>NC_137502.1:36314555-36914555 GCF_041902795.1 Electrophorus electricus | reverse complement strand
GGTCATTGTGTTAGAGACTCTGTAGAAGGACAGTAGAGTTCCTGCACTATGATCCACATACACTCCTATTCTGGAGGGTGGTGGTCCTGGGATCTTAGTCTTAATGTTGTTGTGCTTAAAAGAGAGAGAAGGAGAACACTGCAGACTCCAGGACTGAGTGTTGAATCCAAACCTACACTCATTACTGTCTCCTTTCCTGCTGATATCTTTATATGAGACTGATATGTACGCATTTCCCCAACTGCTCCACTCAACCTCCCAGTAACAGCGTCCACACACACTCTCCATACACAACACCTGATGACAACAGTTAAATCTCTCTGGATGAGCATCGTATGGCTTTTCTTGCTCAATCCGTGTCACCACTCTGTTCATCTCAGACAGCCTGAAGGAACAATGTGCTGTGTTGGGATCCAGAGTCAGTTGATAGAAATCTGAAACAAAGAGCAAGAGTTTTTTATTTACAAACTCTATTAATGTCAATGAAAATATATTTTTCTCTGTTTGTCTTTCTCCTTACAGGCTTTAATGAAAATGTAAAGAGTACACAGTGATTTACCATGGATCTGATAATATGGCATAATCATTACAACCAGAAATACAAATATCGTGTGTGTGTGTGTGTGAGAGAGAGAGAGAGAGAGCGAGAGCGCAATGTGTGTGCATGTTTTTGTACATGAATGTGGATGTTTGTGTGTACATTTGTAAAATATAAGGTGAAGTAGTTGTTACTTATTTAAATTATCCAAGATTTTTGGAATGGAAATATTAGCCAACATTACTTATAACACAGTATAGCAATTTAATCAGGCTACCTCGGGAAGCAAGAAAGAACAAAAGCCAAAACAACAGAGAAGAATAAGAAAGAAGGAAAAGAGAAAGAAACTGCAGGAATAAATAAAAAAGATGACACTTACTGAGACATCAGGAGAAACGAGAACACGGAAATTAAAGCAGTAAACAGAGAGAAGGACCTAATTTATGAATCCAGCAGACAATGTATGTGTGTGTGTGTGTGTGTGTGGGGGGGGGGGGGGTGCATGCGTTACATTTCAAGAAATCTTCTCTGGTCTTTGGCTCTGAGGGTAAACTCTGAACTGCTGCAGCTGTGGAGAAACAGAATCAAAATGATCCAACAGATTGAATAAATGAGACCCAAATGATCCATCGAGGAACACAGAAAATTATAATAAAAGTGAGATAATATATGGATTATGTGTTTAAAAATCACTATCTAATCTTTTTGTTAATGATGGACTTTTGGGAAGATCAGAAAATATCTGGAAGTTTCTCTCTCCATTTTTCTGCATCTGTATATCTGTCTTGTGTTCTTTCTTTCTCTCCTTCCCTCTCACACAGCTTCTTTCTCATGCTTTCAGTTTCTCTGTTTCACACACATGTTGTCTGTGTTTGTGTTTGTAAACTAAATGTGTTTCACCTCTCAGTTTTGGTACAATAATTAAAATATTAAAAACACAAGCGAAAGAAAATAACAGCATTTCATTGGCGTAATTCCAAAAAATACAAGAATATATTTGCCTAGATAGGTAACACTTACAGTACCGTTGCTTAGTAACCATATTAACTATCCATGTTAAATGTGTGTGTCTTATTTCACCTTAAATTGGTCAGAGGTAGTTTTATTTAAATAGCTGTTTTATTTTATAGCTGTTTGACCTGCTGCTTAATACACTGCCTGGGCAAAAAAAAGCAAATAGGTAAGAGCCTCCCATTGGATAATTACTGCATAGGTGATTATGTTTCAGCTGGCAACAAGTTATTTAACCCTAACTAATGCAGTGAGTAACTTCTCATTTGTTAAACAACCATGTCAAAAGACACATCCTGTGGTTGTGGAAAAGATGATAATCTGTTTCAGAAGGGTCAAATTATTGACATGCATCAAGCAGAGAAAACATCTAAGGAGATTGCTGAAACTACTAAAATCGGGTTAAGAACTGTCCAACGCATTATTAATAAGTGGAAGGACAGTGAGGAAACATCATCTTCGAGGAAGGAATGTGCTAGGAAAAATCTCGAGTGATCGTGATCAGTTATCACTTAAACGTGTGGTGAAATCAAATCATAAAAAAAAAACAACAGTAGAACTCAGGGATATGTTTAATAGTGAAAGTATGAGCATTTCCACATGAACAATGCGAAGGGAACTTAAGGAATTGGGACTAAACTAAACATTTATGTAACTCTGGACAGAAATAAATGTCACATTGCAGAAGCTTGTAGAAACAATGCCACAGCGAATGCGTGCAGTAATCAAAGCTAAAGGCGGTCCAACGAAACAGTTCTGCTCTCTTTCCTGCTGTGGCCTGAGCCTAGACTAGGCTGTAGCAGAACTTTGAGCTTTATGCGTAGACAGTGAATGTGATTTCAGCTACTTTCCTGTTTCTGTGTTTGAATAGTGAATGGTATTTCACCTGCACTACTTCCTCTGATTTTGGTCTTGAGTTCATCAGCCACTTGGTTATATTTCATCTTCTTCAGGATGTCCAGTGTGATCTCCACAGCTCCTTTTGGGCCATATATCTGCACCATCTTGTCCACTGTGTCATGCCTGGTAGATTTCTCCAGCTGAGCCTTTGAGATATGGGGGAAACCGTCCACACCATTTTTCAGATGCCACTGGAATAACTCCAGGTCCTCTGTCTCCAGCTCATTTAGAGTATACAGCAGCTGTTCTTTAATGGTTGCAATCCTATATTGTGAAGAAATACAACAGACTCCAGTTTACTGAAGGAACCAGTCTCTGAAGGTTCACAAACCTAAAGTTTTATATTGTTAGTGACGGGATGGAGAGAGGAGTGAATGTATCAGTTGAAGTGTGCTGGGTGGGTGATGTCCAATGGGTTTTCCCCTGTTTGTCATCTGTCACCTTCCATTGTTTGGAGCTGTTATGAAAACACTCTGGCTGAGATCATATAGGCATGACATAGGCAGAGACCTTGCATTGGGTGCCTGAGGACAGAAAGGCTCCAGTGTCTAACACATAATATAAATACTTGCCATGACATGGCAGCTTGACCACAAGCTGGTCGCCCGAGGTCATCCATTCCCTGTTTTGTCTCCTTTATCCCTCCCTTTCTCTTTCTCTCTCTCTCCCTGTCTTTCTCTAAGCACTGAAGTGGCTCATGGTGGGCACGGGAACAGCTTGTGGCTCGTTCATGCAGAGAACATCTAATCTTTACTAACCTTGTCTCTTTCTTTTCTACGTAGACCCTTAGAACATGTCTCACTTTTCCCCGTCATCCTGTAGATTTAGATAGTAGATATAGGACACACATATACTCTGTGCTTTCCTCAATAAAGTGGAACTCTCTTGATTTACTACCTTGGTGTCAGTGTCTCTTGACTTCCCCAGATTGATCTGGTGACAGAGGGCAGAGGGTAACTTGGAGGAGACTGAACCTGAAGGACTGGTCACTTTGATCCAGTTTCTAACAGTGTGGGTCAGAAGTGGGATACTGCGCAGGTATGTGACACCCTAGTATTTAATGTGTCTTCTTCTTCCTGCTCAGTATCTGTGCTTAAATTTAATTTAAATTTAGTTTAGGTGCATTTTTGTTTCAAATAAGGTGGAAGAGGTCTCGTCTATTGGCACGAGCTGAATGCTGAATTTTGTACTTGTTATCCTGCCTGTTGAAAAGGTGGACGAAGTCTTGTCTATTGGCACAAGCTGAATTTTGTGTACACTGTGTAAAGATTTGTTATCCTGCCTGAGACTTATTGAAACACAATTTACTCTTTATTGGTGAACCCTCCCTCCTCTGTACCTATTTGAGTGCTCTTTGTATAGTTGTATACTGGTTGTGATTTTGCTGGGTGACCCATGGGTTCCAGCATTATGTAAAATCCAAAAAGGGGGAAACCCCGAAGAATTGGATGTTTCGGTGTGGTTTGGGCTCACATCAGGATCCGTACATTGATTGTCTGGCTGGTTGGACTGAATGTGCTGGGTTTAGTTACTATCCTCATACAGGCTCGTTTGAAAGGGAGTTTGTAGCACTCAGTGCTATGTTTGTTTATAAGGGATATGGGGACCTTAGCTGAGATTTCCAGTATATGAAGACTTCTTGGCAGGCCTGGAGTAAGGCCAAGCCAGTGTAGGACAAGGTACATGGGATAAATCCAATAAGTCGCCTGGGTCAGAAATAGCTGTTTTTGCCAAAAGAAAGCTGAGAGATGGGCTTCTGGAGGAGGAGCAGACAGCAAGTCCACACCCGCCCTCTATCCTAACCTCGCCCCTCCGTGAACGTTTCTGCTCCATTCATGAATCTGGGTGAGAAACTGTGTAGCTATGCCCCCTAGCATGACTGATATTAAAAATATTTGTGACAGTTTACCTGATCCAACTAATGTTCATGCATCTGTGGATGCTCTAAGGGATGCATCAAATATGCTCAATTAACAGGACCGGATTTGAGGACCATTCTGATGTGTTGGTTAAAGCACAGGTTTACTGAGGAGGAGTTGATTAATGGCATTAAGTCACTGTCGTTTAGCAACGGCACCCTCCCAAATTCGAATAACGATGAAGCCAATGTTTATTACTGGGCACAGCGCTAATGTTGACACCTTTTATCAGGAACTGAGGGAATTCCTACTTAAACTACAGGCCTCTTGGAGAGACATTTATGCAGCAACCAGCTGCATATATGACCCTGATGACCCTACAATACACCTGTAAACCGGGTGTTAAGGGATGGAGAGTTACACAAGATCTCAGGTACATTAATGACATAGTAGTTCTTATAGCCCTGCTGGTGCCTGATGTGTCCACCATTCTAACCGCTTTTCCTACACACATCGCTATTTTACTGTTGTGGATATTTGCTCTGCCTTTTTCTTTGTACCAGTCCACCCAGACAGCCAACCACTTTTCACATTTATGTTTCAGGGTAGGCAATACATGTGGTTCTGGCTCCCCCAGGGCTTCTTGGACTCCTCATCTGTGTTCTCCGCTGTTGTAGGAGACGCATTGGCATCCTGGGTGCTTCCAGAAGACTGTTACCAGTTATGCAGACGACATCCTCTTATCAACAATGCAGGAGCATTGCGTGATGGGGTCCCGCTCACTACTGAAACATCTGGCTTCATGTGGGTTTAGGGTTTCACAAGCTCCAGTGGTGCAAGCTGTCTGTCACGTATTTGGAGTTCCTGCTGTCCGCTGGTGAACATCGCCTCTCAGATGACCATCTGGCAGTCATACGTGACATCCCTTCACCCAACACAAAACAAGCCATGCTGAGTTTCCTGGGTCTGGTTAACTACTGCCACCAATGGGTGCCGTATTGTTCCTTTCATGATAAAGTCCTCAGGCAGGGCTGTGGAAAAGACTGTACTGATACGTTGGTCTGGACTGAGCCCATGTATCACTCATTTAGGACTCTGAAATCAGCCTTTTGCTCTGCTACAGCACTTGGCCTGCTGAACTATATTCTGCCCTTCCACCTTTATGTTTCTGAATGGCTCCACAGCTGTGGGCGTCCTGGCCCAGGAGCATAGTGGTAGTTGTTCCCCTGTTGCCTTCCTTTCCAAAACCTTTGATTTAGTAGTTCAAGGCATGCCGGCCTGCTTACGCGCTGTGGCTGCCTTGGCCCTTCTGGTCACTGATGCAGAGAAATTAGCACTGTTTCATCCCATGGTACTACACACTTCACATCAAGTTATTAATATTATGAATAACATTCAAACACAGCACATGAAAGCACAGCAGCATTCAGACTATGAGGCCATCCTCTGCGCCACTCAGAATTTAACCATTAAATCACACACGAACCTGAGTTCACCTGCTAATCGCTTTTGACATCGCTAAATCATTCTGATGACTCTGTGCCCCATGACTGTATAGAGGCGATCCTTGAGTCCTCGAGCATGCGCTCTGATCTCTCTAGCATGCCAATCGAAGGCAGCCATCACATTTTTGTAGATGGCTCATGTTTTAACCCGTCTGACTCCAAATTTTCCTGAGGTTATTCTGTCTGCTCTCTGCCAAACCTTATTTTGGAGGCTTACTCTCTCCGTTACAAGTCTGCTCAAGTAGCTGAACTGATGGCATTGACCAGAGCCTGTCATCTATTCCAGGATCAGGTTGTCACCGTCTATGCTGATTCCCGTTATGCGTTTGGAGTTGCTCATGACTTCCGTAAGATTTGGCACTCCAGGGAATTCCGCACCTCGGACGGTAAGCCCATTTCTAATTCAGGACTAGTGTCTACACTTTTGTCGGTATGTACACTACCAGCTCAGCTGGCTGTCATAAAGGTCAGGGGTCATGACAACCACTGGATCTGACATGGCCTCTGGCAATGCCTTAGCAGACGAGGTTGCATGTTGGGCAGCTGTTAATGCCCCCTCATGCCCATATGCTGTATCAACATGTGAAGCATGTTTTCACTGTTTGGTACCGACTAATATCGATCTGCTTTTCTTACAAGCTCGGGTCACACGACAGGACTGCTCTCACTGGGCTGATCAAGGATGTAGGCCTGATAAAGATGGTCTGATCCGTGACCCGGAGGGGCATATCGCCCTTTCTAAATCTGTTTTGCCATTTCTTGTACATCTTGTACCCTCAGCAAGTTGGTGAAGCTGCGCATTGACCCATAACACAAAAGTGATCACAATTACCACAAGCGCTGTATTAATATTGGCATCAGCACAGTGGATACACACAAGCCGGCTGAAGAAATCACCAGTAGCTGATGCGTCCGACAAGCAAAATGCACCTCAACACATTCACATATAGTACAAAATTTGTTATGATTTCATGCGGAGGGACTATCCCTCAGCTGCACCACACACCAAGGAAGTACTCCTTGGCCCTGTATGTCAATACACTTTAGCATTGGTATTATAACTTCATAGATATCCTCTCTGCTGATTAACATCCTTTTGCAGACTCTTTGGTCCTTTCTCTCATTGTTTTCTTGATAAATGCATGCAAAACCTTACTATAGGAATAATGGGCCCCATTCATGTGTTAATATTTGCATTACTTTTAGACTCGAAAGGTACAAAATTGGGTTGCAAATCCCCCTACTTTTTCCCCAAAGATGAGGTCAGAAATTCATGAAGTGTTTAAACTTTACAAGGCCTTTTCCTACAAAAGATGTGATATGATTGGAGGAGGGACATACAAGATCAAGGTGTGTGTAGTGCATGTGTGTTTGTACACAATTTTGATGTAGTATTCTATGATTGTAATTGAAATGTGATTGTAGGAGGTTTGATATCACATGTGAGAGAGTATGATGGGGTGTATAAGAGGTTTGATAGTGAGTGTGAGAGGTAAGTTTGAATAATGGCCTAAAGAGCCTCTCACAGGTTATCAAATGCTCAGCATTAAATGCCAGACCTAGTACCTACCTCTATACACACAAAATAAATCAACTATCTTATGGGACAAGAATGAAGATTACCTATATTAGACATAAACCAGTACTACAGGACAACAGAGACCTGAAACCAGAGAGCATCGGCCACACTATTCTAAAAATTCAATTTCTCACTAGAAATGACTGAAATGAGTCACAGAGAAAGGAACATAAATGACATTGAACAATGTACAGTTCACAAGCCAATATTTCTGATGTCATAAATTCATGAACAATGCTATTACTGCATACGCTTTGAACTGTGAAATTATCCCATTATTTTAAAATAACCTGCAAAATTTAATTTAGTGTAATGAAAGAGCAGGTAGCAAAATGTTTTTTTGTGACTATATTGTAAATATAGTCCATCTTTCTCATGTTCTACTAGATAAATAGTATTGAATTTGCTTTTTTTTTCCACTTGCAGGTCTACACAGGAAATGATAATGGTGTTTGTCTAACCATTGGTTATGCTGTCTTTGCTGATAATATGCTACCAGAGAACGTACAACATTTTAAGATTATCCCTGCATTTGTCTGAGAAAAACACTCAGATACACAAAAACACAAGAAGTCATCCTTTAGACTAAAATAGGCTGACTGTCACTGTGCCTCAATAAACTTAATCCATAGTCACTGTTTTTCTTGCTGTTGTTGAAATAAAGAACAGAAACTCAACAATTGATGTAAAAATTGATGTAAAAGAAATACAACAAATAAAGTTCATCAAAGCAACTTTTCAGAGTGGCTCTATTAGGGAGAACAAATACAACATGAAATAAATAATATTTATTTTAGGAGTTTTTAAAATGCTTCCTTGCAGTTCAGTTTAGTTGTAGGAATATATCAGTTTTCCAGCTTTGTCAGAAAGCTTGATTCATCATCATGTGTTCACTTGTGTTCATACACACACACACACACACACACACACACACACACTGACACCAAGGTAGTGAATCAAGAAAATTCCACTTTATTGAGGAAAGCACATATATGTGTCCTATATTGACTATCTAAATCTACAGGATGACGGGGAAAAGTGAGGCATGCTCTAAGGGTCTACATAGAAAGGAAAGAGGCAAGGTTAGTAAAGATTAGATGTTCTCTGCATGAACGAGCCACGAGCTGTTCCCGTGCCTGCCATGAGCCACTCCAGTGCTTAAAGAGAGACAGAGAGAGAGAGAGAGAAAGAGAAAGGGAGGGGTAAAGGAGACAAGAATAGGGAACGGATGACCTCGGGCGACCAGCTGTTGGTCAAGCCGCCATGTCATGGCTGATAGGCAGAGAGCTTGCGTTGGGTGCCTGAAGACAAAAAAGCTCCAGTGTCTAACACTCCCCCCTTTGATCCCAAAGGAATCACCTATCAGTATATAGACCTTTCTCATACGCACGCACCAAGGCAACATTAGCATGATTAATCACAGCGGTAGAAATGTGAGTTATGAAAGAAGACAGCAGTGACAATAAACAGGGTCCACAAACAAGAATCAACACAATAATCATAAGTACGGGAAAATATATGTTTATGAGCCAAGATCCCCAAGGGCCGACAAGGTCAGTTATCCAACTGAACAAAGAATCATCGACGGGTGGAGGCTCAGCAACAACGGTCTTCATGTGTGAAATGATGTCAGTAATGTTATAGTAACTAGGGATGTCAAAGCAACACGTTTCATTAATGACCTTGCAGATGCCTCCCTCCTTTGCCAAGAGGAGATCTAGGGCTAGGCGGTTCTGCAAGACATCGGTACGGATCTTATCTACCTCATCGTTGAGCAATGCCAGTAATTACAGACCTTTTAGCCCTGTCAGATGTCAACTGTGAACGTGTATATATGACCAGAGACGGGATAGTTAATGCTGGGGTACAACATCCTTTCCAGGAAAATTGATGACAGGTATGACTAACAAACAAAGTGGGTATTAACATTTAGCATAAACCCTACTCCCATATTGATTTGACAGTCTGATGAATTATGATTAAGTGCTGTTGCCATAACATTATCTACTGGGACTGGTACACAGGTTGTATCGAATGCTTGACACACCAGACAGTCCTTCCCTGGCTCCACCTCTCCTGCCGCTACCAGGGAGACCACACAAGCTAAATTACAAATACACTGTTGTTGATGACTCTGAAAGCCCACTATCCCCCCTTTTGTACCTTTCAAGACTGAAAATAATGCCAATATTATCCCACGAATGGGACCCATTATTCCTATAGTAAGGTTTTGCATGCACTTATCAAGAAAACAAGGAGAGAAAGCACCAAAGAGTCTGCAAAAGAATGTTAATAGGCAGATAGGATATCTATCAAGTTATAGTACCAATGCTAAAGTGTATTGACATACAGGGCCAAGGAGTACTTCGAGAGGCAGTCCCTCAGCATGAAATCATATTAATGTACGGATCAGACAATCAATGTACGGATCAGACAATCAATGTACGGATCACAACGTGAGCCCAAATGTGAGACAAAAATGCTCCTAAACTAAAGTTAAACAAAATTTAAGCACAGAGATACTGAGCAGGAAGAAGACACATTAAATACTGGGGTGTCACTTACCTGCGCAGTATCTCACTTCTGACCCAGACTGTTAGAAACTGGTTCAAAGTGACCAGTCCTTCAGGATCAATCTCATCCAAGTTACCCTCTGCCCTCTGTCCTCTCTAGCCGGATCCGGGGAAGTCAAGAGACACTGACACCAAAGTAGTAAATCAAGAGAGTTCCACTTTATTGAGGAAAGCACAGATTATATATGTGCCCTATATCTACTATCTAAATCTCCAGTATCTAACAATATATATGTATATATATATATATATATGGTATACGATGTCTAAATGTTAATTGTGAGCGCCACCATTGTCTTTATGTTTTGTGTCATTAAATGTTTCACAAGCCAAGAGAGTCTTTGTGTCCTGCTCCATGCCCTGCAGCACTCGGGCAGTCGTTCCACATGAGCAGATCATCTCAAGCACAAACACAGTTCATCTTGTACAGTTTCTGTTACAATAATGACTTCTAGTTTGGTAATGCAGAATGATTTTGTACTTTTCTTTGTACTATTTTGATCAGAAAAGCTCTCATGGTTCTCAGCCTTCCAGCTGATTCAGGAGCTTCTGATAAGCAGGTCATTTTAAGCCTTTGTGCAAAAACTCTTTATTAAATATCAAAGCATCTATTATGATTTCTGCATCGTAACATGTTTACCTTATTTCCTTAATTTAAAGTACTCTAATGAAACAGCATCTTTCCAGTGAACCTGACAATACCCATGATGTTGCAAGGTGAGCGCTTAATGATTATCCTTTCTTGTTAGCCTGAATAGCAGACGTATGCACTTTTCCTTTCCATAGAAGAGAAGCATGACTTTCCAGTGAATCTGATAACAGCCTTATTTTCTCACTTCTGCAGAACTCATAAATAACTGTGCAAGTCCTAACAGATCACAACCTAAATTCAATGCAGATATGGCTGACATCCAGACATGTTTTTTCAGACACTTGTATGTTCATAAAACTGATTCAAATGCTCAAACAAACCAACTTTTGCTTCCACCACTAGCACCAGACATACTGGGCTGTGTTTATAGAAGTGTCATGCCACGTGCCATAAAACTGTTGTAAAACATGAGTGGAGTTGATATTTATTATTTGTAAATTCGGTACTCATAAAAATATGTTTTCAATGAAATGTGAATGTTTTCAATAAGTATTTCTATTGGTATGTCATCAAGTCTTTCCTTTCCTTCATGTTACTCTTCATGTTCAGGTTAACACTCCAAGGAAGCAGAACACTTTTTACAAAGGTGTGCTGTAAAACTGTAACTGTAAAATAACTATAACTATAACTGATAACTATAAAATTCTGACTGCCTATGTTGCGATACATAGGAGTATTATCAGATACATAATGTCTGCTTATATGCCTGCTTATATGCAAAATGAATTCTTTCTTTCTTCTGGGCCAACAGCAATATGTTCATCCTCACCCTCAATAGCATTTATGGCTCTGTCTGACAGCATTTGCTTAATACACAAAGCCACAAGATTCCCTGTTCTCTCTCCCTGTTTCTAAAGTCTCTACTTTAGGTGCACTGAGGTCTTCAATGCCTGGTTTGACTACATTTCATTATTTTGGGGTTTCAGTTTGTGCAGTTGGGGAATGAGTCCTGAAGACATTAAATGAATACATTTGTATTTTCTCCAATGTAAAATGTTCTCCACTGTAAAGTATTTAGCTTATTTCATTAATTCTTGGTAGTTTATGTAGTCAGGTACAATATACATTCACCTCAAGTTCCAGGTGGCAGTTTGACTGTGAATAGCAGAGAGGTTGTCTTCCTTTCTGGGGAAGACAACCACGTCACTAATAAAACAGAGGGTGTTTTGCAGAGAAGGGAATGATTCATTTTTCAATTTTCAAATAACTTTTGGTATCTTACAGCACCACCCCACATAAACCAGGAAACTAGAGATCCTGCACTACATGTTTGGTCACTTAAAGAAGAAAGACCCTAATGATAACAGCACGTTCTGGGACCATAAAAGAAAAAATAAATTGTTACAATTACAACCGTGTCCCAGCACTTAGTGGGTGAACCCCTAAAACACTGTAACAAAGACAGTACGGTTGGCAGGCACTTATGTGCTTGAACCCATAGTAAGAAAAAATATGAGCAGTTCCAAGAAGGGTTTTATGCTTAAGGAAATCAAATAATAAACTATACAAGTACTCACATTCCACAGACATTCTATAGACATCTGCTGAATGGTCTGAGAATTAAAGAGATAACTATCTTTAATGGAGTTATACTACAATACTATACTATATGTTCTACTATATAGAACAGCACAGTAAACAGGGCTACCTATGTGTACTTGCAGTCATATTATTGTGTAATCATTGCAGGCTATTACAGCAGCAAAGTACAGTTCTTATCTTGGTTGCAAAGGGACAGTTGCAAGAGACAGGGTGTTTTCACAAAACATTCACAAAAGTGATGTAACCAGACACATGCATATAAGCTTTCACTCAGTCAGAACTAATTGTAACTGTCACTGGAAGTTAATTCCATACAAAAACATTAGTTCTAAGGTGGTGTGGTGCAAAAAACAATAGAGCAGCACTGAACAGTTACATTTTAGACCATCATCAAAAACTCAGTAACCAGCTTTTCACGTTATATGCAAATTGTTATTGTATACATTTTAAAACCTTTACTGACTGGATGGAAGGCAGGGGATATAGTAATCTATACATTTATATGTCTATATATTTTTATTAACTTGACAAGCTCCAACATGTATTCACTTAGGAACATACAGTACACCTGGATTCAGATGATTCCTTTCAGGTGTCCAAACAACTTGCCAAATGCAAGTGTTTTTCAAAAATGTTTAGTTCTGTCAAATTCATTATTGTATAAAATTTGCATTTTTTTAAACTAGTCCTAGGATTTTTTTTTCATTCACATCAGTTCAGGTCTTGAAATAATCTTTAGAGTCTGAAATTAAATAATTGACTGTATGTGGTTCCAACACATTGATCAAATGGGTACCAGTATCACTTTTCTGAGTCATATCACTAATACGCTGTCATAGACCAAAATGGAAACATGTAGTCAAATTATCATTCTGAGGAAAACAGCAAAGTTTCAGCTAAATCCGTTACTGGGGGGCTCTACAGTGCAGTATTAATTATTTTGCTTATAATCATAAGCCTTGTGTTTTCATACCTCAATGGGCAGAAGTCAGGAGCAATATTTCAAATCAAAACGGAAATCTACAGACACACATGTAATGATAATTGCCTGCAAAGACTGAGCCAGTTATGACATCAGGAGGCTGTACAGTGCACAATTACCTTAAAGGGCAGAAGTCAGGAAAAGTAATTCATATCAACACAGAAATTTACAGACATAGATGTAATGATAGCCTGATGTTGCCTGCAGCAGATTGAACCAGTTATGACATTGGGCAGCTCTACAGCACACAATTACCTATTTTGCAATTATTCACATGCTTTATATTTAAAGAATATTTTATTTCTTTTTCAGTTCATCAGTTTCCTTTCTTAGTTTCTAAATTTCCTTATGACTTTGTCCATCCAAGAAACGGTAGTTTTTTCAATATTTCATATAGCTTTTGATGCTCTTCCACCATCTCCTGGTTGTGTTTATTTTGACCTTTGAAGATATTAAGCTCCTCAGTCTGCTTCTGGTTTCATTCTCATACTTCTAATTCATTGCTCTCATTTCCTGATCAAAATTCCTCTCCATATCCTCACGCTCTCTCGCCTCTCTCTCTTTCCTAACTCTTTCTGCTTGCTCACTTCTCTTAATGTCTTCATGTTGTTCTCTCACTATTTCCTTTCTAATTCCAAACAGACTCTCTCGTACCTCTACAGTTCTCTGATCAAACTCATGCCTTCTTCTCTCCCATTCCTCCTTCCTCTTATACTCCATCTACTCACAGATTGTTCTCATCTGCTCTTCCATCACATGTTTCTTTTCCTCATACTCTCTTTTTTGCTTGCTTGAATCTCTTTTCTGTCATGTTCAGCCTGTTTTATTCTTTGCTCCCAACTACATCTCTCTCTCTCTTCTCTCCATCTGTTTTCCTCTAAATCTCTCCTTCTAAGGTCTTCATCCTGCCTCTTCTTCAGTTCTCCATGGCACCTTTGCTCATTTTTGAGATTTTCCTGATCTTTTCTGTATCCATCTTCTCTCTTTATATGATCTTCCTCTTTCACCTCCAGTTGTTTTTCAAATTCAGCTCTCTGCTTTGTATTCTGTCTTTCCAACTCTTCAATTTCCTGGTGCCATTTTCCATTTGCTTTTTTTTCCTCCTCTGACCCTTCAAAGTCTTCTGTCTGCCATTGCTTCTTCTCTAGTTCATCTTTTTCTTCAAACTTTTCTGAGCGCTTCCATCTTTTCCGTTAACTTCTTTTCTGTTTGCTGTTTTTCTTCATCAGCTTTTAGTTTTTCTTCCTCCAGACTCTTCTTCATCTGCTCCAGTTCTCTGTGGTATTTAGCCTTTATCACTTCCACCTCAGCCTGAATCTCTCTCTCTCTTTCAAAATTTCTTCAACTTTCTTTATTATTGACATTTCTGCATCTTCGAACATACTGTTTGTGAAGTATTGGCTTGTAAGTTGATCACTGGTGTGAAGGAAATATTGTTGTGTTTCTTTCTCTATCATTGTAAAGCGTGAGAAAGCTTAGCATAAGATTAGAAGAACAGGACGTTCCCTAGAGAACGTCCTTGAAGAAATACACTCCTTCCAAGGAGTTATCTGGTCTCAGCAGAAGCAAACCCTCCCTCGTTCTCTCGAACGCTACGGCTATTATATAAGGGGAGGGAAATCACCCAAAGGGGAGCGAAGCAAATAGGCACGCTCATTTTTTGAAACTAATAACTCAATAAAATCTTCTTATCCACATCTGACTCCTTGTTTGCTGAATTTCCACCACAGAAATTGGCATAGTCGGCAGGATCAGCGAGAGGCACCACGCGGAGCAGCGGTGACTAAACTTCGAGGACACTGCTCAGAGAGAAAACTGAGCTGGAGAAAGAGGGAAACCCACAAGAATACGGGAAAGTACCTAACCAGGGAGTGACGTCCCGCTAGACTCCGGTGGTGTGCTCCGCCTGATGTAACGAACAGAAAGTAAGTGGTGAAGTTCAGTAATTTAATCCTAGAAGAAAGTGACATAGTGATCCGCCTGAGTCTACCCTGGGGTGGGTCTGTAAAGTAGCATAGTATATGAGATACTAGGGCTTAAAAATAGGGTCTAGAGGACTCCGGAGTCTGGGACTCCGCCAGCCTAAGAGAATAGGCACACTGAGTAGACGTACTAGTGTAAGAAATAGGCCCGGGCCGACAGAACACCCCGCAGGGAAAGGAGTGGACTCAGTATACTAGCACGATTTGCTGGAGCGGAACTAATCCATATCGGGGGTAGATGGTGTGGATAATAAGATAAAAAATAGGAAAATTGTAGAGAGTAGGTAAGTTTCCTTTGTTCGTTTGTTGCCTGAATCCAAAAGTAAAAAAAAAAAAAAAAAAAAATGGGTGCGGGCAATAGTAAGGAGTTCGGTAAGGACAAGCTCTCCAGTAGCCTATTCTTTCAAATGAGTAAAGATTATGGGGAACATGTAAACAAACATGTCCCGTTTTGGATTAAACATTATGGGTTTAATACCTCAGGGACGCTGAGTGTTGCATACCTGTTAAAATTAATTAAGAGACTCGAGGTCAAACCTAGAGAAGCTGATAAGAAAGCACGGAAATATTTTGACAAAAACAGTGAGGCAGATTAGTAAAGGGCCAAGAGGCCTCCCCGAGGTAACTGTGAAAGTAGAGGGGAAAAAATGTTAGGTTTTTGGTTGACAGTGGTGCCACCCACTCAGTGTTTAAAAGAAGGATTAATAGAATGTAAAATGAGAACAGGATATGGGATAACAGTAATCGGAGTAGGGGGTCATCCCATTGATGAAAGGATGTCCGAGCCTCTCCAATGTAGTTTAGGAAACAGCCAATTCAAACACAGCTTTTTGGTGTCAGAAACCTGTCCAATTAATTTGTTAGCTAGAGATTTAATGTGTAAACTCGGGTGCACAATTAGCAGCAACCCAGAGGGGTTATTTGTTATGTGGGAAACACCTACACAGGGAGTCCAGCTAGAGGCAGGAGTCCCTTTGTACGTGTATGAATTGCAGTGCACTGCTGGGGAAGTACTAACACATTTTATGACTGAAGTTACTAACACGCTACCTGGTGAGCTGACAGTTAAACAAAGTGATTCTATTCACTGTACAATGAAGGTCCATGAGGGATCTGATGTTGATTTTGAACAAAAATTTGACTTAGGGGGCAGTGACAGTCTGATTATCACAGCTATAGCATGGGACTGCGAGTGGGCTGCGGGAGTGGTGCAGCTCTCAGCTAAACAGAAATCTTTATATTCGATCTCACATGAAGCACCTCATGTGTCGCTGGCTAGCGCACATGTTGACCCAGACTGGCAGAGAGTAGGGTTGTGGACAAAACGCATGTTGAGCACAACTGATTGGATAAAAGAACCCCAGTGTAAAGTCATGTACAGCCCAAGCATAGATGTGTGGAAAATGCCAACCCCGTATAGGCTAAATTGTAAAAGGGGGGTTGAGCTTGTAAGTCCTAATATAGTAATTATGGCAGCCTCTGTTACCCTCTCAGAGGAAGAGGAGGAGGAATTGAAAACAGTTCCTGCAGGATTATGGGCACAGGGAAAAAATGATGTGGTCTTAATAAAAGGATGTGAGCCCATCCACATCACCCCAAAATCTGATTATAGACCACACCAGCACCAATACCCTCTAAAACCAGAGGCAGCGGAGGGTATTAGGCCAGTGTTCCAACCTTTAAAACAAGCAGGAGTTATCATACCATGCCCAGATTCACCAGTACGTATTCCAATTTTCCCAGTTAAGAAGCCAGGGAGAGATGAATGGAGATTTGTGCAGGATTTGCAGGCTGTCAACGCGGCAGTACACCCTAGAGCCCCAGAAGTTCCAAACCCGCACACCATTCTCTCTCAAATCCCACCAGACAGTAAGTGGTTCAGTGTAGTTGATTTGGCCAATGCTTTCTTTAGTGTACCTGTGCACAAGGATAGTCAATTTTGGTTTGCTTTCACTTTTGAAGGAAAGCCATACATATTTACAAGACTGTGTCAGGGGTATTGTGAATCACCAACCATTTACAATGCCGCCTTACATCGAAGCCTAGAGGCTTTAGAACTCCCTGAAGGAACAGCCTTGCTGCAATACGTTGATGATCTTTTAATTTGTGGGAGAACACGAGAAGCGTGTAAACAAGCCACGGTGGCACTGCTACATCATTTAGCAGAGGAAGGCCACAAGGCATCCAAATCCAAATTACAGTTTTGTAAGCAGCAAGTGCATTTTTTAGGACATGACATCACTGAACAAACGCGCATGCTGACTAAAGACCGAGTGAATGCCATCTTGACTATACCAAGACCCACGACGAAAAAACAACTGCTGTCCTTCTTAGGCATGTGTTCCTATTGTAGAACATTCATACCATCATAATATTCATACCATATAATACGGACCAAGGGATCGAATTCCTCTCAGTTAGAATGGGCGCCAGAAGCTGAAGCGGCCTTTACAGCACTGAAGCAGTTATTACAGGTCATGCCTGCTTTAGGCATTCCAGATCCCAATAAATCATTTGAACAAACCATGTCTCCTCACTTCTTATATGAAAGGACCAATTGAGATTGCTCATGGGAGAAGTCACATGAGCAAAGGGGGGATAGTGGAGAGCATAACAAGACATTGGTATGTACCAGGAATAAACACACATACCCAAAAAAAATTTTGTTCCCGATGCTTGGTATGTGCACAAAACACACCACACAGAGACAATCATGCCAAACACGCACCCGCCGGACACCCGCCGCCTAGTGAGCCATTTCAACATTGGCAAATAGATTTTGTAGAACTAACACCAGCCAAAAGGAAGAGGTACATGTGTGTGTGTGCATGTTTAGTAAGTGGGTGGAGGCCTTCCCAACGGGAAAACAAGATAGTGAGGCAGTAGCAAAAGCGCTATTGAGAGAAATTATTCCCCGGTGGGGGTTACCACAACGAGTGTCCAGTGACAATGGGACACCCTTCGTATACGAAGGACTAAAAGCTTTGACTAAATACCTAGGGGTAGATATGAGAAAACACTGCAGTTACCACCCTGCTAGTGCAGGGGCAGTAGAATGGACAAACGGCACCATTAAAGGAGGTCTAGCTAAAGTAACGCAGGAAACAGGCATGAATTGGGTAAAATGCCTTCCCCTCGTCCTGTGGCAATGTCGAACCAGACCACAGGCACGAACAGGGTTATCAGCTTTTGAAATAGTGTTTGGACGGCCTCCCAACACGGGGGTGGGTCCGCCGGACTGGGATACTAACCTGATCAATGAATCACTTTTGCAGTACTGTGTGTCTCTGCACAAATCTCTCTCCCATGTGTCTAAGCAGGTGAAGGCAGTTCTTCCCGAGGTGACGGATACTCCACTCCACACCCACCAACCAGGTGATTGGGCGCTGATAAAGGACTTCAGAAGGAAGCGGTGGAACCAGCCCAGGTGGAGAGGACCATTCCAAGTGCTGCTGACGACTAACACCGCCGTCAAAACCGACGGACGAGCAACGTGGATACACCACACTCATTGCAAGAAGGCGCCAGAATGACCTGAGGACTCATGATGAATTCTCTGTTTGTCACTATCCTACTCACTACTCTCGCCCCGATCGCGGGACGACAACTCCTGCCAGAGGAAAGATGCAAAGGCAATATCGCTTGTGCAATGGCATTGGTGACGGCAACCACTGCAGCCTTGAATAAGATTAACGGTTTAGCGTGGCAAGTCCTAACTCTGGCCAATAGGACTGAGACGATTTTTACACTCCTAAACCAAGAATTGCACCAGATTCGCCAAGTAGTCCTGCAGAATAGAATGGCCTTAGATTTGCTCCTAGCCGAGGAAGGTGGGGTGTGTAAGAAGATAAATGTATCATGTTGTTTTCACATCCCAGATTATTATGATAATATAACAGACCTGATTACACATATGAAACAGGACATCCAGGAGCCGTCCCCAGCAGACAATTCATGGTTCTCATGGTTCACCTCGGCCCTGGGCCCGTGGGGACACTGGGCAATGACGGTGCTTTTTCCTGTGCTCATTGTCGTATTGATGGTTATGTGTTTCCTGCCATGTATTATGAATTGTTGTGTCACCTGGGTGACTAATCTTACTCGTGTACAGTATCAACTGTTGCAAGAACTGCCAAAGGGGGTGGATGAGGATTCTGAGGAATTTAATGACCTCCAGGCACTATTCATTGAAAATTGAAGTCTAGATGATGTTGATGATTGACAAAGAATCAAAGGGGGGAAGTGTGAAGGAAATATTGTTGTGTTTCTTTCTCTATCATTGTAAAGCGTGAGAAAGCTTAGCATAAGATTAGAAGAACAGGACGTTCCCTAGAGAACGTCCTTGAAGAAATACACTCCTTCCAAGGAGTTATCTGGTCTCAGCAGAAGCAAACCCTCCCTCGTTCTCTCGAACGCTACGGCTATTATATAAGGGGACGGGAATCACCCAAAGGGGAGCGAAGCAAATAGGCACGCTCATTTTTTGAAACTAATAACTCAATAAAATCTTCTTATCCACATCTGACTCCTTGTTTGCTGAATTTCCACCACACTGGTTCTATCATTGGAAAAAGTTTAGAAACTTGCATGCGGTCATTCTTTTCTTTGTTATTAAAGACAAGAAACTATGTCTGCAGTCTCTGATCAGCTTCTTAGGCTGGGCATTCTTACTTTTTTGAATGTATTCCTGTATTGACACTTCTATGTCATCTCCTCTAGTGAACAGAATTATAGTGAACATTGCAGCCTTTGGGCCAAAGACCTTGTTAATCAGGTCCATTGTGTCCAGCTCTTCCTTTGTAATCCTTCCCACAGGCAACACAATGATGAACACATGGGGAGCAGGAGATAACAAAGAGATGCACTTCATAATTTCCTACTGCAAATGTTCATTTCACAGTGTGGTGTCAAAAAGGCCTAAACTGTCAAAAACACTGATCTTTTCCCCCTGAACTTCACCAACTCCTTTCGGGCAAACCATTGTTACTGAATCTCTACTGGCTTGAGATATAAATTCCTGTTTCCCCAGGATGGTGTTTCCTGTTGCACTCTCCCCATTTCCTGTCTTCCCAATCAGCACCACCCTCAAACACTTTATACCAGATTGTTCATCTGCATCATCTGAGGGTAAAATTATACATTTAAATATTACTGAATGTCAGTATATAACTGAATGTCAGGCTCTGTCAAAGTTCATAGTGCACTCAGACTTTCAACAGATTGTTTTTTTAACATATTAAGAACAAAGAACAACAAAGTGATGATTTTAATTTTTAATAGTACGAAACACAAGTTGGCAGATTGAGTATTGAGTATAGTAGTGTATGTGGTTGCAGATGTTCATCAGAGCTGAGACAATGAACAAGGAATTATAAGAGATCATTCCGAGAGATTATAGGAGTTAATCTCAAAAGACAATAAGAGATAGTCAGTGAGTGTTCATTGTACTGTGATGATGGTCACAGCTGATCACCTAGTTGAGGTGGCGAACTAGGAACCTTATACTAATGAGTATTTGTGTTTAGTGAAGATGGGCCGGTGCACATGGAACAGTCTGACGAGCATACGTAACAGACACATACTGCCAAACATATTTTGTATTGTGTTTCTGATGGTGGTTTTTGCTGTTTAGTAAAGTGTATTGTGTGAGGCTTATATATATATATATATATATATATATATATATATATATATATATATATATATATATATATATATATATTATTGTTATTAATTATTACTATTGATTACTATTGCTGATAGTGGGAATCATAATCATAATAAAAATCAAGAAAAAAGCCAATGAACCAACTCTAAAAGTTAACGGTCAGGATCCACTGCCGCCCCCCATCATATATGAGATAAAGAGAACAGGGTGTTCTTCTGTCAGTCCAAATATTCAGTTCATGATGGTCAATTAAGGAGAAGAATGTTGAGCACAGTTTAACATGTGGATTGAAGACTGTGTGTTCCCAGATAGAGGAGGTCTGAGCACTAGACATATAGAACAACTCAAAGTGAGAAGAAAGTAGGGGTAGATAAAGAGTTTTTCGCAGACTGGAAGGTGTTTGGGGCCTGATAGATGGAGGCACATAAAAGAGAGAGGAGACAGGCAGGCATCTCACCCTCTTCTTAGTGTCTAAAGTTACAGCGGGACCCCGACCTGGACTCTGCCGCACCTGTATTGCCAAGACAAAAGCCACCACAGAATGTGCAACTACTTCTGCTTGTGCACCAATCAACAGCTGAGGGAGGAGTCCCATCACTCTATCCAAACCTTTCACAAGTCCAGGAACCTCCCCCTTACACATCAGGCATGTCAGATCTACCTCTCAACTGCAAAGATCACCCCTACTCTCCCCGCCACATTCATACTCTGGGACAGCTTATCATGCGGAGGAGACGAGGCATAATGAAAGGTCCATGCCAAGCAGTCCCATGAGAGCCGATTCACAAGGTCAAGAGGAAGAGGCAGAGGTAGGGGGAGAGGAGGATATGAGTCAGGGGACAGAGAGGGGCCTGTTTTACCTGCGGGAGCTTTGGACACTTAAAAGCTGTGCCAGGAAAGAGGAAGAAACAGCCAAGTCTCCAGACAAGATCAAGCAGACTGATGGGTGGAGGGCAGTGAGGGGCCCTCCACTGGGAGCAGGGGAGGTAACACACAACACCAGTAAAATCAGTTAGCTCACATTAGTCATGATACACACCACAAAGCGCACAAACGTAGAACAGAAAGACAAGCCCCAAATGCCCAAAGAAGGAAAGGTTGATAATAATGGAGTTAAACCATCAGAAATATCCTATTGTTTGTTATGCCTGTACACCCTATAACCAATTATCGCGCATACCATTAACTATTGATGGGGAATTGTTGACATTTTTAGCAGACTCAGCGGCAGGACATTCAGTCATACAACAGGGGGCGTTGAAGAAAGTACCAGGTCTCACTAATAAAACAATTCAGACAGTGGGTGTCATGGGTCATTCAACCACAAAACTGAAAGTTTGCAGTGTCAAACTGAGAGTGGGACGCACACTACCCACTCCTTTCTAATATCTAAACATTGTCAATTTATTGGGGCATGACCTGATTGCACCTAACTCTTTCTTCTTCCCCAGAATGTATTACAGTCACCACAGGGGAGCCTCATGGAGTAATGTATAACCCAGGGGAACCCCTATATGTGTATGTTTGGAAGCTCTGCCCCGATAAGATAACTCGCGTGTGTGTGTGAAGAAATGCTTATCACTGCCCGCAGCCATACATCACCGTACAACACTGATTACATGTTTGCAGACTGCCTGCACTGCACCACACACTTCCGTGAGGTGCAGGATGAGAAGTATGAAAGACGTTTGTTTAAAGACTCCCACATTAGAGAACGATTGAATCTGACAACCACATTCTGCTCTGCTCATTACTGTGTCATACAAGTTCAGCTAACTAGATGCACTGACGGCTGACCAGGGGATGCGGTGCCATTAAGGCTACTTTTAGCTAACAAAAACATCCATCATCATGGCTGTTGTCAAGCTGATTATTTTTATTTATTTATTTTTTTAATATAATGGGCTGCAAACCCCACATTTCTCTGACTAAGTCCTCTGATAGGGACTAGAAGGATGTAGGCCATTGGGTTCTGAAATGCTCAAACACAAGAAGTGGTTGGGTCCCCACAAAAGACCCCTCCTTCTTGTATAATGCATCTCTGGGGGCCTTTAAACAAGGTCATGCCTCATGTGTACATGTTAAGTGCAGCATTGTACTAACCTCTTGTGACAAGTGCAGCATAGAACTATTTGTTTCTGTTTCAGAATTAACCATGCCAGCTGAAATTCATCCCAGACTCCAAGAAGTTCCAGAATCAGTGTGGGCACAAGGAAAACATGATGTGGGCTTAATTAAAGGAGTAGACTCAGTGGTGATTACAACAAAATCTGATTTTAGGCCAAGACAAACCCAGTATCCACTGAAGACAGAGGCCATTGAAGGCATTAGACCCATGTTTATCTCACTGGTGAAAGCCAGAGTAATTGTCCCTTGTCCAGACTCGCCGGTGTGTACACCTATCTTCCCTGTAAAGAAAGCTAGAAAACCACAACAACCAGAAGAATGGAGGTTTGTACAAGACTTGCAAGCAGTCAATGCAGCTGTAATTCCAAGAGCACTTGACATTCCAAACCCATACATGATTTTAGGGCAGGTCCCTGCTGATAGCAAGTGGTTTTCTGAGGTGGAGCTAGCTAAATGCAGCGTCCCAGTTCACAAAGACAGCCAGTGCTGGTTTGCATTCATGTATGATGGGAAGCCATACACCTTTACATGACTGTCCCAGGGGTATTGTGAATCCCCAATCATTTATAACCAAATGTTCAGAGACTGTTTGAGCCCCTTGAAACTGATGCCACTGTCAGCCCTCCTCCAATACGTCGACGACCTCATGATCTGTTCTCCCACAAAAGAACAGTGTGAAGATGATACTGTGGCATTGTTGCAACACCTTGCTAAAGTGGGCCACAAAGTTACCCTATCCAGACTGCAGTTTGTAGAATAAGACGTACATTTTTAGGTCATGACATCATGGGGGAAGGCAAAAGTGTGTCAGCTATTCAAAAGATTCTCAAGCCTGTCACAGGTAAAACAAGTACTATCTTTCTTGGGCATGTGTTCTTACTGCAGGACTTTCATTCCTAACTACTCCATCCTGGAAGCTCCTATTAAAGAGATGGTGCATGGCACTTTACTCAGCGCATCCTCACAAGTCACCTGGTCCGAGAAAGCAAGTAAAGCTTTTGAAGAACTAAAAGAAACTCTACAGAGAACTCCTATGTTAGGCTTACCTGATCCTTGTAATCCATTTGTACAAACTGTTGATGAAAAAAAAATTTGTATGACTTCTGTTCTTTTGCAGAAACACAGGTTGAGAGCAGTGGCCTACTTTTCAAGCAATTTGGACCCGGGAGCAGCTTGTCTTCTGGTGTGCCTCAGAGCAGTGGCCACAGCAGAAAAGGCAGTGGCAGCCTCCAGAGATACTGTAGGATATTATGACTTGACTCTCTTAGTTCCTCAGGCCATCTCTCTGCTTCTGCTGGAACGAAATACATCACACTTGTTGACAAAGAGGTGGCTTATATACAATACAGTCTTACTGGACATGCCTAACATCACAGTGAAGCGCTGTACTGTACTTAGCCCTGCTACATTACTTCCAACAGAGGATGATGGGGAGCCCAATGACTGTGTCTCATTAACTAACCGCTTATGCTCTCCTAGGAATGATCTGAAGGATGAACCCCTCCAGATCCCTGATTTGATTTGTATGTAGAAGGGTCAGCATCCAGAGATCCAGACACTAGTAAAAACAATGTGGGCTATGCAGTAGTCACAGATCACAAGGTGTTGAAATCAGCACCTCTCTCATCAGATCTCGCTTCACAAGAAGCTGAGTTGCATGCACTAATAGAAGCATCTAAAATAGCTAAGGATCACTCAGCCACCATATACACTGACAGCAGATATGCCTTTGGCATAACTCACGATTTTGGTGCCATCTGGAAACACTGCCAATTTCTCACAAGCTCAGGCACTCCAATAGCCCATCAACAGCTCATGTCTGACCTCTTGGAAGCCATCCAACTACCTAAAGAAATTGCAGAATGTAAATGTTCAGCTCATACTAACAATTCTGATCCAGTTCCCCTAGGTAATGCACAAGCAGATGCAGCAGCCAAGAATGCAGTTTTAATGAAGAAGAAACTGTTTCTTGTGACCCCTCCCTTACAGCTAACAGAACTCCAAGCGAGAGTCACAGCGGATGAAAAAACACTCTGGAAGAAGTCCAGATGTATCCTTAAACATAATGTGGACATGTCTGCGGATGTCCATGCTCACCCAAATGCATGTTTCCATTCTTCACTAAGTTGACTCATGGTAAAGCACATGTCACAAGGGGGGATGGTAGCCAAAGTAAACAAAATATGGCTCACTAAGGGTTTTTCTAATTACTCTCAAAACATTTGCAAACAATGTGTTATTTGTGCACAACACAACACAGGATGTGGTTTTAGAGTGGAACAGGTAGCACACCCTATACCAGACAAGACATTTGACCATTTATAAATGGACTTTATAGAACTGACATCTAGTGAGCAAAAGAAATATTGTCTGGTAATAGTCAATATGTTCTCCAAATGGATTGATGTTTTCCCAATGGCAAAGCAAGACTCTGATGCTGTTGCAAAAGCACTTCTGAGAGATATAATTCCAAGATGGGGTATACCTAATAAGATATCTAGTGACAATGGTACACCCTTTGTAAGTGAAGCATTGAAAATGGTGGGAAAATTCTTTGGAATAGATCTAAAACAGCATTGTGTTTAACACCCAGCTAGTGTAGGAGCACTAGAGAGGGAAAATGGCTCCTTGAAGAATAAATTGAGCAAGGCACATGCAAAAATGGGGATACGATGGACTAAGGTCCTCCCTGTAGTACTCATGCAAGTGACTCCAGATTAGCCCAAAACACAGACCAAGCCCATGTGAAATTTTGTTCAGATGACAACACAACACTGGAATATCTGACCTACCCATGTGTGATGACGCTATGCTGAACTATTGCGCAACCCTGTCCTGTGCTCTTGAATCTATTCACAAGCAGGTGAAAGCAGCGCTACCGGCTCCAGCAGCAGGACCCCTACATGACCGGAGACTGGGTGGTGATCAAGGACTTCAGAAAAATGAGATGGAACAAATCTAGGTGGACCGGACCACTCAAAATTTTACTACACACACAGCAGTGCAGACAACTGGAAGAACCACAGGGGGCCATGCCAGTCACTGTAGGAGAGTTCCTGAATCAACTGAACAATCTGAATCAGAAGAACGGAGTCAGTCAGACCAGTAGATAAGGGCATACTTGTTACCAACTAGCTTCAAGTACCACTAAGCCCCGGTGGGAAGAGAGAAGATTTGATATACCTGCACTCTGGGCACCAATAAAAGGTTCTATCCTAAACAGGCTATGCCTAGATTTTGCCTCCTGCAAAACCATTGTGTCAAATCTTTGCTCATAGGCATTATTGTCAGGTGTGTTACCCAGGTGGAGTTAAATTTCTACTGATATATAGTATGACACATGACAATGGCTCCCTGGCCATAGAACTCAGTCATTCTAATTCCTAACCCTATGCCTCATGCTGCTAATAACTTGACACATTATATTTCAGGAGGGGCAGCAGGCCCAGTTTTACTGTGATGTTTGGGCAGGGAATGAGTTTAGAGTGCCCTCGGTTTCAGGACAAATAGCCAATTATAAGTATGCCTGCAAAGGCAGTTGTCCCTATTGGGCAGATGTCGTCACTTGTACGGACCCGTCCAAGCAATCATCTAAGCCCATGTGGGAGTGTCAAAATTTACAACCTCAGGGGTGTTAAACAGTACTACAAGCGAGTGTCGAGCCAATGTCAATAATGTTACCATTCAGTTTATTTGTAACATCTCGCTCATTTCAACTAGTGGGAGACATGCATATCATGACTTGCCTCAGACCTGGTACGGTTGCTGCTATCCAGTGTTGTTGTGCCATCTCACCACCTATTTATTGAAAATGCACCCCTGGGGGTTGGTACTACACACAGATCTAAGAGGTTTCTTACAAGTGAAATGCCTGCATGGTATCAGGGTCACCACCTCTGGGCTCCTTGGACAGGGCCATGGGCGGCGACAGGGTGGTCCTTGTTGCCTGATGGTGGAACCATGGCCCTGCTTAATAAAATGAATGGACTAGCATGGTAGGTATTAGCTCTAGCAAATGAGACAGAATCAGCCCTAACACTGCTGAATGATGAATTAAGTGCTATGCACATCACAGTAATACAACATGGGCTTGTGTTAGATATTCTACTTGCTGAGAAGGGTGGTGTTTGCAAACTTCTCAAGACTTCTCAAGACTTTGTGTTGTTTCTTTATTCCAGACAATCACAACAACCATACTTCAGTCATCGAGTATATGAAACAGAAGATTCAAACACCCAGAGACACTGGAGAAACAGGCTTTGCCTGGCTTCGCAGCATGTTTGGGAAAAGGGGGTCTTGTCAGGTTTACTGGAAAGATGTACTCTGTTTCATAACAAATTCAGGCATATTTTTCTTCCCCATTACAGGGATTCATCATGTACATACCTCTGCAAGTATGTAATATAAAATTATTCTGATTATTATTCTACATTTCACAAGCAAAATGTTTGTTATGGGGGACATATTAACTGCTCTCCCCCAGGACTAAATAGGTCAGTAGGGACGCAGTCACTGACATTGTGATTGTGTACAAGATGCAGAAAACAGCAGTGGTAATAGATATGGCAGTCCCAAATTATGGAAACATCTAAAGGAAGGAATATGAGAAGTTGAAAAAAATATGCCAATGACTAAAAGAAAATGTAGAGAGAATAGAGTACATGTAGAGAGAGAAAAGAGAGATTGTGGAAGGTTAACACCAAGGTCATCCCACAGGTGAGAAGAGCTGTGACCCCTAAGATGGAGGTGTGACTCAAACAGATCACAGCAATGAAATCATCAGTCTCTGTCCAGAAGGGCACAATCCTAGAAATCCTAGAGTGTGAGGAAAAATGATATGACCACCCATTGGAAGGTGGATTTTTGATTATAATGGGTTCACAATACAGATAGGGACTGAATGAGGGGTTTGTAGGATTGCCATTACTAACCAGGTGATCACGATGCATAGAGTAGTCAGTCAAATCCAGGGGTCAGAACTGGTAGGCAGAGTCCAGAGTGAACCGAAGCTCTAGGAGTGAGGTGTAGTCTGGGGAGGAAACAGAGGTCAGTAGCCAGAAAAATCAACAGTAGAAGAGAATGCTTGGTAAGTTTGGCAATACTTTGCAAAGAGGTCTGGGAGAATAGGAGCAGGTAATTGTGCAGCCTCCTGATGTCATGAGTGGCTCAAACTTTGCAGGCAACATTAGACTATCATTTCATGTATGTCTTTAAATTTCTGTTTATTTGAATTACATTTCCTTACATTTGTTCATTTTGAGATTTGTAATCTCAAAGCTAGACTAGTACATCTTGCTAATTGCTGGTCTTCCTCTAAGAGCCATCAGACCTCTACAACTTGTCCATAATGCAACAGTACGACTCGGCTTCAATCTTCCAGAGTTCACATCACCCCACTGCTGTGCTCCCTTCATTGGTTTCCAGTAGCTGCCCACATCAGATTTAAAACCTTGATGCTTGTCTACAAAGCCAAAAAATGGACCAGCCCCTACATACATGATGTC
This sequence comes from Electrophorus electricus, assembly GCF_041902795.1. Taxonomy (NCBI): domain Eukaryota; kingdom Metazoa; phylum Chordata; class Actinopteri; order Gymnotiformes; family Gymnotidae; genus Electrophorus; species Electrophorus electricus. The sequence goes on along the minus strand of NC_137502.1, from coordinate 36,886,133 downwards.
AAATGGTCAAACCCCAATCCATGCCACGAGTACGTCGAACCTCAAGTATAGCTTGGCTTGAAATACCATGCTTTAAGTCTCATGGAAGACAAGCATCAAAACTATTCTCCGTCCTGGCTCCTAGATGGTGGCACGAACTTTCGCTTGCTGTCTGAACAGAAGAGACCCTTGCAATCTTCGAACACAGACTGAAGACCCATCTATTTGTGGAATATTTAAATGACCACTGACCCTGCTCCTTGTTGACTAACTGAAGCTAGTACTTATTGTAGGGTATTGTTTATTGTACTGATGTTGACTGCTCCTTTGTTGACTAACAAACTCTAGTACATATTGTTTATTGCAGTTATCATCGTATGAGAGAGCGCTTTTGTTTTTTCTACTTTTAGGAATCAGCATTAATCCCTGTATTTCAACAGTATTCTATTTCATTGGTATATTGGACTCTAACCTACTGTACTGGCTAGGATGTATTCTATGAGTAAATGTTAAAGCACTCTTATAAGTTGCTCTAGATAAGAGCATCTGCTAAATGCTGTAAATGTAAATAGAAGTCACACAATTATATGCAAAGTAGATAATTGTGCGCTGTAGAGCCTCCTAATGTCATAAGTGGCTCAAACTTTGCAGGCCACTTTGCAGGCCACATTAGACTATGTGTGTCTGTAAATTTCTTTTTGTTGATGCGACATGCTGTTCTGCCTATTTAGGTATGAAAACACAAGGTTGAATATTATAAGCAAAATAGGTAATTCTGCAATGTAGAGGCTCAAACTTTGCACTTTTCCTTAGAATGAGTCATACTGGTACACCTTTGGTCAATGTGTTGCAGCCACATACAATCAAAAAGTAAACATAGGCATAGTCTGGAGAGCAAACAGAGGTCAGTAGCGAGAAAAATCAACAGTAGTAGAGAACGCTTGGTATGCATACAAGTTTGGCAATACTTTGCAAAGAGGAATCTTTAAAAGGAAGCTGTCATGGAAGGATGGCCCCCCAGCAGGAGGATCACGCTCCCTCGCTGTAGGGACCACAGTAAACACCTACCCTGCTTCCAATCACCAGCCTAGACCGCAGCATATAGGCCGCAAATCCGCATCCGCAGTGTCTACCCAACCGGTTCTATGTCCCGCTTAGACATCGCGTGGACCTTATCACCTGTGTGGGGACTGGACATCCAGGGTCGACGCGCACCATGCAACTGTTCAGTGCAAGTGGTGGCCTGCCATGCACAGGGACGTTGTCAGGTACATTTTGTTGTGTACTGACTGCGCCGGCAGCAAGACTCCATGCACTCCTCCTGCCTGTAAGATACTCCCCCTCCCCACTCCTCAGCAACCTTGGACCCACATCTTGATAGATTTTGTCACGGACCTGCCCGCCTCTGAGGGGAACACAACCATCTTGGTAATTGTGGATTGCTTCTCCAAGATGATTAGGTTCGTCCCACTAAAGGGCCTACCCATGGCCTTGGAGACATCGGACTTGCTCTTCCACCATGTCTTCAGGCAGTTTAGGCTGTCAGAGGACATTGTCTCAGACAGGGGGGCTCAGTTCACCTCAAGACTGTGGAAGGAACTGCTGGGGAAACTAAATATTACCATAAGTCTGACATCAGGTTACCATCCCCAGAATCCCCAGACCAATGGCCAAGTGGAAAGGGTAAACCAGGAGGTGGGAAAATTCCTTCGTCTGTTCTGCCAGTGATATCCAGAGACCTGGAGTGGATACCTCGCATGAGCCGAATACGCACAAAACTCCCATTGTCATGCTGGAACAGGGCTAACACCTTTTAATGTGTTTTAGGGTGCCAGCCCCCCTTTATCCCTGGAACCCACCGATGTCAGACCAGCCGTCTGTCGAGCAGTGGTGCACACGCAGTGAACAAGTTTGGCATACAAAAAAAAGGCAGACCGAAAGCAGGGCGCGACTCCCCGCTTCAAGCCTGGACAGAAAGTGTGGGTCGCCACCAAGAATGGCTGGTTCTTACAACTCAATGGCTCACGCATATAAAGCCATCTGGATGGCACTAAGGGAGAGTCCCCATTTTCTACTGAAGCTGACTGGAGGGCACTGAGAGATTGTGCACCATCTTTCTTTAAACCACTGAGATGGCACAATAAGAGAGAGTATCCATTTACCATGAAACCGCCAGGGTGGCACTAAGAGAGAGTGTTCATTTTGACAGTCCACAAGCGATGAAGGCTAATGACAAGGAAATGACCAGACTTCTTGAACTGAGGGATTAGCTCTTGGGAGCTGGCTCGGTTAGAGAATCATAGCTTGTTGTGGGTAACCTTTCCAAATCAGGAAATTGTATATGCCACACAATGGAAATCCAGGTCTTATAATGAATAATAACATGGTATGGATGAAGTAATTAGTTTATTAAGTTTGTTTGTTGCTCCTAATGGATAATAATGATTGGATATCTTGTATAATAGCTAACCAAAGCAATCTGTTTGGTTAGATAGGCTCAGTGGTCCAAATGTATCCATGCGTCATAACCAACAGTGGTGTTTCTGCATAATTTAATAGTAACGATTTGCAAAATAACAACACAGTTTTAGTAATGCTACATATTTATTCTCTAATTTATTCGGATTGGATAGTTGAACATGAATTGTACATATATGAACATGACTTATAGATATGAACGTGGCTTATAGATACCCAGTCCTTGTATTAGATATGAGTGTTCAAAGAGCGATTCCTTTTAAAGGTTAATGTTTTGCTTCAGAATGATCAACTGTGATACATTTTTCATCATAAGATGATATGTTATACCTGAAGATAAATTATAGAAAGCCACTGTACTGAATTCAGTAATGCTTTTTCAGGATTGACTCAACTTTGGAACTGAACATTTACGTGCTGTTCCTGTGTTAATTTAAAATGTATTTGACTTTGTCTGGAGAATGTCATATATTCTGCCCTTCAAAACAACATTGAGTGACATCATATGTCTGTTTATAGACTTTACCATATAGAGTTGTGACAAATCTACATAAGTAAAACTATAAACAAGCATAAGCGATCACTCAAATAACAGCATCTTAAAAAGAGTAGCATATGATGTTCTCCAAAAAAAGCCACATTATTTACCACCCATCAGGGGTACTGGTATTTCAGGGAGCCCCTCAGGTCTGTTCTCCTCCTTTTTTAGTTACTCTTACAGCTAGGCCTGTCAGAGTCTGTTGCAGTTGTAGTTATATTATGCCTGTTGCAGTCTAATGCACATATAACTACGTGTTTTGTTTTGTTTTATTTTTCTTTCCCAAATGGATCAACTTCTTCTCCTGTCCAGTCTGATGCTGATTCCGTACTTGTGGATGGAGATCCTGCTCAGCTGTCCACATCTCATTTTGAATGAATTCCTTACCCCACAAACATGACTCAACTATCAGCTGTATTTATATAAGATATTGGCTAGATAAACTGCATGTCCAATCAAAGACATACCTAAAATGGAGCAGGACTGAGAAACCCTAAAGCTAAGGGGTTATTTAGATGCTGCACTTGTTGAGTATCCAAAATTACCCACACTCCAAAATATCCCCTCAACTACTATCCCATCAGTCTAAAGCCTTCTACCCTTCAAGTAAAATGAATCCCCACAGCCAAATATCCCCTTAAAAGCAACTACCACCACAAAGCCAATAACCCCCAACTACAACTACACAAGTGCCAGTTAGCCCTCAACCAACATTACCTTACAGAGCAAAATAACCTTCAGCAACATTTACCCCATCGGCCTAATAGCCTTCAGCTACAACCACACAACAGCTAAATGCCACTCAGCATTAAATACCGAACAACCAAATACCCCTTAATACAAGTTAACCCCCACAAACAAATGCCCCACAACAACTACCCCATCAGCCAAATTGCCCCTGAACAACTACCCCATAGCAACCACATGAAACATTATAGCAACCACATATCACCACCCCATCAATAACCTTGGATACCATAGCTACAGGTTAGCAATTACCTAGTATCAGCACAGCAACCACTTATCAACCACTTCAAACTCCATAGCAACCTAGCAACCAGTTAACAACCACCTAGTAACAAAATAGCAACATAGTAACCACAGCAATTAGCTGGGAAGGAATTACATTTAATAGGTGTATTTGCATTCTTCACTCTTTATCGTATCATAAACAATATCTGACCTGTACTAAGACGATTCTTCTAAAAGATATCATATGAACATTAAGGTATATATATACCTCATCTTTGGGGAAAAAGTACCATTGGTTAACAAGACTGGTAGTTCTGTAGCTCATCATTTACAGCTCAATAGTTCACTTGACAGAAAAAGGCTCCAAAAGAGGGTGAACAAGCCTTAGATAAATCATATTATTATTAAAATAAAACAAAAGGCCAGATGAAGGTATATTCTTAAGGCGCAGGACATCAGGATTCATGTGTGATACAGGTGTCTAATAGGATGAGCTACCTCCCATAACCAGTAACCTTTTTTGGTAGCATCACCAGTCACCGATTTCTTTCATGAATGAACTGCTTCTCATTGATACTTAGAAGCAAATGAGATGACTGAATTTAAATCTTTGCAGAAAAGAATGAACTGTTGTTTGTGTCCTCAAATAAAGCTTCATCCATTGGATGCTTTTCTAATCAAACGGTTCTGAGTGTAAATAACATTTAATATAGTTACTGAATTCATGAGAAAGTAAGTGTTGTTTCATTTTTCCCAATAATTTTATGTAAAGTGTTTACAATTACCTTGTATAACTGTTCTTGTGAATTTCAGCGGTAAATCGCTAATCTACCCGCTACAGCACAAATGCACACCAGGCATTCAGAGAGAGAGAGAGACGACCAATACTACGAGTACTTAGGTACTACGAGTGTTTAAGCTATGCTAAAATCAATAGAAATTTAATCTGATAATGTTTACAAGGTGGTTATTATTTTAAAAAACAAAACAGAAAAAACAGCACTATAACCATTAGTTGAAGTTAGCATATTCTCCACCATCGTTCTTGAAATATCAAGTCTACCTTAGAACTCAGCAGGCTACTGGACAACAGCGGGGTTTTTTTCCCTCTTTTTCATGCGGTTTGAATATACTAAAGCTATAGAGTATTGAACTTCTTGAATTCTGAGAAGGCGAGTATTTTATTAGTATGTTTGTTCTTTCGCCTATCTGATTCTCTTTCTGTCAGCTTTCGGCTGCTCTCTGTACTTTCCGCAATGGTCAGAGATATAGCAGTGCACAGTGATAAAACACTATTTTGTCTCGTTTAAATGCTCTCATTAGAAGGTTGGTAGCCTGTTCCCCGCACTGCGTTATCAAAATGATAGTAATGAAAATCATGCGTGTCTGAGTGTATGGATATTTGCATGTAAATATAATAGTTTTTAATTCATATAATATAATATAATATAATATAATATAATTAATTAATATAATATAATATAATTAATATCATTAAAAACTATTATATTTTAAATATAATAGTTTTTAATTAATATAATAGTTTTTAATGGGATGAAAACACTTAAGTTAAAATTTACAGCTGTTTATAAACTGCACAAACTGGCCCAGCTGTTAATGTGTGACCTGCAAAAACTAATCTGGCTGTTAATCAATGCGCTATTCCAAATGCTGTTGTGCTATTTTCAGGCTGGATTTGTGATATCGTGGTATCAGATCAGTTTCTTCACCCTTATCTGATTGCTGATATCCGATCCTGCATTTTTGCTGATATTTCGATACGTGATATCAGATTTCTATTACAGATCACTTACTACAAAGATTCACAAGTAATTTGGCAGAGTTTCAAGACAATATACAAACAATATAAGATGCCAAACCATTGTTCAAGTGTTTTTATGGTTAGCTGTATTATATTATGTTATTACAATGCTGTCTGTCTGGGTAATGATACAAATGGCTTTGCTTCATTGCTTAACTGTGAGGTATTGATGGTAAGTCTAATGTTCCTAGTTTGTCATTGAAAAAATGCTAATTTATTACAGTTTTAGGTAGAGAGGAGTTCTTGAGAGAGCACCTGGCGAAATGTTAAGGATACAGTAATGAGGCTTAGAGGGAATATAAGAGAGGACCTTATGAGCATCTGAGTGTCATGAGTCACATGTTGATACAGTACATTACAGGGTGTGAAGTCACACACTTTAGGTTTGCAAATATAAATAGGGGAACATTTCAGCAACTTTGCCACACCTACATAAAGCATTTTGGCTCGCTGGGAAGGTTTCACTGAGTGGAGGAACAGATCACTACTGAAGCATCATGTGTTCTTATAAAGGTGGATCGTGGTCCTCATGGCAAGATGTTGATGAAGAAGTGAAGAATATCTGCAGTAAAGTAAGTGTCATCTATTATTATCTTTGCACTGGTTAGTTCAGTATTGTTTGTTTAATTGAGGAATTAACCAGCATAAACATCTTATTAAATAACTTAAATCGCTCCTGAGTTGTTACTTATCTGTCACAAGAAACACAAAACATATTCTTCCATATCACTGCTGCATTGGTCATAGTAATATTATAAGATCTTTAGGGTGTCATTAATATTAGTACATGCTCATTTAAATTAGCTCACTAGCACATGCTTCCTAATAAATTCAGTGCCTATATTAGATTTCATTTATTAGAAAAGCCTCCCATGGATGAAGCTTTATTTGAGGTGGAAAAACAGCACTTAATTCTTTCCTCAGTCATCTCCTCATTTGCTTCAGCCTATTTGTGGATTAGTCAAAAGCAGTTTTATATAGGATCATATTAGTAGGATGATATATTTGTGTAGTATTAGGTAAAATAGTTTATAAAAACACACTTGCATGAGAAAAGTGTTGGAGTGTTTTTATTTATTTATTTCTAAAAACCATAGGCACCAAAAAGCCAGCCAGATCGTTTGATTTTCTATGCATCTCCCCTAGTAACCACAAAACTATGCAGTTAAATCATTCAAATGATCAGTTAAATAAAGAAAAACTGATACAAAATATATGTTTATGAGGCAGCCAAAATGAAAGTCAAATTTTCATAATTTGTAGTGAAAATGCACAGATTATTGTTTATGCTTTTTATGTTTTAATGCTGACAGTGAGCAATGGAAAAACTGCAATTGACATCACATTCAGTTTGACAGGTGCAACATCTTGCCAAACACGCATCTGCAGACAGGTCTGCTTTCCTGTATACAACTAGGGGGAGAGACAGAAAGAAAGAGAGACATTTAAATTTAGAGATTAAAAAACTGAAAGACATTTTTTCCAGTTTAGAATACTTTCAGTAGGGAAGGCAACTGTTATGTAATAGAACCTCTCTAAAAGAAAAGTTGCTGAAACATATACAGGTGTAACGTTGAACGGTAAGGAGGCGGACACATTTGCGGAGAAGACCGAGATTTATTCAGGGCAAATCCCAGAATCAGAATCAGTAAAACGGTCCAGGGTCACCCCACCAATGCCTGTGGCTATCCCGCAAACCGCCCAGTATGGTCCTGTTCCCGGCATGAGAGACGACGCCTGTCCTGAGCCTGTTCATTTGAATGGTTGTGTGTTTATTTTGTATGGTTGTGTTGGTTTGTACTAGCCTTTGTGTTTCCTAGTCCTGAGTTTTCCTTGCATCTTGTTTTAGCCTGCTTCCCCCATTTGCCTTCATGTGTTTTGGTTTGTTCACCATGTATCCACGTACTCTCCGTGTCGGCTCTTTGACCCTGGAGCGTTATACCAACTCTGATTTTGGATTTGCCCTGAATAGATCTCGCTCTTCTCCGCACATGCGTCCGCCTCCTTACTGCTCGCCGTTACAGCAGGAAACAGATTTTTCACTTGATTATTCTACAGTGTCACAGTTAAAGATACATGTCAATTACATTATCCAGTAATTGAACACTAGCTCAGCTGAACGTTTATCTCCTGGAAAATTATAAATACTAAACAGGACACACAATCTAAAAGAGAGTTTTTGTTTGTTTGTTTACAGTAGACTGCTTGTTTTGTCTCAAACAAATGACCTTTCCTGCTGAAGGTTTGTTTGAAGATATGTAATTTCATTCTTCATCATGACAATCATAAGAATAAATGTTCCCACAGAAAGTTCTAATGTTTTTCCTCTGAATTTCATGCAGTGGACTACAATGACCAAAAAACATGAGGTATTAAAAATAATTACCTAGAGAATATGTAAGCTTTGTAATGATATATGGTATTTTGGATCTTTTAAGATGGGATTGTGTTTATCATACGTTTCCAACACTGTTAAGCACTGTTAGGCATAGATCTTCACTATACTAGTTGTACACATTGCATGACAAGGGCTCAGATACAGGCTACTAATGTATTTAAACTGAATCATAGTGTATTACTACTGTGCAAACTGGCGAAGCAAAAAAAAAAAAGATATCTTAGAAGCCTGACAAACTCAAAAATACAATGGATTCTCAGACTAGTATATATACACATACCACAATATCGTAGTTCATTCCTTTGACAACTTGGCTTCGAAATGTCAGGGGCTCAAAAATTGTAAAGCTTTCTCTAGTCTTCTCCTCAACACATGGCTTTACCTGAAAACAAATATAAGAAAAAAGAATACAAAGTCAGCTCACAGGTTACACTGGGGCATCGTCATACTTTCATCTTTCATACTGAGTATCTGCATTCTTTGATCCCTTTCTTAGTGTGTATTCAATATTCATATTTACATGTGCACATGAGTGCTAGTGAGCTAATTTAAATGAGCATGTACTAATATTAATGACACCCTAAAGATCTTATAATATTACTATGACCAATGCAGCAGTGATATGGAAGAATATGTTTTGTGTTTCTTGTGACAGATAAGTAACAACTCAGGAGCGATTTAAGTTATTTAATAAGATGTTTATGCTGGTTAATTCCTCAATTAAACAAACAATACTGAACTAACCAGTGCAAAGATAATAATAGATGACACTTACTTTACTGCAGATATTCTTCACTTCTTCATCAACATCTTGCCATGAGGACCACGATCCACCTTTATAAGAACACATGATGCTTCAGTAGTGATCTGTTCCTCCACTCAGTGAAACCTTCCCAGCGAGCCAAAATGCTTTATGTAGGTGTGGCAAAGTTGCTGAAATGTTCCCCTATTTATATTTGCAAACCTAAAGGGTGTGACTTCACACCCTGTAATGTACTGTATCAACATGTGACTCATGACACTCAGATGCTCATAAGGTCCTCTCTTATATTCCCTCTAAGCCTCATTACTGTATCCTTAACATTTCGCCAGGTGCTCTCTCAAGAACTCCTCTCTACCTAAAACTGTAATAAATTAGCATTTTTTCAATGACAAACTAGGAACATTAGACTTACCATCAATACCTCACAGTTAAGCAATGAAGCAAAGCCATTTGTATCATTACCCAGACAGACAGCATTGTAATAACATAATATAATACAGCTAACCATAAAAACACTTGAACAATGGTTTGGCATCTTATATTGTTTGTATATTGTCTTGAAACTCTGCCAAATTACTTGTGAATCTTTGTAGTAAGTGATCTGTAATAGAAATCTGATATCACGTATCGAAATATCAGCAAAAATGCAGGATCGGATATCAGCAATCAGATAAGGGTGAAGAAACTGATCCGATACCACGATATCACAAATCCAGCCTGAAAATAGCACAACAGCATTTGGAATAGCGCATTGATTAACAGCCAGATTAGTTTTTGCAGGTCACACATTAACAGCTGGGCCAGTTTGTGCAGTTTATAAACAGCTGTAAATTTTAACTTAAGTGTTTTCATCCCATTAAAAACTATTATATTAATTAAAAACTATTATATTTAAAATATAATAGTTTTTAATGATATTAATTATATTATATTATATTAATTAATTATATTATATTATATTATATTATATTATATGAATTAAAAACTATTATGTTTACATGCAACTATCCATGCACTCAGACACGCATGATTTTCATTACTATCATTTTGATAACCCAGTGCGGGGAATAGGCTACCAACCTTCTAATGAGAGCATTTAAGAGAGACAAAATAGTGTTTTATCACTGTGCACTGCTATATCTCTGACCATTGCGGAAAGTACAGAGAGCAGCCGAAAGCTGACAGAAAGAGAATCAGATAGGCGAAAGAACAAACATACTAATAAAATACTCGCCTTCTCAGAATTCAAGAAGTTCAATACTCTATAGCTTTAGTATATTCAAACCGCATGAAAAAGAGGGAAAAAAACCCCGCTGTTGTCCAGTAGCCTGCTGAGTTCTAAGGTAGACTTGATATTTCAAGAACGATGGTGGAGAATATGCTAACTTCAACTAATGGTTATAGTGCTGTTTTTTCTGTTTTGTTTTTTAAAATAATAACCACCTTGTAAACATTATCAGATTAAATTTCTATTGATTTTAGCATAGCTTAAACACTCGTAGTACCTAAGTACTCGTAGTATTGGTCGTCTCTCTCTCTCTCTGAATGCCTGGTGTGCATTTGTGCTGTAGCGGGTAGATTAGCGATTTACCGCTGAAATTCACAAGAACAGTTATACAAGGTAATTGTAAACACTTTACATAAAATTATTGGGAAAAATGAAACAACACTTACTTTCTCATGAATTCAGTAACTATATTAAATGTTATTTACACTCAGAACCGTTTGATTAGAAAAGCATCCAATGGATGAAGCTTTATTTGAGGACACAAACAACAGTTCATTCTTTTCTGCAAAGATTTAAATTCAGTCATCTCATTTGCTTCTAAGTATCAATGAGAAGCAGTTCATTCATGAAAGAAATCGGTGACTGGTGATGCTACCAAAAAAGGTTACTGGTTATGGGAGGTAGCTCATCCTATTAGACACCTGTATCACACATGAATCCTGATGTCCTGCGCCTTAAGAATATACCTTCATCTGGCCTTTTGTTTTATTTTAATAATAATATGATTTATCTAAGGCTTGTTCACCCTCTTTTGGAGCCTTTTTCTGTCAAGTGAACTATTGAGCTGTAAATGATGAGCTACAGAACTACCAGTCTTGTTAACCAATGGTACTTTTTCCCCAAAGATGAGGTATATATATACCTTAATGTTCATATGATATCTTTTAGAAGAATCGTCTTAGTACAGGTCAGATATTGTTTATGATACGATAAAGAGTGAAGAATGCAAATACACCTATTAAATGTAATTCCTTCCCAGCTAATTGCTGTGGTTACTATGTTGCTATTTTGTTACTAGGTGGTTGTTAACTGGTTGCTAGGTTGCTATGGAGTTTGAAGTGGTTGATAAGTGGTTGCTGTGCTGATACTAGGTAATTGCTAACCTGTAGCTATGGTATCCAAGGTTATTGATGGGGTGGTGATATGTGGTTGCTATAATGTTTCATGTGGTTGCTATGGGGTAGTTGTTCAGGGGCAATTTGGCTGATGGGGTAGTTGTTGTGGGGCATTTGTTTGTGGGGGTTAACTTGTATTAAGGGGTATTTGGTTGTTCGGTATTTAATGCTGAGTGGCATTTAGCTGTTGTGTGGTTGTAGCTGAAGGCTATTAGGCCGATGGGGTAAATGTTGCTGAAGGTTATTTTGCTCTGTAAGGTAATGTTGGTTGAGGGCTAACTGGCACTTGTGTAGTTGTAGTTGGGGGTTATTGGCTTTGTGGTGGTAGTTGCTTTTAAGGGGATATTTGGCTGTGGGGATTCATTTTACTTGAAGGGTAGAAGGCTTTAGACTGATGGGATAGTAGTTGAGGGGATATTTTGGAGTGTGGGTAATTTTGGATACTCAACAAGTGCAGCATCTAAATAACCCCTTAGCTTTAGGGTTTCTCAGTCCTGCTCCATTTTAGGTATGTCTTTGATTGGACATGCAGTTTATCTAGCCAATATCTTATATAAATACAGCTGATAGTTGAGTCATGTTTGTGGGGTAAGGAATTCATTCAAAATGAGATGTGGACAGCTGAGCAGGATCTCCATCCACAAGTACGGAATCAGCATCAGACTGGACAGGAGAAGAAGTTGATCCATTTGGGAAAGAAAAATAAAACAAAACAAAACACGTAGTTATATGTGCATTAGACTGCAACAGGCATAATATAACTACAACTGCAACAGACTCTGACAGGCCTAGCTGTAAGAGTAACTAAAAAAGGAGGAGAACAGACCTGAGGGGCTCCCTGAAATACCAGTACCCCTGATGGGTGGTAAATAATGTGGCTTTTTTTGGAGAACATCATATGCTACTCTTTTTAAGATGCTGTTATTTGAGTGATCGCTTATGCTTGTTTATAGTTTTACTTATGTAGATTTGTCACAACTCTATATGGTAAAGTCTATAAACAGACATATGATGTCACTCAATGTTGTTTTGAAGGGCAGAATATATGACATTCTCCAGACAAAGTCAAATACATTTTAAATTAACACAGGAACAGCACGTAAATGTTCAGTTCCAAAGTTGAGTCAATCCTGAAAAAGCATTACTGAATTCAGTACAGTGGCTTTCTATAATTTATCTTCAGGTATAACATATCATCTTATGATGAAAAATGTATCACAGTTGATCATTCTGAAGCAAAACATTAACCTTTAAAAGGAATCGCTCTTTGAACACTCATATCTAATACAAGGACTGGGTATCTATAAGCCACGTTCATATCTATAAGTCATGTTCATATATGTACAATTCATGTTCAACTATCCAATCCGAATAAATTAGAGAATAAATATGTAGCATTACTAAAACTGTGTTGTTATTTTGCAAATCGTTACTATTAAATTATGCAGAAACACCACTGTTGGTTATGACGCATGGATACATTTGGACCACTGAGCCTATCTAACCAAACAGATTGCTTTGGTTAGCTATTATACAAGATATCCAATCATTATTATCCATTAGGAGCAACAAACAAACTTAATAAACTAATTACTTCATCCATACCATGTTATTATTCATTATAAGACCTGGATTTCCATTGTGTGGCATATACAATTTCCTGATTTGGAAAGGTTACCCACAACAAGCTATGATTCTCTAACCGAGCCAGCTCCCAAGAGCTAATCCCTCAGTTCAAGAAGTCTGGTCATTTCCTTGTCATTAGCCTTCATCGCTTGTGGACTGTCAAAATGAACACTCTCTCTTAGTGCCACCCTGGCGGTTTCATGGTAAATGGATACTCTCTCTTATTGTGCCATCTCAGTGGTTTAAAGAAAGATGGTGCACAATCTCTCAGTGCCCTCCAGTCAGCTTCAGTAGAAAATGGGGACTCTCCCTTAGTGCCATCCAGATGGCTTTATATGCGTGAGCCATTGAGTTGTAAGAACCAGCCATTCTTGGTGGCGACCCACACTTTCTGTCCAGGCTTGAAGCGGGGAGTCGCGCCCTGCTTTCGGTCTGCCTTTTTTTTTGTATGCCAAACTTGTTCACTGCGTGTGCACCACTGCTCGACAGACGGCTGGTCTGACATCGGTGGGTTCCAGGGATAAAGGGGGGCTGGCACCCTAAAACACATTAAAAGGTGTTAGCCCTGTTCCAGCATGACAATGGGAGTTTTGTGCGTATTCGGCTCATGCGAGGTATCCACTCCAGGTCTCTGGATATCACTGGCAGAACAGACGAAGGAATTTTCCCACCTCCTGGTTTACCCTTTCCACTTGGCCATTGGTCTGGGGATTCTGGGGATGGTAACCTGATGTCAGACTTATGGTAATATTTAGTTTCCCCAGCAGTTCCTTCCACAGTCTTGAGGTGAACTGAGCCCCCCTGTCTGAGACAATGTCCTCTGACAGCCTAAACTGCCTGAAGACATGGTGGAAGAGCAAGTCCGATGTCTCCAAGGCCATGGGTAGGCCCTTTAGTGGGACGAACCTAATCATCTTGGAGAAGCAATCCACAATTACCAAGATGGTTGTGTTCCCCTCAGAGGCGGGCAGGTCTGTGACAAAATCTATCAAGATGTGGGTCCAAGGTTGCTGAGGAGTGGGGAGGGGGAGTATCTTACAGGCAGGAGGAGTGCATGGAGTCTTGCTGCCGGCGCAGTCAGTACACAACAAAATGTACCTGACAACGTCCCTGTGCATGGCAGGCCACCACTTGCACTGAACAGTTGCATGGTGCGCGTCGACCCTGGATGTCCAGTCCCCACACAGGTGATAAGGTCCACGCGATGTCTAAGCGGGACATAGAACCGGTTGGGTAGACACTGCGGATGCGGATTTGCGGCCTATATGCTGCGGTCTAGGCTGGTGATTGGAAGCAGGGTAGGTGTTTACTGTGGTCCCTACAGCGAGGGAGCGTGATCCTCCTGCTGGGGGGCCATCCTTCCATGACAGCTTCCTTTTAAAGATTCCTCTTTGCAAAGTATTGCCAAACTTGTATGCATACCAAGCGTTCTCTACTACTGTTGATTTTTCTCGCTACTGACCTCTGTTTGCTCTCCAGACTATGCCTATGTTTACTTTTTGATTGTATGTGGCTGCAACACATTGACCAAAGGTGTACCAGTATGACTCATTCTAAGGAAAAGTGCAAAGTTTGAGCCTCTACATTGCAGAATTACCTATTTTGCTTATAATATTCAACCTTGTGTTTTCATACCTAAATAGGCAGAACAGCATGTCGCATCAACAAAAAGAAATTTACAGACACACATAGTCTAATGTGGCCTGCAAAGTGGCCTGCAAAGTTTGAGCCACTTATGACATTAGGAGGCTCTACAGCGCACAATTATCTACTTTGCATATAATTGTGTGACTTCTATTTACATTTACAGCATTTAGCAGATGCTCTTATCTAGAGCAACTTATAAGAGTGCTTTAACATTTACTCATAGAATACATCCTAGCCAGTACAGTAGGTTAGAGTCCAATATACCAATGAAATAGAATACTGTTGAAATACAGGGATTAATGCTGATTCCTAAAAGTAGAAAAAACAAAAGCGCTCTCTCATACGATGATAACTGCAATAAACAATATGTACTAGAGTTTGTTAGTCAACAAAGGAGCAGTCAACATCAGTACAATAAACAATACCCTACAATAAGTACTAGCTTCAGTTAGTCAACAAGGAGCAGGGTCAGTGGTCATTTAAATATTCCACAAATAGATGGGTCTTCAGTCTGTGTTCGAAGATTGCAAGGGTCTCTTCTGTTCAGACAGCAAGCGAAAGTTCGTGCCACCATCTAGGAGCCAGGACGGAGAATAGTTTTGATGCTTGTCTTCCATGAGACTTAAAGCATGGTATTTCAAGCCAAGCTATACTTGAGGTTCGACGTACTCGTGGCATGGATTGGGGTTTGACCATTTGACATCATGTATGTAGGGGCTGGTCCATTTTTTGGCTTTGTAGACAAGCATCAAGGTTTTAAATCTGATGTGGGCAGCTACTGGAAACCAATGAAGGGAGCACAGCAGTGGGGTGATGTGAACTCTGGAAGATTGAAGCCGAGTCGTACTGTTGCATTATGGACAAGTTGTAGAGGTCTGACGGCTCTTAGAGGAAGACCAGCAATTAGCAAGATGTACTAGTCTAGCTTTGAGATTACAAATCTCAAAATGAACAAATGTAAGGAAATGTAATTCAAATAAACAGAAATTTAAAGACATACATGAAATGATAGTCTAATGTTGCCTGCAAAGTTTGAGCCACTCATGACATCAGGAGGCTGCACAATTACCTGCTCCTATTCTCCCAGACCTCTTTGCAAAGTATTGCCAAACTTACCAAGCATTCTCTTCTACTGTTGATTTTTCTGGCTACTGACCTCTGTTTCCTCCCCAGACTACACCTCACTCCTAGAGCTTCGGTTCACTCTGGACTCTGCCTACCAGTTCTGACCCCTGGATTTGACTGACTACTCTATGCATCGTGATCACCTGGTTAGTAATGGCAATCCTACAAACCCCTCATTCAGTCCCTATCTGTATTGTGAACCCATTATAATCAAAAATCCACCTTCCAATGGGTGGTCATATCATTTTTCCTCACACTCTAGGATTTCTAGGATTGTGCCCTTCTGGACAGAGACTGATGATTTCATTGCTGTGATCTGTTTGAGTCACACCTCCATCTTAGGGGTCACAGCTCTTCTCACCTGTGGGATGACCTTGGTGTTAACCTTCCACAATCTCTCTTTTCTCTCTCTACATGTACTCTATTCTCTCTACATTTTCTTTTAGTCATTGGCATATTTTTTTCAACTTCTCATATTCCTTCCTTTAGATGTTTCCATAATTTGGGACTGCCATATCTATTACCACTGCTGTTTTCTGCATCTTGTACACAATCACAATGTCAGTGACTGCGTCCCTACTGACCTATTTAGTCCTGGGGGAGAGCAGTTAATATGTCCCCCATAACAAACATTTTGCTTGTGAAATGTAGAATAATAATCAGAATAATTTTATATTACATACTTGCAGAGGTATGTACATGATGAATCCCTGTAATGGGGAAGAAAAATATGCCTGAATTTGTTATGAAACAGAGTACATCTTTCCAGTAAACCTGACAAGACCCCCTTTTCCCAAACATGCTGCGAAGCCAGGCAAAGCCTGTTTCTCCAGTGTCTCTGGGTGTTTGAATCTTCTGTTTCATATACTCGATGACTGAAGTATGGTTGTTGTGATTGTCTGGAATAAAGAAACAACACAAAGTCTTGAGAAGTCTTGAGAAGTTTGCAAACACCACCCTTCTCAGCAAGTAGAATATCTAACACAAGCCCATGTTGTATTACTGTGATGTGCATAGCACTTAATTCATCATTCAGCAGTGTTAGGGCTGATTCTGTCTCATTTGCTAGAGCTAATACCTACCATGCTAGTCCATTCATTTTATTAAGCAGGGCCATGGTTCCACCATCAGGCAACAAGGACCACCCTGTCGCCGCCCATGGCCCTGTCCAAGGAGCCCAGAGGTGGTGACCCTGATACCATGCAGGCATTTCACTTGTAAGAAACCTCTTAGATCTGTGTATAGTACCAACCCCCTGGGGTGCATTTTCAATAAATAGGTGGTGAGATGGCACAACAACACTGGATAGCAGCAACCGTACCAGGTCTGAGGCAAGTCATGATATGCATGTCTCCCACTAGTTGAAATGAGCGAGATGTTACAAATAAACTGAATGGTAACATTATTGACATTGGCTCGACACTCGCTTGTAGTACTGTTTAACACCCCTGAGGTTGTAAATTTTGACACTCCCACATGGGCTTAGATGATTGCTTGGACGGGTCCGTACAAGTGACGACATCTGCCCAATAGGGACAACTGCCTTTGCAGGCATACTTATAATTGGCTATTTGTCCTGAAACCGAGGGCACTCTAAACTCATTCCCTGCCCAAACATCACAGTAAAACTGGGCCTGCTGCCCCTCCTGAAATATAATGTGTCAAGTTATTAGCAGCATGAGGCATAGGGTTAGGAATTAGAATGACTGAGATCTATGGCCAGGGAGCCATTGTCATGTGTCATACTATATATCAGTAGAAATTTAACTCCACCTGGGTAACACACCTGACAATAATGCCTATGAGCAAAGATTTGACACAATGGTTTTGCAGGAGGCAAAATCTAGGCATAGCCTGTTTAGGATAGAACCTTTTATTGGTGCCCAGAGTGCAGGTATACCAAATCTTCTCTCTTCCCACCGGGGCTTAGTGGTACTTGAAGCTAGTTGGTAACAAGTATGCCCTTATCTACTGGTCTGACTGACTCCGTTCTTCTGATTCAGATTGTTCAGTTGATTCAGGAACTCTCCTACAGTGACTGGCATGGCCCCCTGTGGTTCTTCCAGTTGTCTGCACTGCTGTGTGTGTAGTAAAATTTTGAGTGGTCCGGTCCACCTAGATTTGTTCCATCTCATTTTTCTGAAGTCCTTGATCACCACCCAGTCTCCGGTCATGTAGGGGTCCTGCTGCTGGAGCTGGTAGCGCTGCTTTCACCTGCTTGTGAATAGATTCAAGAGCACAGGACAGGGTTGCGCAATAGTTCAGCATAGCGTCATCACACATGGGTAGGTCAGATATTCCAGTGTTGTGTTGTCATCTGAACAAAATTTCACATGGGCTTGGTCTGTGTTTTGGGCTAATCTGGAGTCACTTGCATGAGTACTACAGGGAGGACCTTAGTCCATCGTATCCCCATTTTTGCATGTGCCTTGCTCAATTTATTCTTCAAGGAGCCATTTTCCCTCTCTAGTGCTCCTACACTAGCTGGGTGTTAAACACAATGCTGTTTTAGATCTATTCCAAAGAATTTTCCCACCATTTTCAATGCTTCGCTTACAAAGGGTGTACCATTGTCACTAGACATCTTATTAGGTATACCCCATCTTGGAATTATATCTCTCAGAAGTGCTTTTGCAACAGCATCAGAGTCTTGCTTTGCCATTGGGAAAACATCAATCCATTTGGAGAACATATTGACTATTACCAGACAATATTTCTTTTGCTCACTAGATGTCAGTTCTATAAAGTCCATTTATAAATGGTCAAATGTCTTGTCTGGTATAGGGTGTGCTACCTGTTCCACTCTAAAACCACATCCTGCGTTGTGTTGTGCACAAATAACACATTGTTTGCAAATGTTTTGAGAGTAATTAGAAAAACCCTTAGTGAGCCATATTTTGTTTACTTTGGCTACCATCCCCCCTTGTGATACGTGCTTTACCATGAGTCAACTTAGTGAAGAATGGAAACATGCATTTGGGTGAGCATGGACATCCTTGCAGAAATGTCCACATTCTGTTTAAGGATGCATCTGGACTTCTTCCAGAGTGTTTTCTCATCCGCTGTGACTCTCGCTTGGAGTTCTGTTAGCTGTAAGGGAGGGGTCACAAGAAACAGTTTCTTCTTCATTAGAACTGCATTCTTGGCTGCTGCATCTGCTTGTGCATTACCTAGGGGGACTGGATCAGAATTGTTAGTATGAGCTGAACATTTACATTCTGCAATTGCTTTAGGTAGTTGGATGGCTTCCAAGAGGTCAGACACGAGCTGATGATGGGCTATTGGAGTGCCTGAGCTTGTGAGAAATTGGCAGTGTTTCCAGATGGCGCCAAAATCGTGAGTTATGCCAAAGGCATATCTGCTGTCAGTGTATATGGTGGCTGAGTGATCCTTAGCTATTTTAGATGCTTCTATTAGTGAATGGAGCTCAGCTTCTTGTGAAGCGAGATCTGATGGGAGAGGTGCTGATTTCAACACCTTGTGATCTGTGACTACTGCATAGCCCACATTGTTTTTACTAGTGTCTGGATCTCTGGATGCTGACCCATCTACATACAAATCAAAACAGGGATCTGGAGGGGTTCATCCGTCAGATCATTCCTAGGAGAGCATAAGTGGTTAGTTAATGAGACACAGTCATTGGGCTCCCCATCATCCTCTGTTGGAAGTAATGTAGCAGGGTTAAGTACAGTACAGCGCTTCACTATGATGTTAGGCATGTCTAGTAAGACTGTATTGTATATAAGCCACCTCTTTGTCAACAAGTGTGATGTATTTCGTTCCAGCAGAAGCAGAGAGATGGCCTGAGGAACTAAGAGAGTCAAGTCATAATATCCTACAGTATCTCTGGAGGCTGCCACTGCCTTTTCTGCTGTGGCCACTGCTCTGAGGCACACCAGAAGACCAGTTGCTACCAGGTCCAAATTGCTTGAAAAGTAGGCCACTGCTCTCAGCCTGTCCCTGTGTTTCTGCAAAAGAACAGAAGTCATACAACTTTTTTTTTCCTCAACAGTTTGTACAAATGGATTACTAGGATCAGGTAAGCCTAACATAGGAGTTCTCTGTAGAGTTTCTTTTAGTTCTTCAAAAGCTTTACTTGCTTTCTTGGACCAGGTGACTTGTAAGGATGCGCTGAGTGAAGTGCCATGCACCATCTCTTTAATAGGAGCTTCCAGGATGGATTAGTTAGGAATGAAATTCCTGCAGTAAGAACACATGCCCAAGAAAGATAGTACTTGTTTTACCTGTGACAGGCTTGGGAATCTTTTGAATAGCTGACACACTTTTGCCTTCCCCCATGATGTCATGACTTAAAAATGCACCTCTTGTTCTACAAACTGCAGTCTGGATAGGGTAACTTTGTGGCCCACTTTAGCGAGGTGCTGCAACAATGCCACAGTATCATCTTCACATTTTCACTTTTGTGGGAGAACAGATTATGAGGTCGTCAACGTATTGGAGGATGGCCGACACTGGCATCAGTTTCAAGGGGCTCAAACAGTCTCTGAACATTTGGTTATAAATGATTGGGGATTCACAATACCCCTGGCACAGTCATGTAAAGGTGTATGGCTTCCCATCATACCATGAATGCAAACCAGCACTGGCTGTCTTTGTGAACTGGGATGCTGCATTTAGCTAGCCCCACCTCAGAAAACCACTTGCTATCAGCAGGGTCCTGCCCTAAAATCATGTATGGGTTTGGAATGTCAAGTGCTCTTGGAATTACAGCTGCATTGACTGCTTGCAAGTCCTGTACAAACCTCCATTCTTCTGGTTGTTGTGGTTTTCTAGCTTTCTTTACAGGGAAGAGAGGTGTACACATCGGCGAGTCTGGACAGGGGACAATTACTCTGGCTTTCACCAGTGAGATAAACACGGGTCTAATGCCTTCAATGGCCTCTGTCTTCAGTGGATACTGGGTTTGTCTTGGCCTAAAATCAGATTTTGGTGTAATCACCACTGAGTCTACTTCTTTACTTAAGCCCACATCATGTTTTCCTTGTGCCCACACTGATTCTGGAACTTCTTGGAGTCTGGGATGAATTTCAGCTGCCATGGTTAATTCTGAAACAGAAACAAATACTTCCATGCTGCACTTGTCACAAGAGGTTAGTACAATGCTGCGCTTAACATGTACACATGAGGCATGACCTTGTTTAAAGGCCCCCAGAGATGCATTATACAAGAAGGAGGGGTCTTTTGTGGAGACCCAACCACTTCTTGTGTTTGAGCATTTCAGAACCCAGTGGCCTATATCCTTCTAATCCCTATCGGACGACTTAGTCAGAGAAATGTGGGGTTTGCAGCCCATTATATTAAAAAAATTAATAAATAAAAATAATCAGCTTGACAACAGCCATGATGATGGATGTTTTTGTTAGCTAAAAGTAGCCTTAATGGTACCGCATACCCCGGGCAGCCGTCAGTGCATCTAGTTAGCTGAACTTGTATGGCACAGTAATGGGCAGAGCAGAATGTGATTGTCAGATTCAATCGTTCTCTAATGTGGGAGTCTTTAAACAAACGTCTTTCATACTTCTCATCCTGCACCTCATGGAAGTGTCTGGTGCAGTGCAGGCAGTCTGCAAACATGTAATCAGTGTTGTTCGGTGATGTATGGCTGCGGGCAGTGATAAGCATTTCTTCACACACACACGCGAGTTATCTTATCGGGGCAGAGTTTCCAAACATACACATATAGGGGTTCCCCTGGGTTATACATGACTCCATGAGGCTCCCCTGTGGTGACTGTAATACATTCTGGGGAAGAAGAAAGAGTTAGGTGCAATCAGGTCATGCCCCAATAAATTGACAATGTTTAGATATTAGCAAGGAGTGGGTAGTGTGCGTCCCACTCTCAGTTTGACACTGCAAACTTTCAGTTTTGTGGTTGAATGACCCATGACACCCACTGTCTGAATTGTTTTATTAGTGAGACCTGGTACTTTCTTCAACGCCCCCTGTTGTATGACTGAATGTCCTGCCCCTGAGTCTGCTAAAAATGTCAACAATTCCCCATCAATAGTTAATGGTATGCACGATAATTGGTTATAGGGTGTACAGGCATAACAAACAATAGGATATTTCTGATGGTTTAACTACATTATTATCAACCTTTCCTTCTTTGGGCATTTGGGGCTTGTCTTCTGTTCTACATTTGTGCACTTTGTGGTGTGTATCATGACTAATGTGAGCTAACTGATTTTACTGGTGTTGTGTGTTACCTCCCCTGCTCCCAGTGGAGGGCCCCTCGCTGCCCTCCACCCATCAGTCTGCTTGGTCTTGTCTGGAGACTGGGCTGTTTCTTCCTCTTTCTTAGCACAGTTTTTAAGTGTCCAAAGCTCCCGCAGGTAAAACAGGCCCCTCTCTGTCCCCTGACTCATATCCTCCTCTCCCCCT
This sequence comes from Electrophorus electricus, assembly GCF_041902795.1. Taxonomy (NCBI): domain Eukaryota; kingdom Metazoa; phylum Chordata; class Actinopteri; order Gymnotiformes; family Gymnotidae; genus Electrophorus; species Electrophorus electricus. The sequence continues at coordinate 36,863,980 of NC_137502.1, read as the reverse complement.
ACCTCTCCCTCTTCCTCTTGACCTTGTGAATCAGCTCTCATGGGACTGCTTGGCATGGACCCTTCATTATGCCTCATCTCCTCCGCATGATAAGCTGTCCCAGAGTATGAATGTGGCGGGGAGAGTAGGGGTGATCTTTGCAGTTTGAGGTAGATCTGACATGCCTGATGTGTAAGGGGGAGGCTCCTGGACTTGGGAAAGGTTTGGATAGAGTGATGAGACTCCTCCCTCAGCTGTTGATTGGTACACAAGCAGAAGTAGTTGCACATTCTGTGGTGGCTTTCGTCTTGGCAGTACAGGTGCGGCGGAGTCCAGGTCGGGGTCCCTCTGTAACTTTAGACACTAAGAAGAGGGTGAGATGCCTGCCTGTCTCCTCTCTCTTTTATGTGCCTCCATCTATCAGACCCCAAACACCTTCCAGTCTGCGAAAAACACTTTATCTACCCCAACTTTCTTCTCACTTTGAGTTGTTCTATCTGTCTAGTGATCAGACTTCCTCTATCTGGGAACACACAGTCTTCAATCCACATGTTAAACTGTGCTCAACATTCTTCTCCTTAATTGAGCATCATGAACTGAATATTTGGACTGACAAAAGAACACCCTGTTCTCTTTATCTCATATATGATGGGGGGCGGCAGTGGATCCTGACCGTTAACTTTTAGAGTTGGTTCATTGGCTTTTTTCTTGATTTTTATTATGATTATGATTCCCACTATCAGCAATAGTAATCAATAGTAATAATTAATAACAATAATATATATATATATATTTTTTTCATGTATATATATATATATATATATATATATATATATAAGCCTCACACAATACACTTTACTAAACAGCAAAAACGACCATCAGAAACACAATACAAAATATGTTTGGCAGTATGTGTCTGTTACGAATGCTCGTCAGACTGTTCCATGTGCACCGGCGCATCTTCACTAAACACAAATACTCATCAGTATAAGGTTCCTAGTTTGCCACCTCAACTATGTGAACAGCTGTGACCATCATCACAGTACAATGAACACTCACTGACTATCTCTTATTGTCTTTTGAGATTAACTCCTATAATCTCTCGGAATGATCTCTTATAATTCCTTGTTCACTGTCTCAGCTCTGACGAACATCTGCAACCACATACACTACTATACTCAATACTCAATCTGCCAACTTGTGTTTCGTACTATTAAAAATTAAAATCATCACTTTGTTGTTCTTTGTTCTTAATATGTTAAAAAAACAATCTGTTGAAAGTCTGAGTGCACTATGAACTTTGACAGAGCCTGACATTCAGTAATATACTGACATTCAGTAATATTTAAATGTATAGTTTTACCCTCAGATGATGCATATGAACAATCTGGTATAAAGTGTTTGAGGGTGGTGCTGATTGGGAAGACAGGAAATGGGGAGAGTGCAACAGGAAACACCATCCTGGGGAAACAGGAATTTATATCTCAAGCCAGTAGAGATTCAGTAACAATGGTTTGCCAGAAAGGAGTTGGTGAAGGTCAGGGGAAAAAGATCACTGTTTTCGACAGTTTAGGCCTTTTTGACACCACACTGTGAAATGAACATTTGCAGTAGGAAATTATGAAGTGCATCTCTTTGTTATCTCCTGCTCCCCATGTGTTCATCATTGTGTTGCCTGTGGGAAGGATTACAAAGGAAGAGCTGGACATAATGGACCTGATTAACAAGGTCTTTGGCCCAAAGGCTGCAATGCTCACTATAATTCTGTTCACTAGAGGAGATGACATAGAAGTGTCAATACAGGAATACATTCAAAAAAGTAAGAATGCCCAGACTAAGAAGCTGGTCAGAGACTGCAGACATAGTTTCTTGTCTTTAATAACAAAGAAAAGAATGACCGCATGCAAGTTTCTACACTTTTTCCAATGATAGAACCAGTGATCAACTTACAAGCCAATACTTCACAAACAGTATGTTCGAAGATGCAGAAATGTCAATAATAAAGAAAGTTGAAGAAATTTTGAAAGAGAGAGAGAGATTCAGGCTGAGGTGGAAGTAATAAAGGCTAAATACCACAGAGAACTGGAGCAGATGAAGAAGAGTCTGGAGGAAGAAAAACTAAAAGCTGATGAAGAAAAACAGCAAACAGAAAAGAAGTTAACGGAAAAGATGGAAGCGCTCAGAAAAGTTTGAAGGAAAAGATGAACTAGAGAAGAAGCAATGGCAGACAGAAGACTTTGAAGGGTCAGAGGAGGAAAAAAAAGCAAATGGAAAATGGCACCAGGAAATTGAAGAGTTGGAAAGACAGAATACAAAGCAGAGAGCTGAATTTGAAAAACAACTGGAGGTGAAAGAGGAAGATCATATAAAGAGAGAAGATGGATACAGAAAAGATAAGGAAAATCTCAAAAATGAGCAAAGGTGCTATGGAGAACTGAAGAAAAAGCAAGATGAAGACCTTAGAAGGAGAGATTTAGAGGAAAACAGATGGAGAGAAGAGAGAGAGAGATGTAGTTGGGAGCAAAGAATAAAACAGGCTGAACATGACAGAAAAGAGATTAAAGCAAGCAAAAAAGAGTATGAGGAAAAGAAACATGTGATGGAAGAGCAGATGAGAACAATCTGTGAGCAGCTGGAGCATAAGAGGAAGGAGGAATGGGAGAGAAGAAGGCATGAGTATGATCAGAGAACCGTAGAGGTACGAGAGAGTCTGTTTGGAATTAGAGAGGAAATAGTGAGAGAACAACATGAAGACATTAAGAGAAGTGAGCAAGCAGAAAGAGCTAGGAAAGAGAGAGAGGCAAGAGAGCGTGAGGATATGGAGAGGAATTTTGATCAGGAAATGAGAGCAATGAATTAGAAGTATGAGGATGAAACCAGAAGTAGACTGAGGAGCTTAATGTCTTCAAAGGTCAAAATAAACACAACCAGGAGATGGTGGAAGAACATCAAAAGCTATATGAAATATTGAAAAAACTACCGTTTCTTGGATGGACAAAGTCATAAGGAAATTTAGAAACTAAGAAAGGAAACTGATGAACTGAAAAAGAAATAAAATATTCTTTAAATATAAAGCATGTGAATAATTGCCAAATAGGTAATTGTGTGCTGTAGAGCCTCCCAATGTCATAACTGGTTCAATCTCTGCAGGCAACATCAGGCTATCATTACATGTATGTCTGTAAATTTCTGTGTTGATATGAATTACTTTTCCTGACTTCTGCCCTTTAAGGTAATTGTGCACTGTACAGCCTCCCGATGTCATAACTGGCTCAGTCTTTGCAGGCAATTATCATTACATGTGTGTCTGTAGATTTCTGTTTTTGAAATATTGCTCCTGACTTCTGCCCATTGAGGTATGAAAACACAAGGCTTACGATTATAAGCAAAATAGTTAATTCTGCACTGTAGAGCCCCCCAGTAACGGATTTAGCTGAAACTTTGCTGTTTTCCTCAGAATGGTAATTTGACTACATGTTTCCATTTTGGTCTATGATAGTGTATCAGTGATATGACTCAGAAAAGTGATACTGGTACCCATTTGATCAATGTGTTGGAACCACATACAGTCAATTATTTAATTTCAGACTCTAAAGATTATTTCAAGACCTGAACTGATGTGAATGAAAAAAAAAATCTAGTTCAAAAAATGCAAATTTTATACAATAATGAATTTGACAGAACTAAACATTTTTGAAAAACACTTGCATTTGGCAAGTTGTTTGGACACCTGAAAGGAATCATCTGAATCCAGGTGTACTGTATTTTCCTAAGTGAATACATGTTGGAGCTTGCCAAGTTAATAAAAATGTATAGACATATAAATGTATAGATTACTATATCCCCTGCCCTCCATCCAGTCAGTAAAGGTTTTAAAATGTATACAATAACAATTTGCATATAACGTGAAAAGCTGGTTACTGAGTTTTTGATGATGGTCTAAAATGTAACTGTTCAGTGCTGCTCTATTGTTTGTTGCACCACACTGCCTTAGAACTAATGTTTTTGTATGGAATTAACTTCCAGTGACAGTTACAATTAGTTAGTTCTGACTGAGTGAAAGCTTATATGCATGTGTCTGGTTACATCACTTTTGTGAATGTTTGGTGAAAACACTCTGTCTCTTTGCAACTGTCCCTTTGCAACCAAGATAAGAACTGTACTTTGCTGCTGTAATAGCCTGCAATGATTACACAATAATATGACTGCAAGTACACATAGGTAGCCCTGTTTACTGTGCTGTTCTATATAGTAGAACATATAGTATAGTATTGTAGTATAACTCCATTAAAGATAGTTATCTCTTTATTCTACAGTTTCAATTTGCCAGTAATTGAATTAACCTTCCAAAAGTAACTTGGTCTTTTTCAGCTGTTGCTGTAGTAGTTTTAATAGTTTTGATCAGTTTCAAACACATTCTGTGGTCATTAAATATCAACCCCTCAGTCAGATATCAAGTACTGCAGGTTATCTGGAGAACATCTAGAACAACTGCCTTTTGATCTCTGTATTCAATCTAAAACATCTCTTAAGACCTGGAAAAAACACTTCAGGGCTCAAGAACACCGCAATCTGACCGAGGTTCCTGACATGGATCTGAATGCATCTCACCATTAACTCTTACTCTGTCTGGGAGCTGGTACTGGTACATCACCTTGGGGAGTCACTGTAGGCCTAGCATCACACTCCACATCTAACGGCTTTGTATGGTCCCCATCAAACTGGTAAGACTCAGAGGGTTCTAGTATAGTTTGAGCATCACACTCAATACTTAGTGACCCTGCACAGCCAGCTGCAGCCTGATTAGACTGAAAAGGCTCTGACCCACACTCTACCTCCAAATGCATAGGTTTCATGTTTAGCTCTTCTAATTCTAGCATCTTGGGATCATTTACTGTCCCAAGTACTAAGCACAAAAACTTTCAGCAGTTTTGTGAAATGTGGAATAATAATCAGAATATAATGTTTTCTACTTTTATATTATATACTTATACAATATAACACTCTATTTCCATGTTTCATAATGTGACTTGAGAGGAAAAGATGAACTGAAGTATGCATGTGTGTGAGGACAAGCAGTCTTGGGCAGCAGGAGAGTGCACTCAGTGTGTTTGTCTGCGTGTGTGCATGTGTTTGTGTGTGTGTGTATGTGTGTGTGTGTGTGTGCTGAGCCCTTTGAGATCTGGGAGGAATGAGGTAAACATATTCCATGATGCAAAAAAATGCTAGTGAAACTTACTAATAGTGCCAGCTCATACCAAACTCAAAGTACATATCTAAGAGCAATATGTGTTAATGCCAACAAGTGTAGCCATTACTGAGGTCAGTCTGACCCGATACATGAGTCTTATCGGCTATAGCTACATCACCCAGCTCACCAGCTGATAGCCAATGAGGAGAAAGTGTGAGCAAGAGAGAATTCTAGCAAGTCAAACAGACATAGTCTGAAGGTTCCCCCTCTGCAAAACTTTTTGTGTATTTAAGATTAACTCAAATGTTAACTTTTCCTCTCGAGAGGCTCCTTGTTGAAGAGAATATCATCTTTGCAATAAAGTTTATTCTTGAATTTTAAAATACTTTTTGTGCTGTGGTGTTCACTTGTCCTGAACCTAAAATTGAGAAAAGAAAAATCTATCCTCAAGAAAGATAATTCTCAGACCATTCAGCAGATGTCTATAGAATGTCTGTGGAATGTGAGTACTTGTATAGTTTATTATCTGATTTCCTTAAGCCTTCTTGGAACTGCTCATATTTTTTTTCTTACTATGGGTTCAAGCACATAAGTGCCTGCCAACCGTACTGTCTTTGTTACAGTGTTTTAGGGGTTCACCCACTAAGTGCTGGGACACGGTTGCAATTGTAACAATTAATTTTTTCTTTTATGGTCCCAGAACGTGCTATTATCATTAGGGTCTTTCTTCTTTAAGTAACCAAACATGTAGTGCAGGATTTCTAGTTTCCTGGTTTATGTGGGGTGGTGCTGTAAGATACCAAAAGTTATTTGAAAATTGAAAAATGAATCATTCCCTTCATTGCAAAACACCCTCTGTTTTATTAGTGATGTGGTTGTCTTCCCCAGAAAGGAAGACAACCTCTCTGCTATTCACAGTCAAACTGCTACCTGGAACTTGAGGTTAAGTGGTCCTGTGAATGTATATTGTAACTGATTACATAAACTACCTAGAATTAATGAAATAAGGCAAATACTTTAGAGTAGAGAACATTTTACATTGGAGAAAATACAAATGTATTCATTTAATGTCTTCAGGACTCATTCCCCAACTGCACAAACTGAAACCCCAAAATAATGTCAAACCAGGGATTGAAGACCTCAGTGCAACTAAAGTAGAGACTTTAGAAACAGGGAGAGAGAACAGGGAATCTTGTGGCTTTGTGTATTAAGCAAATGCTGTCAGACAGATCCATAAATGCTATTGAGGGTGAGGATGAACATATTGCCGTTGACCCAGAAGAAAGAAAGAATTCATTTTGCATATAAGCAGGCATATAAGCAGACATTATGCATCTGATAATACTCCTATGTATCGCAACATAGGCAGTCAGAATTTTATAGTTATCAGTTATAGTTATAGTTATTTTATAGTTACAGTTTTACAGCACACCTTTGTAAAAAGTGTTCTGCTTCCTTGGAGTGTTAACCTGAACATGAAGAGTAACATGAAGGGAAGGAAAGACTTGATGACATACCAATAGAAATACTTATTGAAAACATTCACATTTCATTGAAAACATATTTTTATGAGTACCGAATTTACAAATAATAAATATGAACTCCACTCATGTTTTACGACAGTTTTATGGCACGTGGCATGATACTTCTATAAACACAGCCCAGTATGTCTGGTGCTAGTGGTGTAAGTAAAAGTTGGTTTGTTTGAGCGTTTGAATCAGTTTTATGAACATACAAGTGTCTGAAAAAACATGTCTGGACGTCAGCCATATCTGCATTGAATTTAAAATGACACATAGGTTTGAAGTATCAAAGCAATCTTGTAGAATATATGTGACATGAGCACAAGAAATCATTAACAACTACGATGCAACAACTGCAGAGTTCATTCACATGTCCTGTAAAGGACATGCTGCCTTCATTTGCCAACAAGAAATTGTACTGGACTACACTGTGGGAGATCCACAGCCTTTAAGTAAGGTCGCAAAGCCATTGTTCATCGTTTATTGTTCGCATAACTTAACACATTGTTTAAGAGGTAAAATACATTCTCAATCTCAACATTGGATTTCAGTGTAACTTTTAAATGTAACTAATGTCTGTGGTTGTTCAGTGGGAGTACCAATGATTTTAGGCTTGTGAAGAATGGGTAGAAAGATATTCTATTGAAAAAGAATTGAGATAAAAAGAATGTCATCTAGTTCATTTTTGGAACTGTAAACTTAGTTCAATTAAAAAAAAAAATTGAACTATGAACTATTTAATTTTCATTAGTATAAACTGATATTTGAACTAATTCATTTTCAGTGTAAACTGGCATAAACCCTGGACAGATGATATTACTGTCCAGTTTGAAACAAGCAGTTCCCACACTCCTTGAATTAATTGGAGCATTTGATATTATTTATGGGTACAAGTTAAACAACACCTGTACACCTCTACAAACACCACTTATCTCTACTGAAGTGGGATTCACTCACCTTGGAGTTAAAATATCCCCAGATGTCACTAAGACAAATTCTTTACTCTAACTTCCATATGACAGAGGAGACCTGCTGTTACCCAATTTTAAGTTGCATTGCTGGACAGCACAAAAAATACTTCCTCCATGAAACTGTCAGTAAGGACACATACAGCATCATAAGGCATTTATGCATGTCGGTGACATGATGTGTAGATATTCTTTATTCTCAATTCATTTTAGTGCCATCAATCCATTTCAGTGCAATATACTGTATCCATGACTAGAATTCTTCTCCCAGAGTTCTTCATTTTGACTGATGTGTGTGAAACATTCCTGAAAGTAAAAGAATTTGCATTATAAATTATTCTGCTTAAGCATGCCCATGACATAAGAAGAAATATGCCACTTGTACATTCATTTATTTTTACAAAACTAAATAAAAAGATGTATACTTTACATATTTTATAGCACAGAACTCAAATTGCTTGTAAAATTGAAGATCAGTAGGCCTTCTATTGGACACTGAATGTTATGTGTCAACCATAGTGCATTTAAAAGTCATAATATTTACAAGGAATAGCTGCAGAACACAATGGGAATTATCAGTTATCAGATAATTTTTGGTAACTTACAGCACCACCCAAAAGCAGTCCCAAGAAGAGTCCTATGTTTAAAGAAAGTAGATAATAAACTATACTCAAATCCCATAGAATCCCACAGAGGTTTACCAGTGTACTTTTGTTTACCTTGTGATTGTTAAGCTTATCATGAAAATTGGGTGAGGTTTCAAAGATTTCAAAAGGTGTGATCTGTTAAGTCTTGCACAGTTATTTATGAGTTCTGCAGAAGTGAGAAAATAAGGCTGTTATCAGATTCACTGGAAAGTCATGCTTCTCTTCTATGGAAAGGAAAAGTGCATACTTCTGCTATTCAGGCTAACAAGAAAGGTTAATCACTAAGCACTCACCTTGCAACATCATGGGTATTGTCAGGTTCACTGGAAAGATGCTTTGTTTCATTAGAGTATTTTGAATTGTGGAAATAAGGTAAACGTGTTACGATGCAGAAATCATAATAGATGATTTGATCTTTAAACAAAGAGTTTTTGCACAAAGGATTAAAATGACCTGCTTATCAGGAGCTCCTGCATGAGCTGGAAGGCTGAGAACCATGAGAGCTTTTCTGATCAAAATAGAAGAAAAGTACAAAATCATCCTGCATTACCAAACTAGAAGTCATTATCATAACAGAAACTGTACAAGATGAATTGTGTTTGTGCTTCAGATGATCTGCTCATGTGGAACGACTGCCTGAGTGCTGCAGGGCGTGGAGCAGGACACACAGACTCTCTTGGCTTGTGAAACATTTAATGACACAAAACACAAAGACAATGGTGACGCTCACAATTAACATTTAGACATCATATATATATATATATATATATATATATATATATATATATATATATATATATATATATATATAGTTAGATACTGGAGATTTAGATAGTAGATATAGGACACATATATACTCTGTGCTTTCCTCAGTAAAGTGGAACTCTCTTGATTTACTACTTTGGTGTCAGTGTCTCTTGACTTCCCCGGATCCTGCTAGATAGGACGGAGGGCAGAGGGTAACTTGGAGGAGATTGATCCTGAAGGACTGGTCACTTTGAATCAATTTGTAACAGTCTGGGTCAGAAGTGAGATACTGCGCAGGTAATTGACACCCTAGTATTATATCTCTGTGCTTAAATTTTGTTTAAATTTAGTTTAGGTGCGTTTTTGTCTCACGTTTGGGCTGGTTGGACTAAATGTGCTGGGTTGAGACACTATCCACGTACAGGCTCATTTGAAAGGGAGTTTATAGCACTCAGTGCTATGTTTGTTTATGAGGGATATGGGGACCCTAGCTGGGATTTTCAGTATATGAAGAATTCTTGGCAAGCCTGGAGTAAGGCCAAGCCAGTGTGGGACAAGGTGCATTGGATAAAACCCAAGAAGTGGCCTGGGTCTCAAATAGCTGTTTTTGCTACCACACAGCTGAAAGGATCTCCTCCTCCGCTTTTGAAGCATGCACTGCTAAGACAGGCTCCTGCTCGGGCGGATGTTTCACATCTGAGCTGAGTCAGGAACCTGAGAAGGGGGCTTCTGGAGGAGGAGTGGACAGCAAGACCACACCCACCCTCTATCTTAACCTAGCCTCTCTAAAGCACGGTGAGACTTCAGGGCATGGCTCCAGCCCCCCCGTTAAAATTTCTGCTCCATTCATGATGCTGGGTGAGAAACTGTGTAGAGTTATGCCTCCTAGCATGACTGATATTAAAAATATATGTGACAGTTTACCTGATCCAACTAATGTTCATGTATTTGTGGATGCGTTAAAGGGATGCACCAAATATGCTCAATTAACAGGACCTGAATTCAGGACCATTCTGATGCATTGTTTAAAGCACAGGTTTACTGAGGAGGAGCTGATTAATGGCATGAAGTCACTGTCGTTTAGGAATGACACCCTCCCAAATTCAAATAGTGACCGAGCCTATGTTTATGACTGGGCAAAGCACACTAATGACACTTTTTATCAGGAACTGAGGGAATTCCTACTTAAACTACAAGCCTCTTGGAGAGACATTTATGCAGCAAACAGCTGCAGATGTGGCCCCGATGAGCCGTGCTCAGTGTTTGTCTCCCATTTTACTAGGGCGTGGACTGAGCAGGCAGGCCTTGGATCTGAAGCTGCCATGATTGCACGTAATCTCTCTTCTTCTTTGTTCTACCCTCCATCTGTTCCTTTCAGTGTTTCGTCTTGCTGTGTTTCGTCTTCTCACAGTGTTCTATGTTATGTGTTTTTGTCTGCTTATCTGTAGCCTGTTCTAGTTATTGGGTTTTGTTTCTGTTTATCATGCATTCCGGTTCTGTGTATCTTGACTTCGTGACTCTGACCCATTCTACTGACACTGCTTATGGATTTTCCTCTAACAAATCTCGCTCCACTCCGCATGTGCACCTGCCTCATAATTGTTCCACATTACAGCATCCTCTATGGCAGTGATAGTAGCCTATGGTTTTGGTTATGTTCTTTGTTTGTTTGTTTGCTCTTTTGCTGAAATGCAGGGTGATTTTAACACATCTAGCTAACTATAATGAGACTAATGGTAGAGAGAATGTGTGCAGGAGAGAGAAAATCCATGCACATCATAATATCCTTTAATACACATACAACTACTAGATAGGTACATAATATTTCCATCATTAGAACACAAACAGGAGCCTGAACCAATAACCAATACCTGTCAGCCCCCTTCGATTTTGGGTCAAGTTGTCTACCTCTCATTCCAGCTAGCCAGAACTTTGTTTTACACATAACGTTATTGTTAAAAACCATCGTCATGTTTTTCAAATGGGATTGCAATATTACCGTAAGTGTGCTGAATTGCTTTGAGTAATTTATCATGGAGTTACACCATTACATTGCTTACATTGGCTAACTTTGCTGCTTCCCACACATTATGTATATTGGCCAGGTGTCTGCAATCATCTGTGCTTAATTTAATCTGTAGCCAAAATATTTCTGTACTGTTGACTTTTTTTTGATGGAGGGAAAAGTTCTGGGGTCACACCACCTACTGCTGTGCTCTGGTGTTTCCATCTCTCTCACGCCAATAAGGACATGTGATCAAACTGCCAAACAGCAGTGTGTGTGAGAGAGTGTTAAAGCAGGGCTGCTTTGTGTAAAACTAAGCCAGAGAAGTTTTTTAATATAATGACTTTTGAAGTATCTAAAATAACATCTTTAATGTTGTGATATACTGTATTACTGTATGACCTCCAAACGATTCTGTGCCCCTTTTATATGTTTTATTATCTGTAGAATTATTCACACTCGAGATTTAACCATTGAAACCTAGAGAGCATCTTTATCGTGGATTGATTTGTACTTGTTCACTTTAACACTAGTTATCTGAAATTGTACACAGCACAATGATCATTCAGGGTTCAAATTGCAGTGGTCCAAGACATTCATTCCTATCCAGGTTTATTTTTCATTCAATTGGGTTCCATTTGAGCTTATCTAATACAGAACAATATGTCAAAACAAAATTTAAAACACCTTTTAATTTGGGGGTTTATATTGTGTATTTGGATGCTGGAGGTTCATTTTTAGTCATGCTCTACATTTTCTGATTCACCAGGGTCTTGTCAAATAAAGTGAACAATTTTGAGCATATACATGAATTTACTCAAGAGCCACACAATATTTTCCACTAGGTGTCCTAGTGCCCAAAAACTTACTAAAAGACAAAAATTAGCTTCATTATAGCTTCATTGCTATTAGGCTAAAATGTTATACTGGGGAAAATACTGTAATACTGTAAATGCTGTAATACTGTAAAGAAATAGTAAGCTTTCTCATTTATATTCACAATTTGTAGCAGGATTATGACTTTTTCCAGCATTGAATGAAAACATCCAGTAATTTGCAATACAAACATTGTAGTCCATGCTAGAAGCTACTGAACTATCTCTCAGGTTCCAGCTCATAACTGCACCCAAACAACTCTACATAAACTCCAGCTAAAATAAGCCTCTTCCTTTCCATGATGTCCAAAGGTATTGGTCAAATTATTCACTAAAAACAATATCCATGACTGCATCAGTTTCGCCAAACAGCATCACACGCATGCCATGTAGACTTTCCACCAGTGTCCCACAGGGCTCAGTATTAGGCCATCTTGTCTTCTCTTTGTATACTCATTCTCTTGGTGATGTAATATCTTCTCATGGCTTCTCCTACCACTGCTATGCTCACAACACCCAATTAAGTCTTTCTTTCCCACCCTCCGACATGCAAGTTTCCAGATGTATCTCAGCTTGCTTGACTGACATTGCATCATGGATGAAAGCCCACCACTTGAAGCTCAACCCCAGTAAAACCGAGCTTCTGTACATCCTAGGAACTTCCAGCCCATAACATGACACAACCGTTTCCTGTTATGGTATCACCATCTAAAGCTGCTTGTAGCTTGGGCACAACTTTGGACAACCAGTTGTCATTTTCAACTCATGTTTCCACTTTGACCTGGTCTTGCACATTTTTCTTTGCAACCTACAAAGGATTTGGCCCTTTCTCTCACAGGAATCTGACCAAGTTCTTGTGCAGACTATTTAAATCTCAGTGCAAGACTACTGCAACACACTACTTGCTGATCTTCCTGTAAGAGCCATCATGCCTCTACAACTTGTGCAGAATGCAGCAGCATGCTATCAAAGCCAAAAATGGACCTCCATACATGGTGTCACAATGGTCAAAGCCTGATCCATACCTTGATTACTTCAAATCTCAAGTACAGCTCAGCTTGAAACACCATGCTTCAAGTCTTATGGAAGACAAGCATCAAGACTATTTTCTGTCCTGGCTCCCAGATGGTGGAACGAACGTCCGCTGACTGTCTGGACAGCAGAGTCTCCTGCAGTCTTCAAACGTAGACTGAAGACCCTTTATTTGTGGAATATTTAAATGACCACTGATCCTGCACCTATGTTGAGTAACTGAAACTCTAGTACTTACTGTAGGGTAGTGTTTATTGCACTTATTATGTGTTTTGGACTTCTAGTCATCAGCATTGATCCCTGTTTATTGTACTTATTGTTGTCTGTTATAGAGCTCATGTGTTTTGCACTTCTAGGCATCAGCATGACAAATGACAAAGCACTTTTTTAAGTCGCTCTGGATAATGCAAAAGATATGCATCTGCCAAATGCAAAACATAGGCTTGAGGTTGTCAACAGGATCAAATGGCTAAGAAAATGTTTACTTAACTGTGACTCAATCTGATATTTTATCAACAATTTATTTTTGTAAAATTTAGAAGTTTAGGGTTGCTTTGTTTTTTGTTATATACATGCCTGTGGTACCTGTAAAATTATCAAATATTTCACCAGCAGTTTCTTTGAGCATGGAAATTTATTTTCACAATTTTTGTCCTCACAAATCAGTTTTTTGGAATCATTTGAACTGTGTGCAGCAAGTCCCTATTTTTAACAAATAGTTCAAAAGAAGCATTATTTTTGCTCTTGACTTGTTTGCATTGAAAGAACTTGAGGTGCCAAAGCAAAAGATGCAAATAATTTTTTTTTTCCAGATCAGACATACAGTTGACATAGTATGAACTAAATGAAAAATATTTCTTGTTCTCACCTGTTTCTCATTTCTTTCTGCTACAGCAGGAACTGTATCATGTCCTTTGTGTTCATAAATCATGCACAAATAGCAGATGCAGTTTTGATCAGTACGACAGTAGATCTTGGTCACTTCATCATGCTGACAGCAGATCTTCTCTTGTAGGTATGAGGAGGCTTTGATCAACATATGCTTTTTCAAGCCAGGAACTTCATAGTGAGGTTTGAGATGAGTTTCACAGAAGGAGGCCAGACACATCAGACAGGACTTGATCGCTTTGAGTTTTCTCCCAGTACAGAAATTACACTCCACATCTCCAGGTCCAGCATAACAGTGAGCAGGAGAAGCAGCTTGGAGTTCTATATTCTTCAGTTTCTCCACCACTTCAGCCAGCATGTTGTCTCTGCGTACAACAGGTCTTGAAGTGAAAGTCTCTCTGCAATGAGGGCAGCTGTAGATTCCTGTTTGATCATCCTGATCCCAGCAGGCATTAATACACACCATACCGAAACTGTGCCCACAGGAAATAGTCACTGGATCTTTCAGTAGATCCAGACAGACTGGACAGCTCAACTGGTCCTGACCTTTTGAAATACTGGCTGCTTCCATTTTCCTGCATGGAGAATAATATCATTCAAATAATGTTAAATAATGCCAGTGTTTTTTTTTATTATACAATTTTCCTTCTTTAGTTTTGCACTGGAGCTTTGTGGGTAATGTAGTTTTCTAATAAGGGAAGCTTATTCCCCCAGTTAGCATCGTACAACTACGTGCAGTTGTGTCTAAAAGGAGTGTGTGCAGAGTTTATTGATATGCAGTCAACAGAAACCAGTAACGTGTTTATACCAGCTGTGGGAGGTTTACACTGTTTCTGAATATCACTCTACTGTAATACCCACATATGGATTAATATGTTTACCCTGTGACTGAATATCACTCTATTGTAATACCCATATACAAACGAATAAGTTTACACTGTGACTGAATATTACTCTACTGTGATACCCACATTTGGAGTGAGGGGTGTACACTGTGAATATCACTGTACTGTGTACTGTAATACCTACATATGGAATGAGCGGTTTACCCGGTTACTGAATATCACTGTACTATAATACTCACATATGGAGTGGGGGGTTTACACTGAGCTTGAATATCACTCTACTGTAATACCCACATATGGAGTGAGTATGACCAAATATCACTGTAATATCATTACTGTATTATTACTAAATTACTGTAATTTGTACAAACTGAGGGATTGTGCTGTATCTGAAACAGTTTCTGAGGCATAAATAATAAATATTATTTACAGTCAAGTATAAATATCATCTGTCTATATTTCCTAGTAATTCAGTCTAGTGTTGGTTGTTCGAAGTGTGATATGTAAATAAATTAACTTTTAACATACAAACTAGCACAGTGGCAGTCTGTTTTCTAAGATCTAACACAAGATTCTCATACAGACATAACTAAGTCTGTTTTATAAGATCTAAGACAGCATTCTCACACAGACATAAAATCTGGTTTATAAAATCTAACAGCATTCACACACAGACATAACTAAGTCAATTTTACAAGATGTAAGAGCGTTCACATTCAGACATAATGAAGACTTTTATGGTGCAGGTAAAGGACATATTGGGACATACAGTCAAGCACAAACAGACAGAGTGACACACTATGGATTAATCAGTAGGTGATGCAATATGGGGAAGAGCATTTCCCCATATTGCATTTGATTCTATTTCTTCCTGTTGTTCAGTAATTCTGTTCATGAATCGTTAGTTCCACTAACCTCTCCTCAGCAGACAAGTTTAGGTGTTTTCCTTCCACAGTGATATCATGGGCAGCACTGCCCTCTGCTGCTCTCTTGATACCCTTTTCAGTCATGATTCAGTCTGGATGGATAATGTTCAGAATGAAGCCCCCAGACAGAACCAGCTGGACTTCACGATCCTACAAAAAGTTCAGAAAATGTCAAATACATTTCTGTTATAATTCTTGATCAACAATTTACCTGCAGCAGGTAAATGTATTAACAGGTAAAGTCAGAAACAATATTTAAAGGCTTTATGTTTTAAACTCACTACTAACTGCTATTTCTACTAGTGAACATAAGTTATTATGGAGGCACCGTGGTTCAGCTTTATAAGGTGCAGGCTATAAAATCTATTAATAAAAAATAAAACAGAAATACTCTGCAGAGTTCTATGCAAAGTTTTAATATTGTATCCTTCCTCTTCCTGTTCTTCTGTTTAAATGTTAGTAACATTTCCTGGCTAGCAGAATTTACTGTTCAGTATAACAGATTTAAATGACACTATTTGATAATCTTCAGCTCATTTCAATTCAGTTTTATTTCTATAATGGCATTTACAAAAGACAATAACACAAAGAAGATTTACAGACACCAGGTGCATGTCTAATGATGCTATGTTAACTAATGTAACGTTTTTACCAAAGCAGTAATGTGCAAAGTAAGCAAAAAAATATGCTTTGTGCTTTGTTCACGCTTGTTGCGCATGGCAAAGCAACAGTACAAAATGAACTATCATTGCTATATCATGCAATCTAGACCCATAATAAAAATAGAAAATATCATAAAGCACAGAACAGACACTGTGTGCACACTGAAACAGGATATCATCCTCATGTTATGTTTGAGACCTGTTCATTACCAAGTAATGCCTGTTTGTCATTATAAGTTATTATGAAATTATACATTTCATAATAATTACATCCATGGAAACCAAACAAATGATTGTGGTAGGAACCCCAAGAACGATTAAGTTATAGTGGAGTAGTCCAGCACATTATCAGAGTGGAGCAGATAGAGTAAACTGTACACCAGAGCATTTAAGCTTTCTGAGGTATAAAAAAAATCATGGTTTATGAAGAAATGAAGGCACTGCATCAATTTTGCTAGGAACACATTACCAGTGTTAGATAAGGTACAGTTTATAGTTATGACAAACAGGCAGAACTACTCTAGGAAGTTAAAGTAACTAATAAAAAATACAACCACTGATCATAATTTAGCTTTGTGAAATGCAAAATCACCTGAATCAAGGCTGAGAGCAAGCACACGTGTTCTTAGCGTTTAGAGAAGAGTTTTTTTTCACTTTCGTTTCATATGCCAGTGTTTTTCAGTGACCAACATAGTGCCAATCTGCATTTAAGCCTTGACAAATGATTTTCTTTAAACTCAAAAATCATACTATAATTCTTCATTTTAATATGTCTTTTACTGTATTATTTCTGTATTATGCTGTATAAGCTTTATCTAGATGTATGGCCTGTTCTGTGTACAACAGTGTAACTGATTATTCTAGACAAGGTGGATAGTTCATTTCACTGTGGGGGTGGGGGTGAAACTCAATATGGCGCCGGTGAGGTTGGCTGCCGTCACGACCGCTCCGTCCACACCTGGCACTTTTTTCGCTCTTCCCGCTACCCCTGATTTCTCTGCAGCCCTTCTCTCTACACCACGATGCGTATCTCGTACAGCAGAGACGCCCTTATTGCTTTTAATATACATAGCACTCACCTCAAGCTGTCTCCAACTCCGGACCCAAGATGGCCAACGGAGATCCTGAGGGAAAACAAAGGATGCAACGCGAGGAAAAGACCTCGAGGGAAGCGAGCTGGCGTCAGGAACAGGCTGAGGGCTCGGGTACACTGAGCTCCCTTACCCAGCATCCTGCTAGCCAATGTCCAGTCTCTGGCCAACAAGCTCGATGACCTCTGGGCCAGGATAAAGTTCCAGAGCGACATTTGGGACTGCAATCTCCTCTGCTTCACCGAGTTGTGGCTGAACCCAGCGGTACCAAACCACGCCATCCGGCCGGCCGAGTTCTTCTCTGTTCATCGTATGGACAGGACAGCAGATTCGGGGAAGTCGAGAGGCGGTGGAGTGTGTGTGATGGTAAACAACAGCTGGTGCAACACTGCCAATGTTGTTACTCTCGCCCGCTCCTGCTCACCCAACCTGGAGCTGCTCGCCCTCAAGCTTCGTCCTTTCTACATTCCCCGGGAGTTCACTTCGGTCATCATCAACACCGTGTACATCCCACCTCAGGCCAACATGGACACTGCACTGTGTGAACTTCATGAGGCTCTCACACAGTTTCAGGCACAGCACCGGGACGCTGCACTTATCGTGGTTGGGGATTTCAACAGTGCTAACCTCAAGCGTGCAGTGCCCAACCTTCCCCACCAGGGGAAATAGGACACTAGACCACTGCTAGACCCCATACAAGGACAGCTACAAGGCACTAGCTCATCCACCGTTTGGTAAGTCGGACCACGCCGCCATCTTCCTCCTACCAAAATATAAACAACGGCTGAAATGGGAAGCTCTGGTTCAGAGGGAGGTTGCGCGCTGGACAGACCAATCAGTGGCCGCTCTACAGGATGCTCTGGATGACGCTGGGACATGTTCCGGCGCAGCACTGATGATGTCAGCGAGTTTATGGAGACAGTAGTAGATTTTATTGGGAAACTGGTGGACGACACGATTCCAAGAATCACCATCAAGAAGTTCCCCAACCAGAAGCCCTGGGTGGACAAAACTATCCGCGAGGCTCTGAACTCTCGCACTGCTGCCTATAACGCGGGGATCATCAGCAGGAACATGGACGAGTACAAGTGTGCGGCATACGGAGTGCGCAGGGCGGTGAGGGAGGCGAACTGGCGCTACGGGAGGAAACTAGAGTCACAGTTTCAGCAGAGTGGCTCTAGATCCCTGTGGCAGGGACTACGGACGATCATGGACTACAGGAGCCCACCCTCCGGACTGATGAGCGCGGATGAGTCTCTGGTGAACGAGCTGAATACATTCTTCGCTCGCTTCGAGGCTACATCTAGCAGCGCTAATGCTAGTCGCGCTAATGCTAACAGAGCTAATGCTAGAAGCGCCAATGCTAACAGTGCTAGTGCGAATGGTAATGGTACTATTGGCGCAGCCAACGGTGCATGCGCAGAGCCCACCATAGAACAGCGCCCTCTCATCATCACGGAGAGTGACGTGAGGAGAGTGTTTAAAAGGGTGAATACCAGGAAGGCGGTGGGACCAGACGGTATCTGCGGGAGAGTCCTCAAAGCCTGCGTAGATCAGCTAGCCCCAGTATTCACCGACATCTTTAATCTCTCCCTGATGCTCGGTATCGTCCCATCCAGCTTCAAGCGATCCACCATCGTCCCCGTCCCGAAGAAACCTCGACCCTCCGGCCTCAATAACTACCGCCCTGTTGCCCTCACATCAGCCATGATGAAGCTAGTCAGAGACTTAATCACATCTTCACTGCCAGCCTCCATGGACCCAGTGCAGTTTGCATACCGCCACAACTGCTCCACTGATGATGCAATTGCACATCTGCTCCACACCACACTGACCCACCTGGACAAAGGGAGGGGTAATTATGTTAAAATGCTGTTTGTCGACTACAGTTCAGCATTTAACACTAACATCCCCTCCCTACTAAGTTGGAGGATCTAGGACTGCATACATCCCTGTGCCATTGGATCTCCAACTTCCTAACAGAAAGACCACAATCAGTATGGGTGGGCAACTGTGCCTCATCCATCCTCACCCTCAATACTGGAGCTCCTCAGGGTTGTGTCCTAAGCCCCCTGCTCTACTCACTGTACACCTACGACTGCACAGCCACTTCCAGCTCCACCATCATCGTCAAGTTTGCTGATGATATCGTTGTCATGGGCCTGATCTCGGACAATGATGAAAGGGCCTACCTGGAGGAGATTAAACACCTGGAAAACTGGTGCCAGGAAAATAATCTCCTCCTAAACGTCAGTAAGACAAAGGAGCTGATTGTGGATTGCAGCAAGAA
The DNA here is from genome assembly GCF_041902795.1 of Electrophorus electricus. Lineage (NCBI taxonomy): Eukaryota > Metazoa > Chordata > Actinopteri > Gymnotiformes > Gymnotidae > Electrophorus > Electrophorus electricus. The sequence continues at coordinate 36,844,311 of NC_137502.1, read as the reverse complement.
GCAGGAACAGCACTACCAACCTGTGAGGATCAGTGGGACCACGGTGGAGCGAGTAGATAGTTTCAGGTACCTTGGTGTTCACATCTCGCAGGACCTGTCCTGGTCCCGCCATACCAACTCCCTGGCAAAGAACACTCGTCAGCGTCTTTACCACCTCAGACGCCTAAGAGACTTCAGACTGCTCTCCAAGGTACTGCGAAACTTCTACACCTGCACAGCATCCTCACGGGGAACATCACAGTCTGGTTTGGGAATAGCACCAAGCAGGACAGACAAGCACTCCAAATGGTAGTGCGTTCAGCAGAGCGCATCACTCACACGGAACTTCCTGACCTGCAGACCATCTACCACAAGCGGTGCCAGACCAGGGTCAGGAGGATTGTGAAGGACCCCACCCATCCGAACAATAGGCTCTTCCCTCTGTTGAGGTCAGGGAAGCGCTTTTGCTCCCTGAAGACCAATAGAGAGAGACTGAAGAGGAGCTTCTTCTCACAGGCCATTCGGGCCCTGAATCAGGGAAACTGATAAACTGTGGGGACCACCAACACCATGTAACATAACTGTATATATATGTTCAATTACCACCATGTAACATAAAAACTGAAAATGTCATTTTACAAGATGGATCTGTACATTCTGTACATTGTGTACATACATATATACAGAACCATATACATTGTACATTGTGTATATAAACATAATATACATATATTGTACATACATTGTTAATATATTTTTGTACACATATAGAATATATATTTCTCTATGCACCCCTGTTTTCTTTTTCCTCAGTTTGGACAGAGGACTCTCAACCATTTCACTGCGGGTTATACTGTATATGACTATGTATGTAACAAATAAACCAAACTTGAAACTTGAAAAGCTTGCCTACATGACATTATGAATGTCAGACTCCAGTAGCCTAAATCACCCTGGAGGGGTAAGACTCCTGTAGCCTAAATCACCCTGGAGGGGTGAGACTCCTGTAGCCTAAATCACCCTGGAGGGGTGAGACTCCTGTAGCCTAAATCACCCTGGAGGTGTGAGACTCCAGTAGCCTAAATCACCCTGGAGGTGTGAGACTCCAGTAGCCTAAATCACCCAGAAGGTGTGTGGGGGTGTTCACTCTAACAGAAACCACAGTCTCAATTAAGGTGCAGAAACACTGTCATTACAGCATCACTACTGAATTATGGATCAGCTCTCCAACATGCTCATGCTTCCTTTATTTATTAACTGCGCATAAACACACCGTAAGAGCTAAAAACAGAAAACACACTTGTTAAAAACAGTGTTCATCTCAAAGTTAGACATCTGTAATACAATGCAGTTTCATTATTTTAGCCAAATATATACAGTTGAGCTACATAAAAATCAAAATAACACATACTCAACACCACCCTTCACAACACACATATGTACACAAAACACATTTATTGTTAGACACTGGAGCCTTTCTGCCTTCAGGCACCCAACGCAAGGTCTCTGCCTATCAGCCATGACATGGCGGCTTGACCGTGAGCTGGTCGCCCGAGGTCATCCGCTCCCTCTTCTTGTTTCCTTTACCCCTCCCTTTCTCTTTCTCTCTGTCCCTCTCTCTCTCTCTTAGCACAGGAGTGGCTCATGGCAGGCACGGGAACAGTTCGTGGCTCGTTCATGCAGAGAACATCTAATCTTTACTAACCATGTCTCTTTGCTTTCTACGTAAACCCTTAAAAAATACCTTGCTTTTCCCCATCATCCTGTAGATTTAGATAGTAGATATAGGACACATATATACTCTGTGCTTTTCTCAATAAAGTGGAACTCTCTTGATTCGCTACCTTGGTGTCAGTGTCTCTTGACTTCCCCGGATTGATCCGGCTACAGTGGACAGAGGGCAGAGGGTAACTTGGAGGAGATCGAACCTGAAGGACTGGTCACTTTGAAGCAGTTTGTAACATTTATCATGGTTTAAATCATTATACAACAGACATATAGATTACTTTCTTAGTGTAACTGGACATGTAATACAGCAATAGCTGACAACAGAGAAAGAGAGAAGCTGTCTGTCCATTTAGGTCCCAGAGACTTTAGAGTGCAGCAAGAATGCACCACTATAAATGACCACAAGAGGACCACAGCACTTTTTCAATGAAATCTGAATTCTACAGGGCATAATGAGAACAGGTTTTGGAGTAGCCAAATCCAGTTTATCCCAGATACAGCAAATGAGAAACTACAGGGTCTGTGTCTGGTTCCTGGGTTGTAGGGGGTAAAGAGTCTTTGGAGAGGTGATGTGTAGGTGAAGCAGAATCAGATGGAGTTTATTTCAGGAAAAAGAATTATACTGTTCTCCATCTACATGTGATAGTGAGAAAGAAATCCATAATGTAAATTTCAAGATGAGATCTTTATATACCTAAAGAAAATTAATCTACATTTACATTTGTTTCAGAAAATAGCTATTTATTTATTTAAAACCAGCAACATAAAAGTTAAAAAGTAATTTTTTAGGAGTATTTATGCGTAATTAGTAAAGTCTTTACAGAAGATCATTTGTGATATCTTCTGCATTTTAAACTCAACTGCGTCCTAATGTAATGGTATAATTTTAACACAGCTTTTATTAAAGAAAACCTGTTTTCACTGTTTGTGTATGTTGTACAGCAGACTAACTGATGATTCTAGTTTTTTTTAGGAGTAGTTATGCTGTAATTAGTAAAGTCTTTACACCAGAGGAGCTAATCTGTACTATTGAACAATATCAACTCTCTGAGGATATGATACACATCAGAGAATGATCACAACTGAAGAACAATGTGGCATTTTGCATTAATTTTTAATCTCTGTTATTAACCGCAATATACCACAAACACATTATATGGGATCACATAACATCATAGTTGAATTTAGACCAATCCTGAACCCAGCATAGAGGGGCTGAGTGAATGTGGTGTGAACTTTGTATAGGAGGGTCATTGTGTTAGAGACTCTGTAGAAGGACATAGTTCCTGCACTATGATCCACATACACTCCTATTCTGGAGGGTGGTGGTCCTGGGATCTTAGTCTTAATGTTATTGTAAAGCCCAGGTATATCCCCTCTCTCAGGAAGAGGAAAGAGCCATGGATACATGCATCAAAGAAGCACTGGACCAGAGGTTCATCCAACCATCCATTTCCCCACTTGCGTCTGGCTTCTTCTTCGTAAAGAAAAAGAACGGAGGTCTCTGCCCATACGTAGACTATAGAAACCTCAACCAGATTTCCAAGAAATATGCCTATCCATTACCTCTTATCTCAGTCACCCTGGATCAACTCAGAACAGGCAAATATTTCAGCAGGTTAGACCTCTTTAGTGCCTACAACTTGGTACGTATAAAAAAAGTGGATGAATGGAAAACTGCCTTCTTTACCACCAGGGGTCATTACGAGTATCGAGTCATGCCTTATGGCCTCAGTGTAGCATCCTCTGTTTTTCAAGCTTTTATGAACAATGTTTTCCAGGATTATATAGGAAATATGTTATATCTTACATTGATGACATTCTCATTTATTCACCTGATCGCAATAGCCACATACACCACTTCCGTTCTGTTTTACAGAAACTCCTAAACAATGGTTTATATGTTAAAGGAGAGAAGTGTGAGTTTCATCTCTCTACGATGACATTTTTAGGCTACGTCATCAGTCATGGTGGGATCGCAATGGGCGACCAGAAAATAAAGGCCATCTGCAACTGGCCTGTTCCCACTACTATTAAGAAACTTCAGAGCTTCCTCGGCTTCACAAATTTTATAACAAATTTCTTCTCTCAGGAATGTGGAGTGAGACAAGCCTACTATCTAAGCCCAACACTTAACACATCATCTATATTAATGAATTGGCAAAAATACTAGAAGCGTCTACAGCTCCTGGTCTCACTCTTCATGACTCAGATTAGTTTATGCAGACAACCTGGTTCTGCTGTCCCCCACTGCATAGACCCTGGACCTGCTGGAGCAGTACTGACAGACCTGGACCTGCTGGAGCAGTACTGACAGACCTGCACCCTGGACCTACTGGAACAGTCCTGACAGACCTGGGCCCTGGCAGTCAACCTAAAATGACTATGTTATGACATTCCAGAAAGGATCTCCATTTCAGGGAACAAAATACACATTTACATTAACAACAATGCTGAATATTTAAATAATTAATTATTTAGGACTCAAAATGAGTTTATCAGGACATTTAACTTGGCAGCAAAAACCACACAGGGCATTTTATACCATAATACAACATGTTCTCTAGAAACCCCAATTAGAATTTGGCTAAAAATGTTGAATCTGTAATTGACCCAATTGCCCTGTATGGTTGTGAGGTCTGGGGCCTGTATATAAATCAGGAACTCAGCAAACATCCACTTGAGACCTTGCAGGCAAAGTTTTTTTTAAATGATTTTAAAGGTGCACAGGAACACTACAAACAATGCATGCAATGTAGAATTAGGCCATTTTCCATTAATCATAATTCACAAAAGGGGAATAAAATTCTGGGCATATTTATAAAACAGCAAGCCCCATTCATATCTTTCTAAAGCCCTGCAGTAACAGGAGTTGAGCAAAGAGAACAGTCCTCTGAGATCTGAATCACAGCTCAGCATTAACACACACCAACACACACAGACCACACACAATCAGGAACAGAACATAACAGCAAACCCACTCAAAATTTCCCATATTACAAAACTACTCAAACAAAATTATCACCTACTGGGAAACTCAATCAAACACAGAGTAAAATGGAATGTTATCTGGTAGATGACCTACTAGATGCCTGATCTAAAACTGAAGTCCACCTTGACCAAGTACAGATTCGTTGACCACCGCCTGGCCATAGATACCGGGTCCAAACTGCCTGGACCAGTAATGATCCAAGCATGTTAAAACCCGTCCATGTAGTTTAGGAAATCTTATAGTTTTCTTTACTCTGCCACTAAGTAAGTAGAGATTTCCATCATTGTGTTTCACAGAATGACGGCTCCTCTTACCTTGTGGAGGGATCATATTGAATTCCACCTCAGAATTCCTCAAATTGCTCTTTCAGATCAGGTAGAGATTTCTTCACTCGATCAAATGAGGGATGTAGATCCAGATCCAGAAGAAACACAGAAGGACTGGAAACTCTACAAAGAGAAGGATAAAAGGTGTACAAGAGTAATGAATGATCTCAAACCAAATTACAGCAAAGACACATTTGTTATTACACATTTATATTTTTGTGGTCTTTATGAGCTTTTGTGAAGAGTTATAGAAACTTGAGGAGCAGGTTCCTTTGTAGCTGAGACAGAGTTTGTTACCTGGAGGAAATGTGATGTGATCCTCTGTGTGGCAGAGCTGCTCCATCTCAGTGTCTCTCCTCTTAAGATCAGCAATCTCCTACTCCAGTTGATCCAGAAGTCCTTCAACTCGACTCAGTTCAGTCTTCTCCTGATCTCTGACTAGCTCTCTCACCTCACAGCGCTTTTTCTGAATGGAGTGGATCAGCACACTAAAGTTCTCCTCACTGTCCTCCACTGCTGCCTGTACAGAGTACTGTTCAGAGACACACAGACAAGATCAAGGTCCATTTAAAGCTGAACTATCATTCACTCTTTCAATGTGACCCTGGATGACTTATAGTGCACATTGTAATTGTTTAGGATCCCAAAGTGTGTCAACACTGGTCTTCTCACTGGCTTACTGGAAGAGAGGCATGACTGAGCTCTGAAATAGCTGCTCCAGCAGCTCTCTGCTCAGTATTCACCTTAAGAGTGTCCACAGCCTGCTTTAGCTCCTGGACCTTCTTCTTCTCTTTCTCCTGGATTCTCTGTTGCCATTTCCTTTGCTCCTCCTTTGAACCACTCTGTAGACAAATGGATTATATTCATATACTTGTGATTTTTAACCAAGATATGGAGCACTATTGGTATCTAAAAAGTACAAATTCACTGTTGTCCTTCTGTCCTTTAATACTGTCATATGTGCACTTTCCTCATCTGTAAAATGTTGGATGGGTGTTGACTGCTGAAGGAATTCATATGCCACCACATGCGTGTTTAAATCGTATTCGTTTCTGATTCTGTTTGACAGCTTTACACCACCTGTTTATGTAAAGTACTTCTTTTATTCTTATTTTCTGAATGTCACTGTGCCATGGTGTCCCTGTGAAAGCTCCCAGGTCAGGAGGTGAGAACATTCTCTGAGGCCTAATCTATCTCCTTCCTTCTCTCCTTTTCCTGTCTTTCTCTCTCTTCTGAACTCCAATTTTCACCCCTATTGTGGTTGGACTGACTTCCTGAGGTTAGACTAGCACACTTTTTCTGTCTTAGTAAAATCTGATCCAGAGTTTGCTATACAAATAAACATGGAGAATCTGGGGAACTGTACATGACTCTCCTGACTCATCTTTGCCAAATTTCACATTACGACACTTAAAGATTGTAAATCGTGTCTTGTAAATTGTAGCATGGGCTCAAACCCAAGTGAGATAAGTGATGACACCAACAGCCTACTGGGTGAGCAACCACACTCTAACAATGGTGGGCCCATATGCAAAACAGTTAGATCGTGGAACCGGTAAAACAAGAAAAGTAAATAACCAAAAGGTAGAGAGTGAACCCCAGTCACTTTGAGACTGACACTTTGACAAACTTGTGCTTTTTCAAATCAGGAACTTCATAGTGAGGTTTCAGATGAGTTTCACAGAAGGAGGCCTGACACACCAGACAGGACTTGATGGCTTTGAGTTTTCTCCCAGTGCAGAAATCACACCCCACATCTTCAGGTGCAGTGTAACATTGTGCACACCCACATTATATTATCACACAAAGCACTGGTGGCTTCTGTCAATGGACATAATGGTCAGGAACCTCAGAATATATTTACAATGTTAAAAGGTTTGATCTATTTATGTATTAAACTCACTAACTGACATTACTACTACACAGACATTAATATAGAGGATCTGTATTATAACTTTATAAGGAACAGGATAAAAAAAACTATGCACAAAATTACAACAGAAGCATAATTTAAAGTTCTCTGTAAAGTTCTAATGCTGTATTTCATCCTTTTTCCTGTTCTACTGGATCTCATTAATTTAATGTATAGTGTATAGTGATTACTGATTTTGTGTGCATTTGGAGAGGTTTTGGGGCACTTTAGAGATGTATAGGACACCTAGTGGAAACTATAGTTCCTATGTAATATCATGTATATGTTCAGAAGTGTTCACATTATTAGCCAATACCCTGGTGAATTAGAAAATGTAGAGCATGACTGAAAATGAATTTGCAGCATCCAAATGCACATTATAAATCCCCAAAATTACAACCCACAAGCTAACGTATTAAATCAGGGCGACTTCCTTAGGGAAGGTCAGCACATTCCTCCATTTCAAAATGTCAGCAAGGTGACCATGTTCGTGAAAATAAAAGCATACACGAGTCAGAGATTTCCTAGTACTTTCTAGATGCTTAAAAGTGTCAAAATAGGAATAAACTTCTGAATCCCTAAACTGAGGTACAAGCAAAATCTGCCTACTAATGTCGAAATCAGGAGAATCACCCAACCAACTGGACAAAGACAAACATGGTACAGGCACAGGTCTGTCAGTGCTGGGTGACCCTACCATGGCCTCCACATCTACTTCCTTCAGTTGTGAAATCAACACCACCCACCCTCCCCAACACAGCACAAGCATGTTCAGGAAACAGACCTTGGTCCACCAATTGTCTATACAGATCAGCCTTGATTTCAATTTCTGTAGTTAAATGGCTTACTTGAATACTGAAAAAATCAGCAACAATTCCACCTTCCAGCACATGTCAAACTGCTTCAATGAAGGCACAGTGGTAAACACATCTAAATCAAATATGGTGAAAACCGTAAGCACATCCCCACACTAAAATGAAAACAGCCCAGCAAAGAATGCAGAGACAAACAAATGAACCCCTAATTTATGTTACGGCCCTATAACAGGCTCCCCTCATGAACTCGATAGTCCAGGACATAAAAAATAGTACAACATAAAAAACACAGAGACATACACTTTACTGGGATTCAATTATGTATTGTTTATCCATTGCATAAAAATATAATCACAATATAAATCAAACCCAGATAGGACTATTTCTTCAGGGTTGGCTTATGCCAAAACACAACAAAACAAAAATTAACTGACACCAGCTGAACCACTTACTTCCCTAAAACAAAATAAAATAAAAAAACACTCCCACCCTAACTCCCTATTGCAAAAATAGATAATAGCAAAGGCAAAATTAACATGGCACCCACCCCTACAGCTCCAAACAAAAAAAAAAGAACAATACTGTCATGCATTCTGAGTGGACTCAGTCCACAATAAACTACATTACCCACAAGCCTCCTGTTCGAGCTAACTCCCCAGATTATTAGTCTCACCTGTTTCTAGTTTTCCCTAATATTTCTCACTACATATGTTTTTTTTTTGTTATTGTGAAGTTTTGTTTGCCTGCCATACATTTCTGAGCTGTTGTATTTGTGTATGTTTTCCTGGTTTATGTCTATTCTGCCTGCATTCTAGAATGTACTCTATTACCTGTTCCCCCCTGGATTTGTTTGCCTCTCATGTATCTTCTGGATTTATACCATTGCCTGTTTTTGACTACACCTTTGGATTGCCCCCTTCTATTATTAAATTCTGTCTTTCTGCATTTGACTCCATCTTGGCTTATCAAATCTTACAGAAGACCTCACCTTCACATGGAGTTGGCAGGAAATGGATTATTACCTGTTGCTATGGTTGCCCAAGGTCAGCTGCTTAATCAACATCATCAGCAGATGGAATCTTTAAGTAACATGGTGGAGAAGTTAATCAGGAAAACCCAATAACTCACGACTCTAGTTCCCTCTGTAACTGAGCTAACACATCATTCGGCTGCCCTGATATCCACTGATGTGAGAACTCCCAGTGTGATTACGCTCCACCTACTGCTAGTGTTTCTCCCTTATGTCTAGTCCTTCTGGATAAATACAATGGTGATCTAGCTACTACAATGCTGACTCTGCATGTATTTCCCTCATTATATCTTAGCTAAGTGGGCGAGTGGGTTCAGTGTCCATTCTGTAGAGCCTCCTGTTGAGGACCATGAGGAAGATTACAGTGCAAATTGAATCAATGGGTGATTATCAGTCTTTTCATACTGTACATCTAGTGGTTTTGTAATACATTAATGAACAATATTTTACACATGAGTATATGTGTGTAGCGGAGAATGACAGTCCCCCCTTCCAACCACACTCTCACCTGTGAATGAACCATAGAATAACCATCCTGGACACCATGTTATCAGAAACAGAGCACACATGGCTCCAGCCAGGCTGAGCTGCGTCACCATTATCAAGTCTTACGTTTTAAATAAAGAAAAGTTTTTGGCTACTGCAAGGACACATGGCTGGATCCCTGGATTCCCAGCTGGATCCCTGACCTCTCCTGATGGTCAAAGGAGTTATATTTGCAATGCTTGTTAAGATCTTGAATGGCTACAGGATTCTAACATTTCCCAAAGGACATATCTTTCCACATGCATTATAATGATATCAAAACAGCTAATTTTAATTTAAAAAAAACTATTAATTACAAGTTGACTGTTTCCTTTTTTGTTTTGAGTCATGGACCCACAGTGCCACGCAGTGACTGCAACCACTTTCACAACATATGCAAGTGAAATGAACATGTAAGTATAAACTCATGGAAAGTAACGTTATACATGGAAATTCTGAATTGTGCTTAATCATGAATAAAATCCAACTAGTCAGTATAACCATTCAATTGTTGTCTAGATTATTCCTCTGTATCAACTTATTCTGTTCTTCATTTTCATATCTCGTTAGGCCATGTGCTCTTGGAAATTACTGTTATACCTATGAATTTTCACTTACAGAATCTTACAGAAAATGTGTAGTAACATTCGGAACTTATTAATCAGTTGTTGCCCAGATGTTTACTCTAAGTTTTATCACACTAGGTTCTTGTCCATTATCACATGTTGGGCCCTTAACACTTTTCAGTCCATTCCACATCTGAGAGTGGTGTTGGGGAGGGGTGGATTGTAATTTACAGCTTTTATCTGAAAACCATTTCTTTTCTCCACCTACATTTCTTTCTTAAAGCTGTGTTTTATGGTACTTCACTCCTTTAGTTCACACTCATAATTGTAAAGCGATATATCTGAAAACTTTTGTCAAGACCTCTGAACGAACATGGACATGGCTCAACAGTTTTCAACAGGTATGTTCTTTTTATCTGTTCATGTTAAAACATATTAGTAACTTACTAAAAAGGCTGACGTGTATCTAGCTATTTATTTAGCTAATGGTTGAAATACTTTATCATGCGTTGCATGATTTAACATGTAGCAGCCTAAGATAGTAATTAAATTCAGGTCTACATAAAACCTACAAGGCCTGCGCTGTCAGGATCTGAAAATTATTCATCGTATTAGAAAAAGAATACGTTGGTCAGTCGTCTTTTTTCACTGCCACATATTAGCTAAACTAGGGGGAAAATAGTAATGATCCTCCAAGAAGTTTTTTTTATGAATTAGCCGATTGGATATCTCTACAGGTTGCGTAACTTAATTGTATCTTATCATACAATCATTACGTAATATGTACAAGCTATTTTATCTATTCTTTTTGTGAGCTAGCTAGGAAAGGATATTGTCTTTATTCTGATGATTTTTTTAATCAATATTTAATATGACCATAGAGTATGTGAAACATTTTGATCGGCTATTCTTATTCTCATGGCTAGCTATATAGAAAAACTTTAACTTCGAAGTAGGTAATTCTATTTATTTATATTAAGCATTAAATGACGTAACATCTATTTGTTCTGTTATAAAGGATACCATCATGACGATCTTTTATGCTCACGGTCTATAATTCTGTTCTATGTATTTCCGTAGGTTCAGATGATCACGAGTTCCTTGAATCTGTAGAGAGAATTGCCGACCAAGGTAATTTCTAATTTGTAAACTTTTATACATTTTATAAAATTTTATATATTTTATTTATCATTTTAATTTTTTGTTATTTTTTATCAGCAGATGTAAGGACACAAAATGATGAAATAGTTTATATACTGAATGAGTTGATACAAGTTGATTAACATATGTTAAAATACTGCATTTTGTCTAATAGTTTATGTAGTGCATTAATTTGTCACACAGAGGCAGAAGGGGTGAATCCCTCTACCATCATCCACTATTCATCGAACCCTCCGGCTGAGCTCACAATTTTCATAAAACTCTAGGCCTATTCAAGCTGTTTAACCACCAGCCTGTAGGCCACCATCACCGCGTAAATATAATTTTAAAAGCATGATTATTAATCACGTTTATAATTTAATCAATTTTTTTTAATAAGATGGCTCTGATGACAGGGATCAGGAGTTGAGTCTGTTCAACTGGGAGGATGAATTAAGAGTGCCTCCCCCATCATGTGAGTGATCTGAAAAAGAATTCTACCTAATTACTGAAAATAATCCATTTTTTCCCACTCAGCTCCTAAAGCTGTTATCAATTGTGTTTAGTCAACAGTGACACGTCATTGATCCTGAATGTTATAGCTATACTCAGAATATGTTGCACTGTTCAGACTGTCAAAGACTGTGTAGGTCAGATTACTGCTACAAAAACCCCCCCCAAAAAACAAAGAAGAGATGGGAAACTTGTAGGGTGATAAATATTTGTTATGTAAAATAGGATTCTACTGCACCAAATGTGGAATGGTAGAACATCTGAGCCCCTTTAGCACAGGTAAAAAAAGAACATAAATGTGCTCAACCTCGATGCAAAGTTTGTAGTGAAAAAATAGAATTGGAGGTCAAACACGAATGTTTCATACAACCATTACAGGTACAGATGGCAGATGAACGTTATATATTTTATGATACAGAGTCCAGACAGGAAACGGGCATACATATAGCTAATTTTATATGTTGCATGGGGTTTAATGAGGGTGTGTGGATGGCTGAAGGGAATGGGTGCATTGAAGCCTTTTTTAAAATGTTCCATCATAGATAATTCGAAGGATACACATTTGTAGCACATAATGCAAGGGGTTATGATTCCTATCTTTTGTTGAATTATCTGGTGAAAGAAGGGGTTACTCCTACTATCATAGCACAATGGGGGAAATTTTTGTGCTTTGAAGACAGTGCTTATCAACAGTGATTTATAGAGATATACAGAGATTTTTTTATACTCCCACAACACCCTAGAGAATCAGAACTATGTGGGGTCATATCCTCAGTCTGAGTTTTATGGTGTGGATACAATGAAGCCCAAAGAGAGGCAAGTTTTCTTTGATTGGTATAAAATGGTCACTGATAAAGTCTTTGACTTCAGAAAAGAGATTAAAGAATACTGCTGTAACGATGTAAAGATTTTGAAAACAGGGTGTAAAATTTTCTGGAATGAGATTCTGAGAGAGACAGGCATTTACCCATTCAAGTCAATTACCATAGCATCCGTATGCATGAAAATATTCCGCACCATGCTCCTGCCCGAAAACACTTTGGCCATCCCTCCCCTAGATAATTGCATCAACTGTAAGAAATCTTTGTCGATGCTGTCTATTCAATGGCTTGAGTACGTCTCAGACAAACAGAACATACCCATTCAATGTGCACTTAACAATGCGGAAGCCAAGATCGTAAATTATTTTGTAGATGTTTACTTTGATGATGGTAAAACGCTCAAAGCGTTTGAGTTTCTCGGCTGCTTTTATCACGGATGTGATACGTGCTTTCCATCATGCACACCACACCCTTTAAGAAAAGCCTCAGAAATCTTCAGAGACGTTCATCAGAACAGTCTTAATAAAATTCAGACATGTGGGAAGATGAATGGAATGATATGAAAAAGAATGTACAAAAATATGAGGAGAATGAAAGGGTTAAGCTGGAGGAAGAGAAAATTTCACTGAACCCAACCAAGAGGTCTGTAGCTAAACTCTTTGTGAGGTATGATGTGTCAAAAACCAAACAGGTCCAACATGGTTTTGATCAGAGATTCTGATGAGATTTTAGAGTACATGTTCTCAAACCTGTACGATGTAAGTAATTTCACAAAGACTTCAGGTGCTATAAACCAGGGTGTGCTAATGTTTTCATAGGTGCTTTATGACCCCATATGCTAGGCTCGAGCTGTACAATTTGTTAGATCATTTACAAGACCGTTGCTAGTATACAGACATGGATAGCATCATCTTCAAAAGTCATAAAGGTGATTGGATACTGCCTTTGGGCTATTACCTGGGGGGTCTTACAAGTGATTGGACTCTGGTGACGAGATTGTAGAATTTGTCAGCTCAGGACCTAAAACATACAGGTATAGGACTCTCAAAGATAAAACAACAATGAAAGCCAAGGGTATCACTTTAAACTATTCAAATGCTAAACTTGTAAACCTGAAATCTCTGACAGAACTGGTTGATGAATGTGTGAAAAAATGGTGATCAGACTAGAGTACTTACAACCACCCTCAATCAAATCGTGAGAGATAAAAAGGGCTTTCTCTTCAAAAACAAATCACAAATGAAAAGATTCAGGATTGTTTATGACAAATGTGTTTTGTTGTTTGATTTCAGGACTCTGCCGTATGGGTATTAAGAATCTGAATGTATATAGGATTTGTATTTTTTAGTGTTATTTTAAAATGTCTGTAACTCATTGTTTTGATGCTAGAATGCAAGTACCATTTTCATGTATCATTTGTGGTCTTAGCAATAGCAGAAAATCTTTTTTCATCAAAACATTACTTGAAAATTGTAATGAGACGTTGTCTAAAGTACCTGATAACATTGTATGGTGTTATGCGTGTTGGCAACCTCTGAATGATGAGCTGATGAACAAAATAAACATTACTTTTGTTCAGGGAATACCAGAATCTTTGTGTGATGATTAATTTTTTCCCCTCAGCAAAACTAACCTTCTAATAATGATATGATGAATAACGGCAGTAAGAACAAAGAAGTAGAAAAGGCTTTTACAAAATATACTCATCACAGGAACCTGAGAGTATTGTATTTGGTACAATATCTGTTTTTTTCAGGGAAAGACCAGCAGAACTATCAACCTGCATGCAAACCACATGATTTTATTTAAGAACCCCAGAGACAATTCAGCATATTGGCTTGTCAGATGTATCCAAGAAATGCCAAATATTTTGTGGAATGTTTTTAAGGTGCCACTTCTACACCTTACGGGTATTTATTTGTAGACTTGAAAGCTCAAATGCCAGAAGATCTTACTCTTAGGTTAACCGCATTTTTCTGGGAGACCCCTGCGGTGTACATTCCCAAGAAAAAAGCTTTAAAATATTGAAAAAAAAAGTCTACATGACTAAAGTCAAATCTATCAATGCTGAATATCCTTTATAAGTCATATAGCTGAATATACATATTATATGCCCATTTTTACATTTACTGAGATTTTCAAACATAATGTCATGTATATGAATATAAAGGATAACATGTATTATTGGCTTCTGATACTAGAGAACTCCACTGACTGATAGACTCACATACTACACACATCAGCTTTTCCAAATTATATACATATTTGATCTTATTGGTAACGTTTACTGTTCTGGTTCTATCTTCAAGGGTTTTACAGAACAGCATGATCAACTCCGTCCTCAGCACTTTTTTTCTCGGGTGAAGGACCGGTGTGGGTGTCGAAGAGGTTTCCCATATGACCTGATCACCAGGGTCCAGGTTTTCGTGCAGATTCCAGTAGTCCACAACGTCTTTGTGTACCTGCTCCCAGCACACGCTATCGTTTTTTTTCTACGAGTGGTTTTGATGTTCTGTTCCTCCTGCAGGTCGGTTACCACTACCTCAGCAATAGCCTGAATCTTGCTAGAGGATGGAGGTATCTGAATGCAGCTTCAAAGCTCTGGCTAGAGTGTGCATGAATCACGGCTTGAACAGTTTTTTTATCAGCTTAGGTGCGTTGAGACTGAAATAGGATTCATCCGGATCGTACAGTGCTGACACTGACTAGGATCGTCAATGGCACAAGCGTAACAGTTTTCTCTCATAGCTTTATCAATAATTCTATACATAAGATTCCTGATCACAGCTCGAACAACCGCCAGCACCGGTGCGTTGATGCACCCATCGGTTTCATTGTTATTCACGTTTTCACAAAAGTTTGTTTCAGAGGGTCCACTCTCACTGTCATTCACACCTGTAAGATTCTTCGTCATATGAATTCATTGTTGGAGTATGAAATATGAGACCTGTTTCTAGACTCATCTTTTCAAGCTGTAATGTTTCGGTGAGTCCATTTATATTAGATGGGTGGGCTGTGCGGGGTGGGGGTGGGGTTATTGCTTATAGCAGCAACACCGGGCTCAGTTTCCCTTTCACACATGACACTACCTTCTATGTATGGGTATCGAATGTCCGCTTCAAACTTATCAGAGAGCCTCACTTTTAAAGAATCATTAAACAAAACTGTTTAAATAACATCGATCAGGCTGAAATACATCCAAAGTTCATTACTGCATCTCTCCCGATATCTGCTCCAGGTTCATGATGTTTATGGCCGTGAATCACTGAGAAACAAATGTTTACCTCACCCTCGGAGATCATCTTCACCACGACATTGTACATGCCGTATGGAGGTCTCTGGTTTTTCCATTCATGTTCGCTAACACCGTCAGAATACCAGAGCTTTCTCGTTAACGTAGTCAAACTCCGTGCGCCATCTCCTGAAGTCTTTCCAGTCACAGTGATCAAACACCAGTTGTTCTGTATCTCGTGTCCAGTGGGTATCACCCAGCCCCGAGATCATGAAAAGCGTTACTTTGCCTTTTTCCGCATCAAAAACGTACCTCGCATTACGATTATGATTCTATACCAGCGGTACAACTAAACTTAAATGAGCGGGTACGAGGGTCTGGTTTTGTAGGAGAAGTTGCATGCTGCACATTATTGGTCAGACCAGTGGTTGGATAGAAAAAAAGGCGGCAAATTTTGATGTTTTTGGCCTAGTGTATTTCTGACCCTGGGAGGAGTTTGGATTTAGGGGGGAAGAACACCTTTTTTTAAAATTCAAAACATCTATTTTGAGGATCCCTCATTGTGTTTTAATTTATTTTCATATAATATTGTCACATCATATCATAAATCATATAATAATAACAATAATAATAATAATAATAATAATAATAATAATAATAATAATAATAAATATGTGGGGGGTGGGTTGGGGTGGTGGTGGGATGATTGACAGCTGTCAAATCAATCAATCAAATCAAGCAATAAATCATTTTGATGGTTAGTAAATACTATCTCTCTCTCTCTCTCTCTCTCTCTCTCTCTCTCTCTCTCTCAGACAAATGCTGATGGTTTGTGGGCTCACATAATGCTGGACTTACACCAAATGACTTTTCAAGCAATTTCATGTCACAGACCAATTTCCAATTAAAGTTATGCTAGAATTGTGGCATGCTTATATCATACCAGTTGTTTGGTACATGGTGGTCAGGATAGCTGTCTTGTCTGTGTTTAATTGTATTATGTTTTTAGTGTTGGCTCATGTAAATAGTGATTTTACATTGTCAACAACCATCAATTGAGTTCTCTCCAGCACAAATGGGGAAGCAGAAAAGCAGATACAGGAACATCTCTGGTGCGTACTTGAGACATGAGACATGGAGGAGGCTCCAGGGAGGCCTCATGGTTCTTGTTGTTTCCTTTTGGTTGATTTCCACAATCCACTGCACATAAAAGGGCAGATGTGGCCAAAAGCTGCTTCTGTTTCTGCTCCATTTGTTGCTCTTCTTGTAAATTTCCAGCAGGAGCACAAAGGGAAATAATCTGAAAAGGAAGCTAACTGGAGTCTTGCAAAGAGTGACCCTGCAATATCCCCAATCTTTGCATCTTTCATTTTAAATATGACTGCCTTCATGTGGGGGGCCTACTCAATGGAACATAAACTGGTTCATTTGGGAACTACAAAGGAAACTGATTCTTCATCTCAATTGAGCTGGATTTATTTTTTAAAAAGTAAAAATGAAAAATAACCACTTTCATTAAATGATGTTTGCTTAATGACTTAAAGACTAACACTTTCTATCACTTTCTTAAAAAAGACAGCCTTTGCTAAAAATATTGTTAGTAGCAAAGCTAGCTAGCTAACATTACCTAGTTAACATTATCCCTCATTAGGCCTACTGAAAACCATGTTAATTGATTGGATACTGAAAAAGAGCAATTACTTATTATTCCATGTTGTCCAAATCTGATTTATGCATGCCAGATAGTGCAGTTACATTTCTTGCCAGTAGCACTGTAATAAAAGATGACACCACTTTCCTGTCAGTCAATGTGTTGCATGTTTGGCAGAAACATTGATTCTTTTCGTTCACAATAATGGTTGAAAATATGCATTAAAACAATCTTGAGCAAAGTGAATGGTCATATTAATATAAAAATGCAATGAGGTTTCATTTATTTATTATTTTCAAAGATGCAAGACATATTATTATGTAAGACAAACATTTGTAGAGGAATACAACTTTATGTTTTTGGCAATACAAATATTTTTTAAAATATTTAAACTTGGCATTTAAAACATTGTTACATTTAAGTGTAAAGATACCAAGGGTTTTGTTAAAGTTGTTTACTAATACTTTGAGCATATTTTGCAACACAGTATTCAAGGCATTTTTCGTGATGTTAATGTTTTGACTTAATAACAGTTAATATTTTCACCCTAAACTATTTTTAAATATATTGCAGGGGTTTTTTTTGTTGTTGTTCTTTTTTTTTTGCTTTGTCTTATTTTTTGGTTGTGTTTTGCTACAAAAGGGCAAGGCCAGAGTGCTAAATGTGGGCTGACATCATAACAAGGTAATAAAATATGTGAGATGTCATTATTCCTATGGTAGTACTTTAGTGTGTTGTACTTTCAATCTTGCAGTTTTTGTGATTTTTACTGTACATCATTTTAGTACCCTTCGGAACTAAAATAGTACTTAAACTCGTTCATAAATTTAAGAGTATTCTGACCATTCATATCTCACTAAATACTGCTTAAATTGAAGTTCACATGCAGTTCTACTTCAAAAAGGATAGAGGCCAGTAATTTTCCTAAAAACTCACAAACACTGGTTCAGCAACACAGCAACAGCATATTTGTATTTATAAATGAAATCATGAAAATTAATATTTATTTTACATTCAATGCCAATAAATGTAAAACCAACTAGCTTGAATTATGTAGTTAGTATGTTCATAGTATTAAATTAACTTCAGCTGTATGTATCATAGTTAGAGACACAGACTCCTATTGTGGTTTCTAGTTCAGTTCAGAGCACATGTTGTTCCATTTTATTAAGGTTTTAAATCATTTTATAACTGGGAAAAAAAACAATATAACATGATTGTTATATATTAAATGCTTTTTTCCAGTGTAGTAGTACTTATGACTTAACCAATCAAATTGACTGATTAATCAAACAAAAATAAGTAACCTAGAGTAAAGCCAGAGTAGACTAACTGGTGGTTTTCTTCAGACTCATGCCCATGGTCTAAGCAAAGCTGCTGTATCCAATTGTGTACATGATGTCACTAAAGCACTGCTGTGCCATGCACCAGTATATATAACATTTTCATGTACTGGAGATGCATTGCATGAAATCAATATAGGTTTTCATGCAATTTGAAACATTCCTGGAATTGTTGGTGTAGCGGACGGCACGCTGATCCAGAACACATTCCCAGTCTCTTGAGCTCTAACTACTTCTACCATAAATGCATCTCTACATTGAATGTGGAAGTCATATGCAAGCACCAAGGTCTCTTTATGGACAATGTAGCCAAGTGGACTGGGAGAACTAATGACTTGTTCATCGGGATCACTTCTGAAGTGCTGTTCCTTGCCATCTGACACACATTTGTCAGTGCATATGTACTGGGTAACAGTAATTATCCATGCTGATGCTACTTATTGTGACAGAGGCAGCACAGAGGAAGCAAGAGGTGATGTCAAGCTAATGTGCTCTTTATTTTCCATTACACATAAACCAACACAAAAGAAGTCATGATCACTCTACAAGATCCAAGTAGCAATGCACTGAGGGGAACCCATAGCATTGTCATCTGCTAATGCGCAGCATTGTCTCTCGGAAGCTATAGGTATAAAAATAGGGAGACAAGGAATGAGGAGCAGATGTCTCCAATTAGAAGTCAGGTGACTCAGAGAGGGGCAGGTAAGTGGTACAGTCCCTGTCTGGCATGGGCGTGTCCCTCCCGGTGGAGGACCGACCAACCATGATAATTATTCAGTCCTGTTGTGAATCCCCAGCTGAAGAGAGATACAATGTGGCACACCTGAAGGACATGCAGTGTTCTTGAGAGAGGTTTGGACATTTGGAAAATGCAAAGGACATTACCAGGCTGGCTTTAAAATATGAAGGCATATATATGATAAGGAATATTTTTGATGAATTTACCAAAATAAAAATATTTGGGCTAAGTGACCTGTTTGTTGCTGGGTTCTTCTTATAAACATAATATAGACTCCAAGGTATTTGAAAGATAAATATTGATAAATAATGAAATACAACTGGAAAAAAAAGGCCTTGCATCTTTTTTTTCATAAACTATAATTTTATGAGGTCAATTGTTGGTGAATTCTTTTCTGATTTTGCATTGAAATGTCATAAAAGTATTACATTGAGCAGTTGAGTACAGGTAATGTACAAAAGCACTAAGTGGCAAGACATTATTTACAGTGGAAAACAGGCTGTTCCGTACCCTTCATCTGACCTAATTATGTTTGCATAAAAAGGTAGTTTTTGCTGTTGAAAGAGTATTCTTATAAGGAAATATATGATCATTGTACAACAACAAGGCCAATTTTTGCATAAATGCATTCCAGACAATGGACTATAGCTTGAAGCTGGCATAATGTCATGAAACAAGATATGGATCCAAGATGTAAGGAAATTTAATAACAAGCAGCAGTACAAAGGTGCAGATCCAGACAGGAGTAATGAATGGAGGCCCAGTTCCTAAAAATCAAACAAAAAATAGCAGGCAAAGGGTGGACACAATGGCCAAGGGGGAATCAAAAAAACAAGAGAGCCAAATAAGTGGAAAAGCACTCAGTATCTTTAGCCTTAGCAAAAACAAAACTTCACATTCATGAAGTAGGCAGCAGATGGATTAAATATGGAAACTAATAGGAAACAACAGGTACAAGACATTAGAACTCAGAAAATCATGCATGTTTTGGGTATGGTTTGGGGATTGAAGGGGTTTGTTCAGTTGTTCCAGGAGAGGAGTATTTTATGGACGTGACACATTACTCAGTGGTTAACCAGGGAGAATTGGTAAAAAGACTAAAAAGCATCTAAAAGGCTATGTAGTCCATCAGTGTAATGAAAAAACAGTTAATCTGGCATAGATATGTTGTATTTGCTGGGAATATTATCAATTCCACTGGAAAGAACAGATAAACACATCCTTTATGGAATGATATAGAACGAAGCCAGTTTGTTTTGGATAATGTTAAGAGGAACAGCAGAGTAACAGATAAGCTCAAGGATATGGCTCTTGAAATGAGTAGGGAAATTAAAATAGTTGTAAACCAAAATTGTCAGAACATGACAAACTCTCATGTAAAAGCATTACTGATATTGTCCATATGTATATTAAAATCACCCTCTCAGACACCCTGTCAGCTCCTGTCTTTGATGTGAAGGAAATCACCCAGCCAGTCCCTGTTTCCAGCATGGAGGACGCTGCCCGTCCTGATCCAGTCCTTGCCTCCGGTATGGAAGATGCCACCCGTCCTGATCCAGCTCCTGTCCCTGACACCTTGTGCCAGGTCTGTCCCCGTGGTTGTTCCTCGTGACTCTTCTGTGCCCAATAAGGCTGCTACAGGTGTGCTCTCTGAGACACTTAGCACTCCCTTGGCCACACTTTGCAGTCAGCCAGTGACTCTTATGGCCTCTCTGACTCCTCAGAGCCATGCACCTCCTGTGTCTACACTTCATGCAAATCCTGTACCTCCTCTGCCCCACAAGTTGCTGTGCCAGACCCCATTACTACCCCATTGTCTGCTTCTGTGTCTTCAGTTCCTGTGTTGCCTGTTCCTGCTCCTGGTTTTGTCTTTGTTCCAATTCAAGTATCTATAGCCATTTGTGTGAAGACTGTAAATCCTGTTACCTTGCCCATTCCAGTTCCCTTGCCCATTCCAGTACATGTACCCATGCCTGTTGTGTATTTTGTTCCTGTGCTTGTCTCTATCATAGTTAACATCATGGCCTGTGTTTTTGCCTCTGTCCCTGTCTCTGTGCCTGTACCTGTGCCTGACACCAATTTTTCTCCTGTCCTCTCTCCACTTGTCTCTGTGCCCATCTCCAGCCCCAGCCAAGTTTCCGCACCCATCTCCAATCCCGGCCAGGTCTCCTGTCCCACTCCTTTTCCCCATCTGGCTTCTGTCCCTCAATCTGTCCCTACTCCGCTGCCTGTCCATGGTTTATCCCTGAGACCCATACATACCCCTGGTCTTGCCATGTTCCCTGACCGCAGTCCTGTTCTGTCTCCTAGGCCTGTTTGGTAGTCCTGTCTCTGCTCCTCTCCGTGCTTCTTCGTTTGCTCAATGTGTCCCCTCATCTGTTTCTGTTCAACCAGGTTCTGATTCTGTGCTCGCTTGTGTCCCTCGTGTTCCTGTGTCCAGACTAGCTTCCTCAATGTCCCCTGGTTTTGTTTCCTGTCCTTCCTCGTCATCCCTAGCTCCCCCTTTCGGTCCTGTCTTTGTGGTACTCCTGTTCCTACTCCCATGTCGATGTCTTGTCCTAATCCTGTGTTTTGTTTGCGTGCCCCTGTGTTCCACGCTTTAGTGGGGGGTTCTGTCATGATTGGCCACCCTCCTGGCATCAATGTTTTCATAGTTTCCCTGTCATGTCTGTTTTCCTTTACTTCTTCATTCTGTTTCTTGGTTTCTTTTTGTCCACCCCTCATCTGTTCCTCTATTCCAGTCCGTGTTTGAGTTTTCTCTGTTCCTATGTTCACCTGTATCTGGTTAGTCTTTGATTGTCTTGATTATTTAAGCCCTGTATTTTGTTTCCCAGGTTGTCGGTTATTTTGGTAAGTTAGGTTTGTTCCGTCATGTTTAGATTATGTTAGATATTACTGTCATTGCCCTTGCTTTTCCATTTGTTTAGTTTGTGTGTTATTTTGCCTCAGTGATTTCCCCTCGCCTCTGTTTATTAGACTGCTGTGTTTTCTGTTTTGCTAGCTCAATAAACCACCTCCTGCATTTGCATTCTGCCTCTTGCCTTGTTCCTGTTAGAACTGTTGCACACTGGTTTTCTAAAATGTAGAAAATAATATTAAACAAACAGACAGTAGTTGTGTTAAAACCGTGATACGGTAAGTTTACCACAATATGACTTATTTTCTATAAACTAAACACAATGTTTTGACAAATTTCATGCACAATAATACTACCTATGCCAGGCAATATGATGCAATAGTCTCTAGTGTACTAGTGGAAAATCTATATAATGTTGCCCTCAAGAATGTATCAAGAACAAATGACAGAGGGAACTTGAACATGCCTGAAGTTTCTGCTGTTGTAAGCTGAAATAGATCAGATCCCAACAAATAGAGGACAGAAATGTTGTAAGGTCAACAACGGCATGGCTTCTTTGTTTGTGGTTATGTGGCATCTTCAATTTCATTAATTAAAAAAGGTTTGTGATATGTGAAAAAAAAACGTAATTGCACTTACTTTTCCCTGGCATAAAATAATTCAATTAAATTCATAATTTTGTGCTTCAACACTGCCACTCCTTAAAATGCATATTCATGAAATGTGAGGCACTAAAACATGCATCTTAGAGGTGACCTCATTTACATATGCAAAAAGGTTTCTACGCACCTTTTGGTATATCAGTCTTGATTGCTTTTGCAGTCACACTTACAAATCTGCTCTTTGTTATCGGTCACCTAACATCTAACACTTAGTTTCTCTAACTTCATCGACATCCTCTTGGTAACCTGTTTTGTGTCATTGATTTGCTTGTTGCCTGTTTAGCCTTCCCTTGTTTCTAGTCTCCACCCCTTATTAGTTTCACCTGTTGATTTCCCTCTCTTCAGATCCTTACTTAAGCCTCTCTTTGTAAGTGGTCATTCCCGTCATCCTCCAGTGTGTTTGTTTCTTGCTCATTGCTTGTTTGTTATTCTTCCAGTTTCCTGGTCTTTGTTTAACCTGATTCTTCCAGTCTGTTCATGTTATCCCATGTGTAACAGGTACCAAGCAAAACCGCCAGTACCAGGGCAGACAAGTTTATTAATACAATTTAAAAACCATAAAACTAAACACACTGGAAAATCTGGTTCTGAATTTAGGCACAAGGGCTTCACTGACATTTAACGTGGTCACTATCACACATGTGCATAAATCACTTCATCAGTACAATTCATAATAAATAAAATATTACCACATCACACCTAATAAAACTCTACCTGAAAATTCTACATCACAAAAAAGCTCATAGCATTATAGAAAGCACTCATAGCAGAAATGAAAACGTGACTCCCCCTGCACACAAGATACAAAAGAGATTAACCTATATCATAAATTAAGCACAATTTCAACAAAGATTAAAACATCATATTTAAACATCATATCACCTTACATCATCATATTCCATATTTCAAGTTTGGTTTATTCGTCACATACATAGTCATACACAGTATAACTCGCAGTGAAATGGTGGAGAGTGCTCTGTCCAAACTGAGGAAAAGAAAACAGGGGTGCATAGAGAAATATAGATATTCTCTATATGTGAAATATATATATGCAAGATAAATATATATATTCTATGTATGTACAAAATATATTAACAATGTATGTACAATATATGTATATTATGATTATATACACAATGTACAATGTATATGGTTGTGTATATATGTACACAATCTACAGAATGTACAGATCCATTTCGTATAATAACATATCTACAGTTGTTGTGTAACAAGGTAATTGAATATAACTATATATATATACAGATATACAGTTATGTTACATGGTGGTGGTGGTCCCCACAGTTTATCAGTTTCCCTGATTCAGGGCCCGAATGGCCTGTCGGAAGAAGCTCCTCTTCAGCCTCTCTGTCTTGGTCTTCAGGGAGCGAAAGCGCCTCCCTGACAACAGAGAGAAGAGTCTATTGTTGGGATGGGTGGGGTCCTTCACAATTCTCCTGGCCTTGGTCTGGCACCGCTTGTAGTAGATGGTCTACAGGTCAGGAAGTTCCGTGTGAGTGATGCGCTCTGCTGAACGCACTACCCTTTGGAGTGCTTATCTGTCCTGCTTGGTGCTATTCCCAAACCAGACTGTGATGTTCCCCGTGAGGATGCTCTCGATAGTGCAGGTGTAGAAGTTCCGCAGTACTTTGGAGGGCAGTCTGAAGTCTCTTAGGCATCTGAGGTGGTAAAGACGCTGACGAGCCTTCTTTGCCAGGGAGTTGGTATGGCGGGACCAAGACAGGTCCTGCGAGATGTGAACACCAAGGTACCTGAAACTATCTACTCTCTCCATCATGGTTCCACTGATCCTCACAGGTTGGTAGTGCCGCTCCTGCTTCTTGCTGCAATCCACAATCAGCTCCTTTGTCTTACTGACGTTTAGGAGGAGATTATTTTCCTGGCACCAGTTTTCCAGTTGTTTAATCTCCTCCAGGTAGGCCCTCTCGTCGTTGTCCGAGATCAGACCCATGACAAAGGTGTCGTCAGCAAACTTAACAATGATGGTGGAGCTGGAAGTGGCTGTGCAGTCGTAGGTGTACAGTGAGTAGAGCAGGGGGCTTAGGATACAACCCTGAGGAACTCCAGTGCTGAGGGTGAGGGTGGATGAGGCGCAATTGCCCACCCGTACTGATTGTGGTCTGTCTGTTAGGAAGTTGGAGATCCAATCGCACAGGGATGTATGCAGTCCTAGATCCCCCAACTTAGTAGTGAGTAGGGAGGGGATGATAGTGTTAAATGCTGAACTGTAGTCGACAAATAGCATTTTAACAATTTCCCCTCCCTTCGTCCAGGTGAGTCAGTGTAGTGTGGAGCAGATGTGCAATTGCATCGTCAGTGGAGCGGTTGTGGTGGTATGCAAACTGCAGTGGGTCCATGGAGGCTGGCAGTGAAGATGTGATGAAGTCTCTGACTAGCTTTTCAAAGCACTTCATCACAACTGATGTGAGGGCGACAGGACGGTAGTCATTGAGGTCGGAGGGTCGAGGTTTCTACGGGACAGGGACGATGGTGGACCGCTTGAAGCTGGACGGGATGATACTGAGTGTCAGGGAGAGATTGAAGATGTCGGTGAATACCGGGGCTAGCTGATCTGCGCAGGCTTTGAGGACCCTCCCACAGATACCGTCTGGTCCCATTGCCTTCCTGGTATTCACCCTTTTAAACACTCTCCTCACGTCACTCTCCATGATGATAAGAGGGCGCTGTTCTATGGTGGGCCCCGCGCATGTGCCATTGGCTGCGCCGATAGTGCCATTTGGACTAGCGCTGTTAGCACTCGCGCCGTTAGCATTGGCGCTGTTAGCATTAGCGCTGCTAGATGTAGCCTCGAAGTGAGCGAAGAATGTATTCAGCTCGTTCACCAGAGACTCATCCGCACTCATCAGTCCGGAGGGTGGGCTCCTGTAGTCCGTGATCGTCCATAGTCCCTGCCACGGGGATCTAGAGCCACTCTGCTGGAACTGTGTCTCTAGTTTCTTCCCGTAGTGCCGCTTCGCCTCCCTCACCGCCCTGCGCACATCGTATGCTGCAGACTTGTACTCGTCCATGTTCCCGCTGATGATCCCTGCATTGTAGGCAGCGGTGCAAGAGTTCAGAGCCTCGCAGATGGTTCTGTCCACCCAGGGCTTCTGGTTGGAAAACTTCTTGATGGTGATTCTTGGGATCGTGTCGTCCACCAGTTTCCCAATAAACCCTACTACTGCCTCCGTAAACTCGCTGACATCATCAGTGCTGCGCCGGAACATGTCCCAGTCTGCGTCATCCAGAGCATCCTGCAGAGCAGCCACCGATTGGTCTGTCCAGCGCGCGACCTACCTCTGAACTGGAGCTTCCCGTTTCAGCCTTTGTTTATATTTTGGTAGGAGGAAGATGGCGGCGTGGTCCAACTTACCAAACGGTGGATGAGCTAGTGCCTTGTAACTGTCCTTGTATGGGGTGTAGCAGTGGTCTAGTGTCCCATTTCCCCTGGTGGGGAAGGTTACGTGCTGGTAAAGGTTGGGCACTGCACGCTTGAGGTTAGCGCTGTTGAAATCCCCAACCACAATAAGTGCAGTGTCCCGGTGCTGTGTCTGAAACTGTGTGAGAGCCTCATGAAGTTCACACAGTGCAGTGTCCATGTTAGACTGAGGTGGGATGTACACGGTGTTGATGACCGAAGTGAACTCCCAGGGAAGGTAGACAGGACGAAGCTTGAGGGCGAGCAGCTCCAGGTTGGGTGAGCAGGAGCGGGTGAGAGTAACAACATTGGCATTGTTACACCAGCTGTTGTTTACCATCACACACACTCCGCCGCCTCTCAACTTCCCCGAATCTGCCGTCCTGTCCATGCGGTGAACCGAGAAGAACTCGGCTGGCTGGATAGCGTGGTTTGGTACCGCTGGGTTCAGCCACGACTCGGTGAAGCAGAGGAGATTGCAGTCCCGAATGTCCCTCTGGAACTTTATCCTGGCCCGGAGGTTATCGAGGTTGTTAACCAGAGACTGGACGTTGGCTAGCAGGATGCTAGGTAAGGGAGCTCGGTGTGCCCGAGCCCTCAGCCTGTTCCTGACGCCGGCTCACTTCCCTCGAGGCCTTTTCCTCACGCCGCGTCTTTTGTTTTCCCTCAGGATCTCCGCCGGCCATCTTGGGCCCGGGGTTACAGACGGCTTGAGGTGAGCGCTATGTAGATTAAGAGAAATAAGGGTGTCTCTGCTGTACGAGATACGGGCCGTGGTGTGTAGAGAAGGGCTGCGGAGAAATCAGGGGTAGCGGGAAGAGCGAAAAGAGCGAAAAAGATAGCGAAAAGAGTGAAAAAAGTGCAAGGTGTGGACGGAGCAGTCGTGACGGCAGCCGTGACGGCAGCCGACCTCACCGGCGCCATCTTACCAAATTTGTGTTTACCCACTTAAATTGTTGCTACTTTTCCCACCAGTTTCCTTTCATTCAGAATGCAACCTACTCCTAAGTTGCATATAAAACAATTACATCAGCACCTTAAACAATCACGACTCTATACCAGCCCCGGGATCGGGTCATGTTAAAAAGTAAACTCCTGAATCACTTACCACTGCAACACTGCTATTTTCCCATGTCTGTTCACGCTGACTAAAATGCTTTCCAAATGCTATCCACCCACACTTTAAGCCTATGCCGTCTTTATACAGCTCAATTCGTCCCTCTTAAATACATGTGCTCATAACAAACGGGGTTCCCCCCTCCTTAATTACATGGGTTCTGTGCATGCACCTTTCCATCAGCTGCTCACGTAATCCTATTCCGTTTTCACTATATCACATTCTCCCCCCCTTTAACTAATCTTCATCCTGAGGAATTGAATCATCCATTGGTATCACCTTATACACTGGCTTCTCTCCTTCTAGCTGTTTCACAACCTTATATGGTTGTCTCTCTCACACATCGTGGATCTCATGTCGGCCTCGCATTCGCCGATTCCTTATATAGACCAACTTACCTGGTTCCAGTGTGTTTGCATAAGAGGGGTGGCCACTGTCTTCTTTCCACTTATCCCACACCTTTACCAACTGAGTTCTTGTTAGGTCATATGCTTGTTGCAAAACCTCCTGATGCTCAGACACCCAGTCTGTAGCTGATGCCGTTCTTATCTCCTGCCCCAGTCTCAATATACAATCAACTGGCAGACTGGGATTTCTACCAAACATCAAAACATACAGTGAAAATCCACTGATTTTCAGTGGTGTTATAAGCAAACATTACCTCTGACAAAAATTCTGTCCATCACTACTTTTTCTCCACAAAGACGATTATGAAGTGTTCTATTAAAATGCTCACACTGACCATTTCCTTGTGAATGATAAAGCATGGTATGGCTCCTTTTAATGCCATACCCCCGGCACAATGCTTGCACTACTTCTGCATGCATATAAACAAGTCAATAAATAACCACAATGAACAGCTAAAATGAAGGGAACAAGGCAGGGTTTAAATACAACCAACTAAATGAGGGACAGGTGTTGAGAATCAAATGAGGGGTGGAAAAAATGAAACTGTGGAACAGAACTAAAAAACACAAGACAGGGAAAACATGGAACACGGAATCTGGGAGGGACTGATCATGACAACTGGATCTTTTTTGAAGCTGCCTCTGAGGAAGCCTGTTTTGTTGCCTGAGGAGGTGGACCTGTGCTGCAAGGCTGTCAAACTCGATGGACATGTCCCTGCATTTTGTTCTGTAATTTTTGAAAATATGCTGCTTTGTTGGCATGCAGTCTTTTCACATGCCTCCTCTTCCACAGGGCATGGGGCATCTTTGGCAGGAGCACCTAGCTCCACATCTTTCAGCGCTTCTTGCCACTCTTCCTCTATAATGTCCAAAGTGGACACCATTGCACCTACTGGATTTGATGCCCGAAGCTCAGCCAACTTCGTGAGCATTTTCTTTTTAGCTTGTTCATCAACACCTTTTGCTTTGCCTTAGGCTCAGTGCGCGATCCAAGGTGTTGGTCCATCTGGGTCATCTTCTGATTGCAGCCTGGCATGGGGCAGATTGCCTACCCTGATGTCCACCCTCCCTGACACCAGCTTTAAAAGAAGGGCCCTTTCTTCTTTACTGGTCACGCCTTGCCAATGAGATGCATTTTTGATAAATGGGGCACTCTTCAACTGCCATTGTTGAATCTGAATCAGAAATTAAACAAGAATTGTTGGAGGTGCATAACACAATGCCATGCTATAGAAGACTGGGCACCCATTTAAGGTCCGCTGGCCCTGAACCACCTTCCCTGCGTGCTGTCCTAGTGGACCTAGGGAGGCTGGATACTTACCCCCTGCCCTAATGACCTTTTTTTAACACCACCAAGGTTTTCCATGTCATCCGAGCAGAGCCCAAAGAGAGGTCTCATCTCTCTTAGTGCTTAGCCCTAAGGTGGGTGCCTACCCTGGTAGAAACCAGAGCCAGACAACAGAGGCCAGGAGCCCATGGCCAGCCATGAATGGATTGCTGCCTCACAGGACTGGAGTCCGTGCACCAAGCTTGTTAACACTGCAAGGTTTCGTGTGTGTGTGTGTGTGGGGGGGGGGGGGGGTAGCTTTCCTAATATTCTAATGGAATGTTTCAGAAGGATGCCAAGCTTCTACTGCTTTGGCCCTCATGGGATTGTACACAAATAGCATCCTTACCTTTTGCAAGGTACTGGAAAACTGCCAAGCTTCTACCGCCTGTGCACTTCCCTATAACCAGAGTTCTTTCAACAGGCTTCTCAGCGGTGCCTCACTGAGTGGGGAAAACCTGTTGGACATTTGAACTGGAGATGCATGCTTCTCTAGTGGGTGAGTTGAAGTTCGACTATTTCACTGTAATATCATCCATTCGCCCCACTGTAAGAGTTGTAAGAGCAGGCTTGTTAACTTCACCTAAGGCATCCAGAGCTTGTACTTCTAGCTACCCCAATAGGTTTAACACTTTCTAAGGTTTGGATGTGTACCTCTAATGCTAGAATCTTCTCCATCAGACTAAATTAATCTGCACCTCTCAGAGATAAAACTCGATAATGACAGACGAACAGCTAAACATGTTGCACTCTGCACACTGAAGGAGAACGGAAGCAGCCATTATAGAAAGAGAAAAATGTTGACATTACTTATGTTTTAGAGTTTGAGAGTTTGAGAGCAGTAAGGGCTAGTATTCCTAAACAGTGGTGTTGGTGCAAAATACTTTCACAAACAGGAAGCAGCATCACAGGATTGCAGAAGGCCCTCTGGATAAGTTCAATAAGGGTAAGCGAGTCATCCTTTTCTGCTATTTCTGCCTTAAGAGTCTAGGTAAGGCTCTGTCCGTAAATGTTTTTTAGGTCTGGTCCTACAGGAATTTGAGTGGGCAAGCCCTGGTTAGGCTGACTGGGGTTGGAAGAATCAGACATATCTTGAAGGGTGCATGTGAGATCTTTACAGCCCTACTTAGGTGCTGAAGATATTCATGGCTGCATAATAGTTTTCCTTAGATGCCAGGACAGCATGAAGCTCTGACAATCCTGTTGGATTTAACATTGGTGAAGTGTTCTGCAATATTTGAGATTCAGAGAGATGAGACGGATCCATGTTTGGATGCTTAATAATAAAAAGGGAGATCAAAAGGGTTAGGCAAAAGGCAACATCCACAGGCAAAAATAAGAGTTGATAACCAGGAATGAAACAGGGAAAACATTTCCAAAGGGCAAGACAGGAGAAAAACAAAAAAATCCAGGAAATTTCTGATACACATAAAAAAAAATATGGAAAATAAAAAACAACAACCCATGGCTTCTATGTCAACTAAAGAGTTTGCAATCCTTCACACCAAATGAAGTGACTAGAGGGTATAATGATCACATAGGTTAAAACGTACGTGTACCTACCTTTTCCCTTTTTTGATTTTTGCTCGTGTTTTCAGTTGAGTGCATACCCCGTAAAAGGGGGGGGCATGGTACATGAGTTTAGGGCTCATCCCGAGTGGAGCAGATGACTGTGGTTGGGACTTATCGCCCAATGGGAAGGATGATCGCAAATGGAATAGGGTATCCCTCGGACGAAGAAGGAGATGGAAGTAGCAGTTCATGGGACTTCACCAAGGGAAAATGTTCTCATTTTCTCCATTTACATTCACGTAGTGGAAACATACCTGGAAGTGTTGGATGCTCCCTATTCCGATTTTCTCTACTCCGGGTTGTTATTGACTGGTGATGGTACTTTCCTGAGGGATATACAAACTTAATTTTCCACTCTACCTAAGGGGACCGTTGGGGTGAGCTATGAACTCCGAGTGCACACGGGCTATGGGTAGCTCACAATTGCACTTGAGCACACAGAGTGCCATAAAATGGGTTATATGAGCCTTCACTCTGGCTACTCATGTCTTGCACTGCAGGCCGCTCCCCCCTGCAGTGTTGGTCAAGATGGGTAGACTCTTGGCACTTACCTGAGATCTCATTGTCATGAAAATACACAGGATCCTGTTTTTTTCTGGGAACAAAGAGATGCCCGTGCACCAGTGCCAGGGGATTTGCTGTCTCTGGTTTGGTGGCACTGACACATAACTAAGTTGGACTGTGTAGAAACAACTGGAGTTTCATCCCAGTGGAACAACCACTTACCAGTCTCTTACTCTCTCGCTGCATTATTGTTTGGCTGTTCATTCTGCAACGGTGAGCGAAGAGTGATATTTATTAGGGGCAAATCCAGAGTCATAGTCATAATAGTCCAGGGTCACAGAGCCAACATAGAGAGTGCAAGAATACATTATAACAAATAGAAGCAAAAGTACGCAATATCAAATAAGGCTAGGAAGTAAAACACGGAGGTAAGGAAAAATGACTAGACTCACAAACAGGTTTTGATATACATTTACAGAAACATACAGGCTTTCATAAACATACAGACTTACAAATAATGAACAGCCCAGACACAGGGAACAAGACTGGGTTTAAATACATTAACTAATGAGCACTAATTAGTTGCAACAGGTGCAAATCATGAAAAGTGAAAACCAAAACAAGGACTTGAACAGGAATGGAGAAAGTGAAACAACAACATGAGACAAGGAAACCATGAAACATGGACGATAGGAGGGCCCAACCATGACACTTGACATAATTCAGTTCTTGCCCTGACAGATTCTGGATGTATTGAGCTCCACTGAAAATATTATTTTATATATAAAGCTATCATTTATATGCTACATTCTGTATGTGTTAGATCTACTTCTGTTTTAATATGCAGTGACTGAGACCATGGCAGGTATGCAGTGCGGTTCTCAGCAGGAGTGGGTGTGTCCCTCCTGCTGGATGACTGGCCTACCATGACAGAACCCCCCCCAAAGACCCCGCCAGCCTGTGGCTGGCCTGGCCAATGAGGAGCCGGCTTTAGTGGATGCTCTCAGTGAAAAGAGGTGGTGAGGTCAGGGTCCAATACCTGGGAAGTTATTTAACCCTAACTGATTTAACCCTAACAGTGAGTAGCTTCTCATTTGTTAAACAACCATGTCGAAAGATACATCCTGTGGTCATGGAAAAGATGTTAATCTGTTTCAGAAGGGTCAAATTATTGGCATGCATCAAGCAGAGAAAACATCTAAAGAAATTTCTGAAACTACTAAAATTGGGTTAAGAACTGTCCAACACATTATTAAAAAGTGGAAGGACAATGGGGAAACATCATCTTCGAGGAAGGAACGTGGTCAGAAAAAAATCTTGAATGATGGTGATCGCCGATCACTTAAACTTGTGGTGAAATCAAATCGTAGAAATACTACAGTAGAACTCAGGGATATGTTTAATAGTGAAAGTAAGAGCATTTCCACACACACAATGCAAAGGGAACTCAAGGGATTGGGACACATTTTTGCTGGCCTACTGTAACACTCCAAATCCAAAAACAAGAGAGTTCTCAGCCATAGTTTTTCAGTTATGCACTCATCTTGATGCCCTGAGACCCTGTGTACTGTCTACTGTGAGGCTTCCATGTATGTGTGGGAAATTTAAATGAAAGCTTAGGAATACATTTCCAGTATGCATATTTAATTTTAATTTTAATTTTGCTAATTTAATTTAATTCTGAAATTTTCCCATAAGTTCACCTCTAGTTTAAATATCATTTTTTGAATGATTTGTTACTGTTCACGTTAACATTAACTGTCTGAAATGTACACATAGCACAGTAATCATTCAGTATTCAAATTGAAGTAGACACTTGGGTCAAGACATCCATTCACATCCAGGCTTCCCCCCCTCCTATCATTTAGGTTCTATTTGAGCTCATCTAATATAGAAGAAAAAAAACAAAAACAAAATACGCATTTTATTTTTGGAGATTATAATGTGTATTTAGATTCTGGAGATTCATTTTCAGTCATGCTCTACATTTCCTGATTCACCAGGGTCTTGTCAAATAAAGTAAACATTTTTGAGCATATACACCACATTCCACATTGCATTTATGTGTCATAAAGATTAAGTTTTTTGTTTATCAATTAAACTCATGGATAGTATTGTGTCTTGGGGCTGTTTGGATCACTGAAATCAGTCTCAGACACCTGTGATAATTAGTTTGCCAGCTGAGCCCAATTAAAGGAAAACTACTTAAGAAGGATGTTCCACATTATTAAGCAGACCATAGGTTTCAAGCAATATGGGAAAGAAAAAGGATCTTTCTGCATAAAAAGTGTCAAATAGTGCAGTGCCTTGGACAAGGTATGAAAAGATTAGATATTTCACAAAACAGGTATTTGAAGCTGCTGGTGCCTTTGGAGTTCCACAAACCTCAAGGTGTAGGATCCTCCAGAGGCTTGCAGTTGTGCATAAACATACTATTCGGCGACCACTAACCAGTGCTCACAAGCAGAAATGGTTGGAG
The DNA here is from genome assembly GCF_041902795.1 of Electrophorus electricus. NCBI lineage: Eukaryota > Metazoa > Chordata > Actinopteri > Gymnotiformes > Gymnotidae > Electrophorus > Electrophorus electricus. The sequence goes on along the minus strand of NC_137502.1, from coordinate 36,810,638 downwards.
TGGGCCCAGACGTACATACTAATTTTCAAACAGTCTTGTTTACTGATGAGTGTCGTGCAACCCTGAATGGTCCAGATGGATGGAGTAGTGGATGGTTGGTGGATGGCCACCATGTCCCAACAAGGCTGCGATGTCAGCAAGGAGGTAGCGGAGTCATGTTTTGGGCCGGAATCACGGGGAGAGAGCTGGTAGGCCCCTTTAGGGTACCTGAAGGTGTGAAAATTACCTCAGCAAAGTATATAGAGTTTATAAGTGACCACTTTCTTCCATGGTACAAAAAGAACCATGCCTTTTGCAGCAAAATCATCTTCAGGCATGACAATGCACCATCTCATGCTGCAAAGACTACCTCTGTGTCATTGACTGCTAAGGGCATAAAAGGAGAGAAAGTCATGGTATGGCAACCATCCTCCCCTGACCGCAACCCTATTGAGAACCTTTGGAGTATCCTCAAACAAAAGATTTATGAGGGTGGGAGGCAGTTCACATTAAAACAGCAGCTCTGGGAGGCTATTCTGACATCCTGCTAAGAAATTCAAGGAGAAACTCCAAAAACTCACAAGTTCAATGGATGCAAGAATTGTGAAGCTGATATCAAAGAAGGGGTCCTATGTTAACATGTAACCTGTTAAGATGTTTTTTTCTTTTTTAAGGTATTCTACTGCGAGTCAATCCTAATGTTGGTTTGCAAATTCACTCTCCTTCACTCACAACAGCAAATCATTCACTCTCTCCACTATGGGAAAATGAAACACAATCGTTGGTTGCTAATGAAATATAATAAAGATTCTGAATAGCTAAAAGAAAAGAGATGATAAGTTTTGTTTGTGTTTGTATTGATTACATTTTATGGAATAACAGCATATAGTGTTAAAAGGTGTTTCTATTAATAGTGGGCCACTTTTAGAAATCTAAAGCAGCCTGCATTCTCACTTTAATATGAGTTTTATGCTAGTGTTGAAAGGAATGACTTTTTGTATTGGAATCTGTAAAAATTAGGAACGACTCAAGTTAGTTTTTCAGCAATGTTAATGACAACTAAACAATCTCCTACAGGCTGATGAACATAAACTGAATTTATGTGAGTGTTCAAAGAGCAGAGCAGCTGGTGAATGACACCAGGCAGACAATGTGGCCTCCAAAACTAGCATAGGTGAGGGAACCCTGATACAGCACACTCAGCACAGAATACTACATACAAAAACACTGAATACTGTACAATCATCACTCAATAACAAATACTGCACACTCAACACCAAGTACTGAATAATCAACCCCACCAACTAATGCGCACTCAACACCACCACTAACTACTGAACACTCAACATTGAATACGGTACACTCAACACCAACAACTATACACTCAACACTTAACACCAAATACTGCACACTCAGTAGCAACAACTGTGAAATCAACACCAAATTCTGTACATTCCACACCAAATACTGCACATCGACTACTGTACTCCAAACATGAAATACTGCTCACTCAAGACCACATGCTGCATACTGCACATGAACTACTGCTCACTCAACACCAAATACTGTATACTGCACACTCAACACTAAATAGTGTACATTCAACACCAGATACTGTACTTTCAACACCAACTACTGCACACTCAGTACCAACACTTGACACCAAACATTGCACATTCAACACAACTATACACTGAACACCAACACCAAATACTGCACATTCATCACCAACATTCAACACCAGCTGCTGCACACTGCATTCAACATGAACCACCACTCATTCAACACTGCACATTCAACAGCAACTACTTCACACTCAACACTAACAACTTTATGACTTTAACAACTGTCCACTGTTCATTTAAAACAAACTACGACTTAATGTATTCCTATACCAATATTCAGTACAAACTACTGCACTTGTATTGATCAAGTTACAGAATGTAATACTGAAATTGTACAGCATGTTTAATGTTATAAATCTGGGCACACTGATTTCTGCATTACATCTGTTCCCTCCCATATCTGGAATGAGTTAGCACTGACTCATGTAGTCTACATGACACACAGGTACACGCCATATATCCACTAGAAAACCAGAATTTGTATATATTTTTGTGTTAAAATGTGTATTGTGTCCAGGTATAAGAAGAATCCTTTAAGAAGGATCCTTCACCAGGAGAATGACTAAAATGATTAACAAAAGGCTAACTAAAAATAAACTGAGCATCTGTCTTATAGCCATCTGCCAGCACTTTAATACTGGTCAGTTTACAAACATTAGGTATCACCATGGGCTGGATATTTTTGGGTTATGCATAACTCACAACTCAGGAGCAACATTGTTATGCCTGATATACCGGTGCCACCTTAAAACAAAAATACCACTATCATGTAACACAAGCACTAATGTTCTGTTGAGAATGGAGCACTTTCTAAATAACATCTGAATCAGAATATCAGAAGGAGAGTGAATAAAAATGCCTGTAATTGTACAAATATAAAACGGTTATAAGACATTTGCATCTAGTTATGTAACTAGGGTGGAAGCATGGTTCATATTTATAAAGGTGTCTAAGAAATTTGTAAAGTGGATTTACTTTTTATCACCATGTCACACTTATTTTCATTAGAGAAAAAGGCATCTTAGCAGAATGAATGCAGGTCCCATCATTAAGAGCAAAATAAGGAGAATAAATGCATAACTTTAATCTTGAAGGTTCCTTTTTCTTGGCAACTAGTAGAATGCTTTAAAGACCAAACATTTACATAGCAATAATGAGAGCACATTTCTTGTTCCCTTAGGAAGCTAGCTCAAACATGAGTCATCTTTTGCTAAACCATGTCTCAGTTTGACCCGTCAATAAATAGTTTAGTACAGAGCTAAATCATGCAAGCAAATCAATGCACACTATAGTAAATTGGCAGGTGTTTGTATTTCAGTGCTTCCTAAACTCTACGAATGTATATATCATGTTGACTATACAAATATATACCTGAGAAACACAGCAGACAATCCTTAGCTGGTTACATACAGGGTTTTAAGTACACACACTGACTGGGGAGAGAACAAGAGACAGATGAAACAGGCAACATACTAACAAGGAAGGGCATGGCAACAGGTGGGGGAAAATTACACACACACACACTCACGGTGACATGTCAATAGAAAAATTAAACAAAAACACAAAGCGATGTGGTGATCTTCACCTCGTGGATGAGATGGAAGGGGCTGTTATACTGGGTTATCAAATTATGCACATTACAAATTATGTATTTGTACATTTCCAGACACATATCTGTCTGCCAAATCAGACCATGTCTACTCATCAGATTCATTTTCAGCTAACAGACTCTGTTATAGCTTATCTGTTTGTTCATTAAAATGGTCAGAAGTCACATGCAAAGTCCAGATCTCTACCATCCAAATAGTAAGTCATTTCTATTTAAGAAATTTTCTACTTTATAATAGAGACAAACTGTGGGTGAATTATTAATATAATAAGTGATACTCTTTGCAGTTTAGCAATGTAAGAAATGTACAGAACCCCCCAAACCTACTGTGTTATATGAACTGAAAGGTATAACTGAGAACAATCAGTATGTGTTTTACTAATAACCACTAGAGGGTGCTAAAGACAATGTTTTCCATAGAGCATGAAGAAGAATACTTGTTTTCCTGTCAGGAGTTCGGTGTGTTAATAAAATACACTCAAAGGAATGTATAACCCCCTTCATATTGATATCTAGGCTACCACATACTGCAAATGGGGGGAAAAATGCTTTGTACCATGGATATTTTGAGATAAAACTCTCTTAATTATCTGTTGTTACATTTTGGTTCTTGTACGCTGCTCATTTAAGTAGACATGTGCAATGTGCAATTTAATTTAAGCCACAGATGAAAGCACACACACTTTTGAACTGTCCATTAGATTATTGACTATCTGCAAATATGCATTTATTTCCAAGATATCAAAATCTTTCAAAAAAAGACTCCTATTAAAAAATGTTCTTTAGTATGTTACTGATTTTTGACTGCATTTACTGTTTATTGACTGTAAACTAACCATAGTAATAAACCCAGTGCAGCCCTAGGTAAAACATTTACAGTCAGGGCAGTGTGAAGCATAAGGTGACCTATAAGACTTACCCACTATAGTTGAACTTTATTATTATTTATACACTGCATACCTCTCACTCAACACCATGCAGCTCATTGTGTGTATTCAGTAGCCAGTGGCTTTCTGTCCGGATAAAGGACACTAGATCAACACTGGACCATGAGAGTATCGTAGCTTCCTCCACTCTGCACACTGATGTGACACTTTAATCCATGACTGTGGAGTTACATGAACTGTATTGGACTGTTGGATTGTTTATTTTTGTATTGAAAACAGGTTTTGGCTTTGCAAATTCTGGAACTTTGAAAATAACATTAATGATTTGATCTCTGAAGCAAAATTGAATATTAAGTCAGACAACCTGGTGAAAATAATTGATACATTTATTAACACAACAACCCTAAAACAAACAGCATCAACCATCAGTATTTTTTAATTTTGGGGGGGAAAAAAGCAAAATGGATATTTACTGTGTGTGTGGAAACGTGAAGGAGTGAATGCTTGTGTGTAGATGTGTGCACTCATGAGTGTGTGATGCAAGAAGGAGGTGGGATTTACTGTTATGTTATGCAATTCATCAGTTTATTCAGATAATTATCTTAAAAGTACATAAAAACTGTAAAACAACGACAGCCATTTGTACAGCAAAAATACTACACCTAAACCTTGCTGGAGAAGATTGACTATCTGGTCTCTGAGAACAACCAACACTGCTACACTGCTGAGATGTACCACATGGCAACAAGAATGTCGTCAAACCAGTAAGAAATCAAGACAAAAAACAGTGGTAATTGTTCATGTAACATGTTTTCAAAGTAGTAAAGCTGCTATGGTTTTGGTTCCGTTTGTGACACAGGGTGAACGTGAGCAATGTAAAACACAGTATGTTCCACGTGAGTGCCATAGTGTTTATCAGTTGTGTAGTGTTCAATAAATGTCCACGTCAAGGGAGTCTGTACGTCCTGCTCCTTGCCCTGCGGCACTTGAGCCGTTACAAATCTGTTGTTGAGTAACTAATAAATAATGACAAATCAAACTTGGACAGTTAAGATGAGATTCAAACCAATTCCTTCATGTACTGATTTTTCAATGGTTAATCATATATACAAAATTAGAACTTGTGCTGGGATTGTGCTGAAAGCAAAATGTCAGTGCAAAGACTATTTATGTGCCCTGAGTATCCTGTTGTATTCTTATTCTTTCTTGCCTTTTTAAAGGAGTCCTAAAGAAAATGCCACATATGTTTAAGAGATTAGTTGGAAAGAGCACTCCTCTTCATTTAAATATGATTCTCCTTGGAAATAAAGGAGCAGGGAAAACCTCAACAGGAAACACCATCACAGGAAGACAAGCATTTACTTTTGAGAGAACCTCAGAATCTCTCTGTGTTCAAAAGCAGAGTGTGGTCATTGAAGGAGTGAAACTTGATGCGTATGTGCCCTATAACCCAGGAGTGGACAAGGATGTTACACAAACGGTAAACAAAATGGCACTCATGTAGAACATGCAGGGTGAACATCAATACAACAACCATGATCACGACGTGCATCACAAACAAAACCAGAGCCAAAGACCAACAAAGAGGCACACACCAACAGGGGTTTAAATACATACAAACATAATGACAATAAACCTAGTGCAGGTGTGCAGTAACAACAGGGGCATATAAGTCTATGATCTCCCATATCACATGAACAGTGGGAATAGGAGCGTTCCGTGAAAGTACACCTCCCCCCTGCCCCCAAGGGACACAGCTCCCGACTCGTGTGTTGTGATCCTGTCACCTTACAAGCGATGTGAGAGGCCTGAAGAGATGGCTGTTCCTGCCATGTTCCAGTGATGTTTGACTGAAATAACAGAATTATCTGCTGTGACTTGACTTGTTGTACCAAAGGTCACAATCATTTTTGGATCATGACAGCAGCTACACAGAGAAATTACTACATGCTGCTATTTAACCCTAACATAAATATATGACTTGATAAAAATAGTTCATCTGAGGGATTTTGTCAGGAGCAGAACCATGTCATTCACAAACTGCAAAATACAAGAAAAGGATTTAAAATGGGGCCCAGGAAAGGGCTTGACCAAGTAAAAGCTCTGTATCAGTTAATTCAATCTCCTCTATTAATCATTCTTGACATGCTGTAGTGAGGAAAACAGGTTTGTTACCCTGAGGCAGCATTGTACAATACAGGGTTAAATAAAAGCAAAATGAATGCTTAGTCTTTGTGTTGTTAAAGATGTGAATGTGGAAAGGACCTGTTTAAAGGAATCTCATCTTTCAGGTTTGTCTAGTAATATGCTGTTTGTTATGGATCAAATTGTGAACAAATAAAAATTACTTAAGTTATTCTTGTCCTATTAGTGAGGTGAGAAACCTGAATCATAGATCAGTTGCAGTCTGTAAGAATCCTGAGATAATATTCTGAGGGAGCATAATATATTGATAGCAGAAGTTACAGACAGATAGAAGTTCCAGCCTTCTGAGAATTGTCATTGTCAATCCCGCCCCATGTAGCCTAAGGGAAACAGAGTTTACAGCACAGATAGTGCTGCACAGCAATCCCAAGTGAACAGAGGAACCAACATCCACTGAACTCTGATCAGGTAAGTAATTTAAATAATACAATGATTTAATATTGTACATACTGGCTACCTTATAATGTACAGCTATCACATGGGTATATTGTAAAAGTGCAAGATTACAGACTGTGCTATGGTGCTATGCATAATGAATCAGTCTCCCCCTACCTCATTCATCATTGGTCAGTGTCTGATTACAGGCCTACTGCTGGCCAGATACCCACACTCATTCAGCCTCTAATCAGACCCTGACTACTGATAAAAGGCTAGAGGATGGGTAAAACAAAGTGTGCATGGCAACATTTGGCATATACACTTTAACTGTACACATACAGTATAAACTAGTGTTTCTAATTCAGTGAGAGCAATTATAGGTGAAGAATTCACATATAATATATTCATTGTAGGCGGTGTATGTCCCTTTCTCCATTTGTGTGTATTTCTGTATTATCTTCACAAGAACAGTAAAGTATGTGTAGAATGTTAGGTATGGATATGGGACTTTCCATAAGTCAGTGGGGTAATGGGCGAGGCCTACTTCCGTCACTGAGAGGGAATTCAGTAACACTGAACAGAGAGCAGAGAGCACGCCAACAAGAATAGTCATCACAGGTGATGTAAAGCCAGCAGTATTCTGTTTGCTGAATACAATGAAGCAGCAACCCATCCTCATTCCCACCTCGTCATACGTTGACGCTTTTGCAGAACCCTCTGCTGTCACTATGTACACACTGAAGATACCCTTTTGAACCAGATTCCAACGTGCATGAAAATCCTGTAGACTTAAGTTAAATTCTACTGCATCCAGGTTTGACACTGATTCGTAATGTTTAACATAAAATGTATTTTGTAGCCTGTTTGGTATTGGTATGTTGGCTGCTATTCTTTTAATTAAATTCTTTTATTTCTTATTTCATTTAAAATAATATTCCTAAAACACAACCAACTTATGAAGTGTTGATTTTAATGTTTGATGCAAGCATTCTGACTGGGTGATTTGGCCTAGAAATCTGATTTCAGATGTTAAGTGTTAGCACAAATTTGAAAGCATTTCTATAGTAAAATATATACTTATTATTCAGTGTTTTGTTTGAGTTGGGCTGCTCATGACATAATGTGATAGTACATCCTGTTTAGTTGAAGTTTAGGTGATTCAGGTGGACTTGTGTTTGCTTTGATAGAGCAATCAGGATTAATTATCGCATGGCTGTGTGTTAAACCCTCCCAAGTTATTGGTTTAACCACACCTGTATTAAAATTTAGACTAAGCTAAGTTAACTAAGCTAAGCTAACAGGGTTAATGATACAGGCCCTCTAGCTTGCAGCAGAAGACCAATGGAGACGGCAAGATAGTGTAACTGAGGTTGGAAACACCAACAAGGAGGCAGGATGCACACACTAAAGTGATTCATTATAGTTTTTTTCCATTGCAAGCGGATTGGAGTTTGCCCTCCACTTCCTTCCTATCCCACAAAACCTTGCACATTCTATTACTATTTGCCACAATAATTGTACAGTGTAAAGCAGGCTTAAGTGTACATAAACCCAAGTGTGTTGCCAGGTTGCAGAAAAAGCATGTATGTTTGACAGTTCAGATCATTAATCAGGGAAGCCTTACAGGTAATAGTTCATGATTTTGCAGGATAGTTGAAATTCTAGAGGAGGAAGGAGTTTCCAGAACGCAGACTATCAGGGAGAGGACTATACCAATGAAAGTGAATGATGAAATCTGGAAAGTTGGAAAATGTAAAAACTCATCAAATATTCAAAACATTATAAATGTACTGATCAAAGTAATCTGCATCAGTTTTTATTTTGTTATCCAGGCCCTTTTTGTCACCTGACCTAGTGGGTTTATAAGGAATCAATAGCTAATTGGACTATCTAGGGAAAATAAGGAGCTCCACTCAGTATATATAACAGGACTGTAACAGGAATGAGAATACCAGAGCTACATACTACTGAACCATGACCTATTTCAAATATTGAAAACGCCACATGAATAAATGTGTACCACATCAATTTCTAATCTGTTGTTTTTCACTTCATTGCTGTCATGTTTTCATTCACCCATGCTATTCTGTTGGTTGAACTCTTTCTCTTTCAATATAATAATTAAACACAAACATTCTAATCAGAGTCAAAGCAGTTCATATAAAAGTGATAGTTTATAGAAGAGTGATAGTTTATAGAAGAGTGATAGTTTATAGAAAGGTGATAGCAGTTTATGGAAGGGAGGGATGAGAAACAGATTTCATGATGATCATTAAATGCACATTTAATGCTTTTGAGTGTGAATGAGTTTAATGCTGATGAGTTTAATGCTTCTTCCTGCATCCAGATTCATCCCACTATTTCAGACCAGAGTCATCTCTCAGTTTCTCTGGATCTAGTGTTATGTTTCTAAGAACAAAATATGTATTGCATGTATTATATATAACAAACAAGTCCTGTAAGTTTCCCCATTTGTCACTGTCTCATAGCCACATCTTACACCTCCATAACAGAATCATGGCACTACTCAATTCGTTACAGCTACTATGTTATAAAACATCTGAATCTTCATAGCATGTTAACAGTAAGCCCATGCTACATAAGTTATTATTGAGCATTGAGATGGGGATTGGTTCATTTGGCTTGTATTTATCTCTATTGAGAAATAATGTCTGTATGTTAGGCCACATTGACCATTTTTTCAAATTTGCATAATGACATATTTTTTTGCACAGATCAATCACACATACAGAAGCAAAGGAACAGTATAACTCAACCTCATAGAAGTAAGTTTCGTATGCATGATTTTTGGGCTTGAGACTATATTGTATTGTTCATTATGTAATAAACAAGTGTATTTTTTCTCTAAAATTGGTCCATTTTAGAGAAAGGGACTGAATGTGATTGAATTAGACCAAATGTGATTCAGTTATTGAATGAGATTGAATGTGATTGAATGTGAAGAACAGTGTTATAGGAACCAGGGGTTATGACATCTACAGTGTGAAGATTTTTTTATCATCAAACTACCAGTGAAGCTACACTGTGTAATGTTTTATGAGTAATTCTGATTGTAGAAATAGTGGGAAATCTGCATAATCTGCACTTTGTTTGGTACTTTTCCTTACCAGGTCAAACATGAACCATATTGTAGACAAAGCTTTTACTGCAAAAATCAAATTAAACTGGTTACTTCATATTTGTATGAAGTATTATAAATTTTACTACATATTTGTATACAATTTGTTCAATATGTTTTTGTGAAGGATCTTATAGATAGTTCAAAGCCTTTTATTCAAAGAATCAAAATGATTATGTATTGCCCAAAGTGAATTATTCATATGATGGAAGGGGTTCAGTTTTTGATGTTGCTTAATTCATTAGGCTGGGATGGGTTCCATGGTTATTGTAACCCTGTGTCCAAGAAAACATATTGAAGCATTCCTTAGTCTGGTTTTGCACTACCCAGTTTTTTGTTGTTGTTTTTTTTTTGTGTGTGTGTGTGTGTGTGTGTGTGATTATTATTATATATATATATATATATATACAATATTGTTGCAGTGTTAGTATTTTTCTAATCATGATCAATTTAGTGCTGTTCAGACATCATTAAAAAAAAATTTATGTATCGTTTGAATATTTTTTTGTTTACTTTTTGATTACTTGATATTTAGTTCATACGTTTCATTTATTTGGTGCTTTTTTATTAAGTGCACGACCCATTACAGTAAAGATCTAATTAAGCAGAGACAGAAAATGTTCATTTAAAACAGAGACAGTATAGACAATAACAATACTAAATAAATGTTCATTTAAGTTCAGCAATGTTGTCTTATTTCTTATTAATATTCATTTGTTGAATTTTATAATATGATAAATGATATCTGCATATTATATCAGTCATTGGCCCCCCTGCTCTCTAAATATCAGCATCAGCCAGTAAAAAATACACAGTCAACCACTAATTAATTCCCTCCTATTTTTCTAGTGTCTGATTTGAGGATTGTGGTGCTGGGGAAAAATGTTCCAGAGACCAGCAGAGTGGGAAACTTCATCCTGGGAAGGGTGATGTTTGAGACTGAAGTTCCTCCTCCTTCAGTAGAGCAGCACAGTGAGAGAGCCAGTGGACTGGTGGGTGGGAGATGCATCACCCTCATCCACACTCCCCACCTGCTACATACTGAACTCTCTGAAGAGGATCTGACTCAGAGAGTGAAAGAGTGTGTGTCTCTGTCTGCTCCTGGACCTCATGTGTTTTTACTGGTGCTCCAGTCTGACAACTTCACAAAGGAGGACCAGGACAGAATCAGAAGGGTCCTGGACTCTTATGATCCACTGGTTATCAAACACTCAGTAGTGGTAACTACAGGTGAAGACCATGACAGAAGAGAATGTTTATCTACGTTCATCGGACAATGTGGAGGGGGACATTATGTATGTAAGGACATATCTAAACGTAATAAAGATCAGGTTCTTCAGCTTCTTAAGAAGGTAGATGAGGTGGTGGAGCAGAATGGAGGAGGACATTTGACCTGTGAAATGACTGAAGCACATGAACTAGATCTTAAGGAGGAAAAGCAGTCAGAACCATCTGGGAGAGGAACAGATCAGTTCACTGGAACAGCAAAGGCAGGTGCTGATATGGATGGAGGAAAATTAGAAGTGAAAGAAGGTAAAAGGTTCACCAAATCATACATGAAACCTCAGCAACATTCACCGTTTAAATCTGAAATATTAAATGTAAAATCACTGTGAATTGTGTAGATCCAAGGAGTTTGTTTAGTTATTTATTTATTTATTTATTGGTGGGAGGTGGCTGTTGTTTTTTCTGATGCCAGTGATGAGAATTTTTTCATCATTTTTTTCAGTGATGAGCATTTTTTCATCATTTTTCAGCAGTTGTTAATTTAATACTAGGGACAAATTATCAGTAAGGTAACATCTACAATGTCTTCCACAAGATATATGGAGATGTTTGTCATTTGCCTCAGTGTTTCATATCAGATGCTAAAGCAGCTAACATGTATGATAGGTTTATTTCCATTTGTTGCTACATGCAATTCTACAGTTTAGTTTAGTTACGTGTCTAACAGAAGGTACATAGAATTATGTTTATATCAGCTACCTCTGCTATTTGTCAGTGGTATATTCCATTCATGCAAACAACACTGTAAGCAAAAATTTATTAACCAACAGGCAGTCATCTCCCTGTAGTTTACGACAAAAATGACATGCCAACTGTTTACGCTGATTTGAAGTTAAAAGTAAATCAAATGCATTCTGAAATCCACTGAATACAGTCATGACATGCTTATCATCACATTTTAATTGGCTTACCAACTTACAACCTATTACAATATTCAGCTTGGACATGAGTGGGGCTTGTGCTGAATGGAGAACCTCAGTGCTCAATACAAAGAATATTTGCATTGTCCCTTTAGTATTCTGTTATGTAAACTTAATTTGTTTTTAATTCTCTTTACTGTTATTTTGAAGGAGCCATAAAGAAAATGCCAAATATCTTTACGAGACGAGTTGGAAAGAGCACGCCTCTTCATTTAAATATGATTCTCCTTGGAAATAAAGGAGCAGGGAAAACCTCAACAGGAAACACCATCACAGGAAGACAAGCATTTACTTTTGAGAAAACCTCAGAATCTCCGTGTGTTCAAAAGCAGAGTGTGGTCATTGAAGGAGTGAAACTTGATGTGTATGTGCCCTATAACCCAGGAGTGGACAAGGATGTTGCAATGAAGAACTGTCAAGTTAGCTGTGATTTTGATGACTCAATACCTACTGTGTATCTTCTGGTTATAAAAGCTGACACATGTGCAACAGACTTCTGTGTAAAAACTTCATTGTGCTTATCAGATATTGAGAAGTTACCACATTGGTTCCTCCAGAATATGTGGATTCTCTTCACTGGAGGAGATGTGCTGCAGAGAGAGAATATCACTATAGAAGATGTTATAGAAAAGAATGAGGAACTGAAGAAAATCATAGATAAATTACAGAACAGATACCACATCTTCAATAACAAGAACCAACATCCTGATCAAGTGAAACATCTTATTGACAAAATCAGAAAGGTTCCACTTGAAATGTGTAAGTACATTTACCATATAGTATTATATGTTCTAGGATAGAAAGATTAATAATTATAGGGCCAGAGAGAAGGAGGCATTATGGCACTTGATGGGAGCTCAAGAAAATGATTTTCTGTAGCACTGAGTGTGCTGAGTGTGCAATGAGCCAGTTCTAAAGGTGCTCTAGGATATAACATATGTAGAACTGTTCTAATGTAGAACTGTTAGAAAGAACTGAAATTTATGACATTGATCTATTGATCAATATTGATCTATATTGATCAGTTTTGTTGCTATCTTCTTCTCCATCGCATCTTCTAGTGAGGGAAATCCGCTTATAGTGTAGTGTGTGTGTGTGTGTATGTGTGTGCATGCATGTGTGCATGTGTGCATACATTTGTGTGTGCATGTGAATGGGTATGCATGTGTGTGTGTGTGTATGTGCAAATGTGTGTGAAAATGTGAGTGTGAATGTGTGTGTCATGCCGTACATGTGTTATGTAGCCCAGTCCAGACGTAGTCCAGTTCTGTCCACCACCAGATTTCGCCAGTGCTCCGCGGTTTAGTTCAGTTTGTTCCTGACCTGGTCTTTCCTCTCACAGGAATAGACTCTGCTTGCTGCTCCACCTGATTATGGACCATAATGCATTCTGCTTTTTTTTTTAGTATCTAAGGTCCTTCAGGTGTTTTATGCTCTGTGGTGTGTTATTCTGGGAGCACCATGCTATCGTTGTGGGAACTGTATTATCTAAACAAAACACACTATAATCCATAATACAGAGTTGCTGTGTGCTCTTCATATCTCAGTGAACTCTCTGTATAACTCTGACCTCAATATGCTCTCCATATGACTGACAGATCTCATCTCCCTCCAAGCTACTCCACAGAGCCTCCTCAGCATCCTTGTTTATGTTCCCCAGTAAATAATTTCTTAAACACTTGATACAAAGCAAAAGCTGATTGTTACATACATGTGAATAAAAATGCCTTGTTTTATAAGTGTACTTTGTGTTTTTATAATACATTATATTTTTTTCTAAAATTTCCTTTCTCAATATCTATGTACTTTAGGTCCACAGATTCAAAGATTTCATCGAACAAAACCCTCTGAACCTGAAAAGAATCCCAGTGAAAGAAGAATTGTGCTACTGGGAAAGACTGGAGTGGGGAAGAGTGCTACAGGAAATACCATCCTGGGAGAAAACAGATTCAGATCTCAGCTTCGCTTCTCCTCTGTAACAGAACAGTCTGAAATGCACCAGGCAGACATTGTAGAAAAGATGTTGGTCGTGGTCGACACTCCAGGATTATTTGACACAAAGCTGTCTGCTGAGGATCTGGCTGTAGAGATAGGGAGAAGTATATACATGTCCAGTCCAGGACCACATGCTTTCCTTTATGTTCACCAAATTAATGTCAGATTCACAGAACAGGAGGAAGAGGTTGTTGATATATTAGAGATGATGTTTGGGGAAGAGTTGAGGAAGTACATGATCATTCTGTTCACACATGGTGACAGTCTAAAACAAGAGGATGTAAACACACTGATTAAGGAGAACAGTGCACTCAGTAAGCTAGTTGAGAAGTGTAGAGGGTATCATATCTTTAACAACGAGGACCACAGTAACAGAGAGCAGGTCACTGAGCTACTGGAGAAGATAGACAGAATGGTGGAGCAAAACGGAGGAAGCTGCTACTCCAATCAGATGTATGAGGATGCAGCAAGATTCAGGTGGGAGGATGAGGAGAGGAGACAGAGAGAGGAAATGGAGAAAAAACATAGAGAGGAAAAGCAAAGGCAAAAAGATGTAGAAACATTTAGGAAAGAGACAGAGAAAAGATTCATGGAAGAAGCAAAAAGAAAGACGGAAGCACTACACATTAAACAGGAACAGGAGAGTAAAATTGAAGCCAAAGAGAGAAAAGGTCACTGGGGGACTTTTAAAATGAGTATAAAAAGGAAACAGAAAAAGGAGAAAAAAAAAGATGAAGTGGCAGAAACTGATAGTAGGGAAGACATGAAGAAGGAAAGTAATCAAATAATGAGTATACAGACAAGAGCATCCAAAAAATCCCTCCCAAAAGGTAAAATGCTGATGACTAATGTAAATCAGACAAGAAGCCAAAATGTAAACTCAGCAGCTACTGATCCTGGATTTGATAAATTTTTGAAAACACATCACAACCACTTGGCTGCTGCAGGGCAACTGGGAGCTAGATCTGTTGCAATTGGAACTTTATCTGGACTTGCATTAGGAGCTTCTTTTGGGGCTTTAGTGGGACTGATAGGTGGTCCTGTTGGAGCTTTAATTGGACTGGCATTGGGAGGAGTAATAGGGGGAGCTTTAGGAGCAGCAGGGGGTGCTGTAGCAGCTTCAATGCACTCTAAAAAATAGGGTTAACCTTGTGTCCACATGACATGTCTGGTCAGATGGAGAAGTGTCTGAGAAGTTTCTGCATTGACTTGGACTATGGCTCCTCCTCTTCATCCATGGGCCTAATTTCTTTTAATGTTTCTTTATTTCTCTGTTGGGCTCCTCATTTGTTTCTTGGGATCCAAAAAAATAAATAAAGAAAGAAAGAAAATATTAATTAAAAAGAAACAGAAAAATTTGAATAGTATACAAAGCAAATTAGCTGTACACACTAAGACTAACAAGCTTCAAAATGTTTATATGAAAATTGTTGAGATCTAAATATCAGCATTACAAATGACCATTCTGAAAGAGCATTCACTTTTCTCATATCTATGCTAAGATTTTTTTTTATAGATCAATATCCTTGAGATTTTCAGGTTAAACACTTGTCTGATGTCACATGATAAGTTAAACAAACAGATAAGATAAACAAATTATATAAAGCATCTTTTCTTTTTGTGTATCTTTATTTCTGTTCTGTAAATCATTAAATTCTAGATCATTTTATCAAAACACACAAGGAATGTCATTAAATCATAATGGTATATTTTGTCCTACTCTTTTTTTGTGGTGAAAAAAGGTATAAGGCAAGATTATACATTATATAAATAATATAAGTGATTGGTGGGCATGGTTTGTGCAGGCTCTGATTGGTGGGTATGGTCTGTGCGGGCTGTGATTGGTGGATGTGGTCTATGAGGTCTGGCTTGGTACAGGCAGGGCATGACAATTTATATAATGTTGCTTATTCCATTACCGTGATTGCCATTCAGAAGTTCAAAAGTTGACATTTCCTCTTTTACTTTTTTTTCCTTTCTTTTTTTATTTTGGACCATTTTTATCCTGGGCCCATTTGATTAATGATAATGTCTAACTGGGTTTTAGTTTCATTGATTATTCTACAGACTGTCCACTATGGGGTTTGATTGGTCTGGTGATCTCAAGAAAGAAAAACTAAACAACAGTTGATGAACAGTCCATAACTGGGTGTGTGGGATGTGGGATGATACTGTCCACAGGCATCATCACACAGGGCTGTTGTGCATAATCCCATTTTAAAATGTCATTTGTCATAACTGTATGTTACACATTAACCAGAATGCAACTGTGGCCTCCAGATGCTGTTTCATGCTTCTAAAATATAGCATATAGGGTAAACTCTGAGTAAGAATAGGAAAGAAAAAAGACAAAATTCTGAACCTTAGGATCCTACAGAAATATCTCTCTCTCTCTCTCTCTCTCTCTCTCTCTCTCTCTCTCTCTCTCTCTCTCTCATCTCTTACCTTAAAAGAGAATAATATATGTCTATCAGTGCAATCCATTCTAGAGGCAGCTCCCTAATGAGTCTTTGCCTCTGAAGTCACCTCTCCAGTTAGGCCACATTTTAACCCAAAAGGGACCTTTCCATGCATCACATCCGGACACTACTCACATCATAACATGCTACACAAAGGAGAAGGGTTTACTTGCATCACTTAAGTTTAAACATAGGTACAAAACACTACCCAACAGTGAATTAGATACATTAACCTCACTAACACATTGTTTATCCTAAAGTAAGCATAATTAGCATTAGATTTATGTAACACAAATCTCCCTGTCTAAATTTAACAATTTATGGAAATTATTTAAATATGATAAATTAATGTAAAGGTTCATCAAACCCAAAGCATAAATGGGTAAAAGATGAAAAATAACAAAACTTTACTCTGTTAGTGATCTTAGGAATCCTAGGTTTTCGAAGTAAACATATTTCAATAAGTATCTGTTCAAAGTGATGGACCACTGGGTTATGAACTCCACCCAAAAAACAAGTATTGGAATAACATCTGAACATAAAGAACTATGATCACGTTAACCCTGTGATGAAACAGAGCCCATGACAATTTCCCTGAAGCAAAACAATCTTGCATATTCTGTCATTATGGTGATATATATTCCAGGGACACAAAATAATTTATCAGAAAGTATGAGAAATTTATGAGAAAGTCATTAAGCCAATAATTTGCATCATATGCACAGCCATGTTAAACAACCAATGAACATTAAGACTGATGTCTCAGCCCTCGAGGACCAGCCATTGTTAATCCCACCCCCTCTCTAAGGGAAACAGTTTCAGCAGCACACTTAGTGTTACACAGCAATCACTGAGTGAACAGAGAATCCAGCATCCACTGATCTCAGATCAGGTAAGACATTTATCCAACAGAATGAAAAACTGATTTAGTTCTACACTCACAGGTCCCTTTTTTGAAAAATACCAACCTTCTAATTACACTCTCTGGCTGTTTTATTAAGTAATCTACCATAGGGGTGCATTTTATAAGTTTAAATGTTACATACTGCAGCTTATCTGTTGACATGCACAATATTGCAAAATTCCCTCAGTTTTGGGCCACAGGGGCACGTTTGGCCAGAAACCCAAATTTATATTTCCTCTGATCAACTGGTGAAGGGCTAGAGAATGGTTAAGACAAAGTGCTCATAGTAACAGATGTCCTAAAGTCTCTGTGTACATGTACCATGCGTTTCCTATATACAACTCTTTCTGGTAAAGTATTTGCTGAGTGAATTTTATGGTAAAACATTTATTTACTGTTGCTGTACAACACTGATTTTTTTCTGTACTTCTTTACCTCCATGTATTTTTACCTATTAAATCTGAGAGGCAGAGTATGGTATGATCAGAATGTCAGGTATGAACATGTGACTTTCTCTAAGTCACCTGGGTAATGGGTGAAGCCTGGTTCTTTCAACACTTACATATGGATCTGGTTACGACAGTCAGTAAGTCTCCACCCAGTCAGTAACTCTCCAAGTCAAACTGATATGTATAGAAACCCTATAAACTTCATACAGGATTATTAGCAATTGTGTTGCTACTTGGCAACTCATTAATGTTGTAATCTTAATTCAGAAATGATTAATAAATTATTAGGTCCAACTTGAAAGGCATTAGGTTTAAAGTACCGAGCTTGAATGAGTCATGAGTATTTGGAATCTTAGACACTGTAACCCTAGTTACAGTGGAGTAAGAGCTAAAAGTTGTGACAGATATCTGAAAAAAAGACTAACTAACCAATTAACCAAACTGGATGGAATAGCAATACATGAAATCCTACTATGAAACTTAATATGTCTTGGAATAATAAATAATACACACACACACACACACACACACACACACATATAGTGATGTCTGCCCATGACCCAGAGAGAGAGAGAGAGGCACAGGGAGGGTATAACTAGGGTTTTCAGGGTGATGTGCACCCCCCCACAGCTGTGATTAGTTTAATGTGTTAAAAATGTGCTGTTTTATTAGAGGATTTTGCATGTTTATTTAGTCTAGAAAGCCTCTTTTAGGTAACACTATAGTGTGTCACTCTCTTCATGGTGTGTTTTACTTTTAGTTATCCTTCGGTAAGGTGGTCTCAAACCCAGCTCAGCTGGGTGATGATACCAACAGCTTACTGGATGAGCAACCATGCTCTAACAACAGTGGGTCCATGTGCCGAACAGTTAGAGCTTGGGTCAGGTAAAACAAAAGGAAAAACTATACACCATGCAGACTGTGGAAAAAAGGGAGAACAAAGGACACCAGGGGAAGAAATGGCAACCCTGATGCACTGGAGAAAACTCAAACTAAAACTTCCCAAAGAAAACCAGAAAACGGGGAGAAACTTGAATGGCTAAGGGAAGCTTCCAGAGAGAGACAGACTCGAGAGGGAAAACTGGAGAAAGGAGGGGACGTCTGAAAACACAGACACCCTCGCAGTCCAGAAGTGAGGTGTAGCACAAGAGCTCACAGACCTCAATACCTTAAGTTACCAGATAGGTGCTTGGCTCAAAACTTTGGCAAAGACCCAGCACTGAATGACTGGTTCACTGGGCTTATATAAGGTCTAGCCCAGCTGTTGGGTGTTAAGCCTGATTAGTGGTGTGGTTGACTCAAGGCCTGCCTCTGGTGGCTGGAGGGGGCCTCGGCCTGGTGCCAATGCTTACACCTTCCCCCGGTCTACCCTGTAAAGCTAGATCCTGTTCTGCCTGTTCCGGTGTGAGCCTGTTAATAAACCTGTGTTCATGAGCAGAAATGTCGACTTTTGTCTTTTTTCATAAAGATGCTAGAACACATTATGTAACACTGGCCAACAGTGATTTAACCTCCAAAAAAAAAAAAAAACTATTTTTGCACACTGAATCCAAATATGTTTTCAGAATTTTTCTTTAACCTTGAGTTATTTTTTACAGTATACTCACATGTCATTATGTATATGTATGTATAGTATGGAAAAGCAGTAGCAGGGAAAGTGGTGCCCCTGTATGTTGGCTGACTACTGCTGGGCATGAAATCATACACCTGTACATTTTAGAATCACACTGGTACACAATTTATGTGTAATATCATTAATATATTAATATATGAATATAATTAATATAAAATGTACACACCTAAAAACCATACCTGATTCTAAAAGAAAAAATATATTTTTAAAAAATGTAAAAGCAGATTTGAATTCAACAGTAGACATCACAAAATGTCCACCTGTTTTAGTTTGGGAAGAAAAAAAACCTCCCCCACTGTGAGAGTGTAACCTGAGAGACCACTGATTATCAAAACCACACGTTTATTTAGAAATGTTGGAGCATTTCTGAGCGTTATGTTTATCTTATAGAGTGCCTTACAGCAGGGAATGTAACAGGTTTGTGAGAGAAAGCTCTAGTCCACCATCTAGTGGCTAAAACCTGTATGACAATTATTGGCAAACTTACAAAATTAGATCTCCACTGAAATTTTTACTTTTGTTTTTTTTTTTTTCAACAAAAGGTAAGAAGGAAACCCTTAAATAAAAAAATAAATAAAAAACAAGCAAGCAAACAAACAAAGAAATAAATGCAGAGAAGGACACAGTAGGGGAGATGTCTGTTATCTTATCACAGTGTTATCACAGAAAAAAACAATTTTAGAGCTTCTGTAGGGTGCTAATACAAATATGTGGCAGGCCGTGCAGGTCCTGACAGGCAGTATTTTCTCTATATTTGGCAGGCCTTACAAGTCACAAGAGGTTCTTTTCTCTACATGGGGAAGGCCGTACAAGTCTTCTTAATGATATTAAGTCTCCAAAGGCTGATTGTACAGGGTGAAGTCATAATGATAAATTAAGATTAGGGATACAATATAACCATGTTTATATAAGATGGATCAGTATGTCTCCAGTTAGCCAGACTGAAATCTGATATTTCTTTCATGCCTAAAATGTAAATATATTTAACTACTTTCCTGTGAGGTTCCTTTATAGTTTATACTCTGTTCTTTATGTTCTTAAAGGGTGAAGAAGACAACAGCATTGCTGTTCCTACTCTAGGACAGATCCAGGACATCGACATCATGTGAGCTGATGTACTAGTAGTGGAATATACTGGTAGTGTAATGTACTGGTATGGTAATAAACTGGTAGCATCTGGGTTGTGTTAATTAGAGCTTTGAGAGGGGATTAGAGAGACATTTATTTACAACATCTGTTGATATAACTCCTTTACTTCTTGGCTCATTCTTTGCGAATATTTATGTTGTTAATAAATATTTAATTTGTATATCTATAATCTAATTCTATATTCTTTGAGATATTCCATGTAAGAAATACAGCATCTCCAAAAAGCCTGAAATGAGTCTTATTACTGACTAGCAAATTTGTTGGCAGCTCAGGAGATTATTTTACTTAGAATTACCATATCAAAAGCATAACATAACTAAGTTTGACTTGTTGATTTTAAGAGAGTATACATTTCCAAAGCATGCTGGTCCTATCATAATTAAAAGGGAAAGATTATAGTTTTAGTAAATGGTTTACCTCTACTGGTATTCTTGAAAAAGCGTCTTTTACACGCTGTTATGAGAATGTTAAAGGCCTGTCCTCATTTACACTATCAAAATGTACTAATATCAAAACCCACTTAATTTATTTACACTCATACTGATATCAGAAACTCACTTCATTCATTTACATTCACTTACTAATATCAGAAACACTTCATTTACTCTTAATGATACTGCTGCACCTATTTTATCGCAAAAAGTACAGAATTGGTATTAATATTAATAAACCACAGCACAGAAAACAGCATGTCATGTGACACCATTAGTGAACATTTTGGTGTAGGATACTCACAGGCATGCACATTAACATTTTAAATGTCCTTATTAGTCAGTTATTAATTTAAGAGTAATGAATGTGAATGACTCAGTAGCTACAGCTACCTTATAGGAAAGACATGTAGTTACAAGACCGACTAATGCGAGTCTGGGCATCTCAACAGGTCTGAGACTTTAATAGTGAACAGAGAGAACTGAAGACTGCAAGAGTAAAAGTATTTTTTCACAAACAAGTGGTTTTCCATGAGAACAAGATGGTTTTCTTCTAGCGAGTGTTTTTGTTTGTTTTCAAATTTGAAGTTTGACTTTACTCCCTACTTAGGTGATTATCTGAAGTTCATGCTGAATGTATAGGCCCACACACATCTAGAAACTAACAAGCCACATCCATCAATATCAGCAGGTGGAGGCAGGGTCATGGACTTATAGACTCTTCTGATATATCATTGCACAGCAGATGTGTTACTTCAACCACCTTAAAATGTTGGTGTTCAAGCTATATATACAGTTAGCAAAGTTTGAATGATTTAAAAATGCATGCCAATTGAATTCAGCTGTACAGCATTAAAGGCCTGTAAAGCAAGCATTTGAATGTGATGTTCTGCTTTAGAATTTGATGAGCTTTAAAATGTGACCTTTTTCGACTGTAATTACACTTTACCCAATGCTTACCAGCCAGATTTTAATTAGTAGTCATAGGTAGTCCAATCATAGGATGTGATTTTAAAATGAGAGATATGCTAATGTGAGGACTGGTTACTTGGAATAATTCAAATTATAAGATGAACATGGTTTATTTAACCATTTTTAATTACTGTTTAATTTTTTGGTCATTTCATAATAAAGAAGACATAGCATCACTTCAGAAGTTGTTGAATGCAAAAATGAAGAGGACAAATTTAAAAACATCCATTCCTATTCTTTATTCTTTCAAGAAAATAGGTAAGAGTAAACAATATACATCTTCAGAAATAGAAATAAAATGCCTGAGCTTTAAAAATCTGTGTTTTCATATTGTAGAACAGCACCTCTCTGTTGTGGTATTTGGAAAGATCTCTGCAGTCCACTTTGGATATGAGAACCTTCTACTTGGACAAGAAAAATCGAGTTGGGACAGCTGTGATTCTTCTCTGAATGTCCTTAGCCAAAGAAACATATTGGGCCGTAATGTTTCAGTAATGAACATGCTCAAACTGGAAGAGGCCAAACTTGGTCTGAACTCTATGAATCAGGTCTCTGGACAGTTTTTCAGCAAAAATGCCATTGATTCTTTTATCTTTGTGCTCCAGTTGGGTCAGGTAACAGACGCTGATGAGGTAGAGCTAGACTGGCTGCAGAATAGGTTTAATGAAATTGTGTTACCTCGTGTACTGCTTCTCTTTACTTATGAGAGAGAAGAGGACTCTGACAGCATCAAAAATGACCTGAAGAAAAATCCCATTCTCAAACAGCTGATGAAGAAGTGTGGAAACAGATATCACACCTGCAGCAAGAGCATGAACAACCAGTCAGAGATGAGAACACTACTGAAGAAGATTGATGATTTGGTTTTTGAGAACAATCAACACAGTTACATTGCTGAGGTGTCCCACACCACGGAAAAACTGAGAGGTGAGAGTAAGAGAAAAAAGTTGATTTTAATAACCCCCTCCATATTCTACCCTGTTCTCTCCATACTGACTCACAGAGCAGGTCCTTAACTTTTGCCTTCAAAATGAATCACAGTGCAGGTCCTCACCTGTCCTCTCCACATCACCCTTTAGTTCTCCCTCAGAAACCTTTTTCAATCAGAGCAAAGAATTGAAAAAAGTAGCAGTGCGGTATGCTTAAAACAGGCATATTACAAAATACAAAGGTGAATATTTCAGGAATAAAATGTGTAAAAAGCTAATAATGGTATGAAATATCTCCAGTTTAATCATAAAATGCTGATATAACAAAAATGTTAAGATTTCTTGAAAAATTATATCACAATATATTTTTGCTCTTTCAAAATCTAGCTGCAAGGATTAAAAGACTTTCTCTGAGAAAACTCTCTGCACATGAAAATAATCCCAGCAAGAGAAGAATTGTGCTGCTGGGGAAGACTGGAGTGGGGAAGAGTGCAACAGGAAACACCATCCTGGGAGAGAACAGATTCAGATCTGAGCTTCACTTCAGCTCTGTAACATCACAATCAGAAATGCATCAGGTAGTGGTTTCAGGGAGAAAGGTGTCTGTGGTGGATACGCCAGGACTTTTTGACACACAGATCTCTCCTGAAGATCTTAAAGTAGAGATAGGAAGGAGTATCTACATGTCCAGTCCAGGACCACATGCTTTCCTTTATGTTCACCAAATTAATGTCAGATTCACAGAACAGGAGGAAGAGGTTGTTGATATATTAGAGATGATGTTTGGGGAAGAGTTGAAGAAGTACATGATCATTCTGTTCACACATGGAGACAGTCTAAAACAAGAGGATGTAAACACACTTATTAAAGAGAACAGTGCTCTCAGTAAGTTGGTTGAGAAGTGTAGAGGGTATCACATCTTTAACAATGAAGACCACAGTAACAGAATACAGGTGACTGAACTTCTGGAGAAGATAGACAAGATGGTGAAGCAGAACAGAAAATGCTGCTACACCAATCAGATGTTTAAGAATGCAGCAAGACACCAACAAAACGTGAATGAGAGAAAGCAGAGGGAGGACGAGAAGGGAAAAATGAGAGGAACAACAAAGACAAGAAGATATTGAAAAAAATTCAGAGACAGAGGTGAGCATGCAGAATGAAGTGGAAGCCCAGATTTAGGCACTACAGAGAGAATAGAAAAAGGAGAGAAGAAAGATAGAGGAAGAACAGAGAGTTAGCACCAACAGGGCAAAGGATGGAAAGGCTGGAAGCAAGTTGTTGAAAAGAAAAAAGTTTAAAAGACATGTGAGAAAACAGATCAAGAAGAAAAGTAAGCAAAAATGGAGAGAAATATGAAACAAGGAAGTTAGTCCAGAAAAAATATGTCAAATACAAAGAAAGAGTTTGTGAATAAAAATAGTCGTTTTGGTTTTTTTTGTTGTTGTTTTTTCCAGATAGCTACCAACATGTTTTACACATCAATGACATTTCAACAACCGAGAAGCAGTCATTCATGCAAGGTCCAAAACATATGACCTCCATATTAGAAGTTCTTGCACAACGTCCTGAATCTTGAACAAGGGGTGTTTGTGGCGTAAAATGACTGTGTAGAATGTGTAGAAAACACCACAATGTTTGACAGTATTTTCTGTAAATGACTGTTAAATTATGGTAAAGTGCCACATGTAATAATACATTAAAATAACATCCAAATATAAGTATTCTCTAAATATGCATTTACTTCTAGTTGAATTCTAGTTGATGTTTACTCTATATGAATATTTCATAACAAATGGTCCTTAACATTAACATAATATTAAAATTAAGAGCATTTTCCTTCATTCTTAAGCAGTTATTATTTCAGAGATACAAGAATATGTAATATATGCTAAATATATTACCCCAATTAAGTGAAAAAATTCACTTACATATTAGATAAGGTTTGAAAATACACCTGTGCCAGTGAGATGTTCCTTATTACATGTATCATATAAATAGGGAAATTTTATTTACTTAAAACAATGGGTTGAGATTAATTTCATATCCGAAAATGTGGAGTGTTAGATTTTAGATATCAGCTAATCATTTTACATTCCTGCAAAATGTTGATTCGACTTCAGAGGAGGAAAAAGAGGTAAACATTTCTTTCAAATATAGGGTATTTTGAAATAATAATAAAAAAATAATATAGTGTAAGGAAAATTATATATGCTATTACATCTCTATGAGTAAATTGTCATAAAAATATGAAGTGTTTATGTAAGATACAAATGAAAGAACAACTTATGTGGACATCCTTCATATAAAGGGTTACTATAAACTTTGTTAATTATCTTTTCTGCCAAAATCAGTAATTAAATACATTAGTGATGTTAGACTGCTATTATTTTGCACATAACCATCATTACTTAATGGATATATTATAAACTGCCAAATAATTACAAGCTGTAAGGTGGGAGGGGTGGTGAGTGAGGGTGAACACACATGCGAAATGTCGGCGCCTTGGATGTTATGATGCACGGAACTATCTAAGGATGCCATAACATAAGGGATATAATAATGAAATGTGTTTATTAACAGACACAGACTAACAATACCGACTAGAACAAAGACTAAACAGACAAACATAAGAGGAGCTAGACAAATAAAGCAACAAAACAGCAAGGATAATTAAAGAGAGAGCATGGGGAGAAAACATATATGAACGTGGGGTGAGGAATGGGAAGCGGGATTAAACAGGAGATAACAAAACACAATTGAGAGGAAGAAAATGAGATCTAACTAAACACGGAGGACCTAAGACAAACATGATCTTTAACAAAAACACATGCAGGCAAAGAGCTAGGACGAATGGGATCTTACCAGAAACACAAACGAAAGACAGAAACAAACGAGAAATAACTAGAAACACACTCTTACTTAAATGAAGTGAGACAAAGAGCAACGAGAACTAACCAGCAACCATGAAAGACATTCTATCACAAAGACAATGACCGACAAACAAGATACATAGGGATGGGGTTTTTATAACACTACAATCAGGGGCAAACTAGAAATAGCTGGCGTTAAAGGAGAGGAGACAAGGAACCATGGAGACAAATGAAAACCCGGAAGTGATTTGGTTTCCATGACAATGGGGAATGCTCAGGTCTGCGGACATGACGCAAGCATACACTGGCAGGAACTTTAACAGAGTCTGTTAGTATAATATAAAATAATTATCAATAAATTCAAGGTAACAAAGAATAATTCACTTTTTGTCCATATTGAAGTTCACACATTCCTGCAGGAATCCACCACATTTACATGGAAATGTTTTAATGGTTTAATTTGTATGGAACTTTTAATCGGTAAATTGTCATCTCCTAAGGCCCTTGTCACTCATTATGACAACATTATCTCAGCTGCCCTAAACCAGTATGGCCCAAGAAATGAAGTCTTATGTATTTGTCTACCGGAAACACAAACGCTGGTTTTGTGCGAGGAACATTAGTGATGGTCAGGTATCTATAGCTAAAAGCTACATTTTTTAATTATTGGAAAACTGAAGCCTGATTTATACAATATGTTAAGGTTTTGGCTGTTAAAATTATTTTAGCTTGAGACAAGTGTGCATATGTCATTTAGAATCTAGGCTTGTTTAAAATAATTTTGTTTAGTGAATAGGGTGTAACAGAGGTTTAAGAATGTGTGGTGCACAAAATTTGGTGCTACACCATTGTGGAGCTGAACCCAAGAGCAAAGTGTGGTTTGAGATAAGCAGGGTTAGAACTCGAGAGGAAAAACCAGCAAAGAGGAGAAACAAAGCCTTAACGCACACTGGGCTTTAAACTGGTCATGAGAGTAGGAAGACAAGCATGCTGTTGAAAGAGCTTTAAACCCACAAGGCAGAAGCCATGAGTGGGGCTAGCCAAGACTCGTGAGAATGCAGTAAAGGCTAAAGAGAACAATAAACAATTTTTGTTTGTTTGTTTTAAGCAGACCTCTTGGTCTATATGTAAACTGACCTCTCAGTAGAATTGAGAACGAATTAAAACAAAAATTGATAAAAGATTAACAGTTTATAGACTTTAGTGAGAGACATCATTACATGGCAGAATGATTTCAAGACTGAGGCTTTGCCACTATTTACTAGGTGGCAGCTCTCTGTCTCCCTCCGGTGGCAACATCTGGCAGCAAATCTACACAATGCAAACACGCAATATTTTTATTTGTTTTCCATCTACTGTGATGCACAGAAGTGGACAAAGTGAGAGGCAGGAAAAAGAGATTAGAAACGCACAAAGAGTTTTCGCTAATCTAAGAATACATATATATATATATATATATATATATATATATATATAAACTGGGAAAACAAACCGCAAACCAAACTGCAGGAAACATAAATGGAGAGTGGACAGGACACAAGATCAAGCAAAACCAGGAAACAGACATAAGAAATAAATCAATACATTTGACAGAAGGAAACAGGGTGTGACAACAACAAGCAAAAAAAGTCTAGAAGTCTAGAAACAAGGGGTATTTGGGTATTTATACACAGACTGATGAACACTACCTCTACACAGGTGGAATCACTAATAAACACAGCAAGGCACATGACAAAAATGAAAGTGGAACCAAGATAAAACCAAAAAAAGACAGCACAAGGCAAAGCATCGCCATGGCTACTGCAACACCTGAGGAGGGGCAAATACATAAAGTTAGCATTGTATTAACTTATGTAGGCACTTCGGTTTTTAATGATTCTCATAAGTTGCCAAAATGTGTTTTGAGCAATATTTCTGAACTGTTTGACATGTAGGAGTTTTATGAATCCTCTGCAAGTCAGCTGTGAATAAATCTACAGAATTAATTCATTTTTGCCTGATTTTTACTCTCTCAGAGACTTCATCTCTTTGTAAAAACAACCTGTGAGAACAGCAGGCAGGTGGGTGTTGTGTATGTATGTCCACTGGTTGTTGGTGCTCTGTGTATTTATTTCCAGTGATGGTTGGTACTTTGTGCATGTATGTCCAATGATGAGTGATGCTCTGTCCTGGTCTTAAGATCCTCCCCTTCCCAGGGGGCTGTGGTTTCTGTTTAAGAGTATGCTTTGGCAAATTGGCTGCTGCTTCTAATCTGAGTGTGTGATTTGATTGTAAAAGCTGATTTCTGTCTGTAAAGCATGCTTGGGTTTGCGAAAGGTGCTATATAAATGAACTAATAATATAATACTAATACTAATACTAATACTACTACTAATAATAATAATAATAATAATAACAATAAATCCCACTGCTACATTTGTAAATATGCATTAATGTCAGATGCTACAGAAGAGAATTCCTTAGCACAGTTCTCTTTCACTTCAGAAAGAAAGGTTGTTGATTTTGAAAGTACATGATTTAGA
The DNA here is from genome assembly GCF_041902795.1 of Electrophorus electricus. Lineage (NCBI taxonomy): Eukaryota > Metazoa > Chordata > Actinopteri > Gymnotiformes > Gymnotidae > Electrophorus > Electrophorus electricus. Next base: position 36,782,293 of record NC_137502.1, on the reverse strand, counting down.
GAGCTGTATCTCTCAGAGGTACAGATAGATTTCAACTTTTTCCCACATCCTGCAAGACAGAAAAAAACAAAAACGTGAAGATTCTCAGATATTTTAGCTGTGCTTTTGAGTGAAGTTCTAAAACTTTGTGATGTTCAGAAAGACGATTTAAATGTTCTCTGAAACTAAGGTCGTATTCAATTCAGTATTCTCTTTCTCAGACAGCTGCTTTTATATGCAAAAGACATGGCATGTATTTTCTAGTACTAATTCTACCTCAACATGTTGTAGTGTGTGAGAGAGAGAGAGAGAGAGAGAGAGAGAGAGAGAGAGAGAGAGAGAGAGAGAGAGAGAGAGAGAGCAGTGATTCAGATGTAGCTGCTTTGGTTTCACTCTGCTGCCTGCCTCATAAAGAGAGGATCAGGAAACTGGCACTCTAACCTGCAGCCATCTCAGCTCTCTGAGCCAAAATGGCCACCATTCAACGGACCTACAGAGAACCTGCATCAGAATGAATCTGCAGCAAGAACGTACTCTAGAAAAGGGTAGGGTAGAGAGAGAGAAAAGTGAAAATAGAGAAGAGAGATGAGAGACCCAGACCTCAGTTGACAGTCATCAGCTTTTACCCACATCCTGTTGCAGGCTGAACAGGAAACAGATAGACATTCTCAGATATATCATTTTGGCTGTGGTTTTGAGCAAAGTCTTCAAACTTCTAAGTGTTTGAAAAGATTACATATATACTAAATCTAGTGTAGTATTCAGTTAGCTCTCTCTTTTCATCTGAGTCACATCTGGATGTCCTTTTGCAGTTGCCAAGACAAGCAAGTGTATTCAGGTATGGATTTTTGTTGGTTGTTCCCTCCATCTTGTTAAAGTGAAGCAGCATCTTGTCCTCTTTGTTACACTCTTCTTTACACTTGACATCTCATCCTCTTCATTACTCTGTTACTTTGGAATGTAGTGTTAGTAGGGTTAAATTTGACAGTGCACCTGAATATATTTGGAGTGTGTTCATCATTACAAAATATTGTCCAGTGTAAAGAACAGTTCATCACTAACAGCTGTGTTGGGGTGAGTGAGATGTGAGCGTGGTTGAGGAGAGTATTTATTTGCCATAGTAATAATAACAAACAGAAGGCACAATGTCAAGCTGGTTAAATGTACAATGAAACCAAAGAAGCAAACATACTGGCAGTAAGGCTTGTAGTGTGTTGACAGTAGGGGGCAGGTCACTCCGGAGCACGTCTTCTTGGGTTCTGCCAGCAAGCAATGCACAGCACTGTAGGAGAATCCTGTGGGTTTTCTACAACACTGGGGGAGAGAGCTTGTGTGCTTCATATAGGGAGAGGATAAATAAGGCATAGGTGCCTGATCAATAATCAGGTGATTGGAACTGGGGCAGGTGTGTGTGTGTGTGTGTGTGTGTGTGTGTGTGTGTGTGTGTGTGTGTGTGTGTGAGTCAGTGGGTGTGCCTTTCCGACTGGTTGCCTTGCACAACATGAAAATAGCAATAATTACATATCTAAGTTATCAGTGTTAAGTGCAAGTTTTGGTACAAGTGTTTTCATTGTGATTGATTATTTATATATATATAATGATTTATCAAACTGTAATGTATTTATGTATTTATTTTTAGAAACAAATATTCTATCAGTGGAGCCTTCTACTAAAATCTACACAGTATATCATTTATTTGGCAATTTTGAAACTCCAGATCAATTAAAAAAAGGTCAGTGATAGAAACAGCAGGGTGGAAAGGACATAGCATGTGTTAACAAATGAATTAATGTAAGTCCAATTTTTAAAAATATTCTGATTATTTGATCAATTTTTTTCAGTGGCTTGTGGTAAAGTACAAGTTAAAAACAAGCAATGTCAGGAAGCTTTTCATCCTGTGGAATAGACAGAATGAAAGAAACAAAAACACTTATGTCAGAGGTCAACTCTTCAGCTAAAATCACCTAACATATAAGTAATGCAAGGAGGTAAATCAACGAACGTATAGGTAATGCAAGATGAAAGCTCTTTATCCTGATTATCAGAAAGCAATTGAGACTTCACAGGGACTCGATATCCACAATGATTATATTAACAAAAATAACCATAGCTGGTACACTAACAGTTCGCTTTTACAAAGGAGAAAATATCAAACCAAACCAAACACATTAATTTTTCATTTACCAGAGTGAAAAACTGGGCAGAACCACAGTTTATCTAGAGATAATGTAAAATTAAAATCATAAAGCAGTCCAATTCAAAACAACATAGTAATATTTATCAACTTTAACACTGAGTGACCAGATAACATATTAATATCACATATCAACCATTGCAAGACCACATGAGTGGAGTTTGAGTGGAACCATTTGGTTTAATACACAGATATACTCTGACTTATCATGGTGGAGATGGTTTATGGATTTTGACTAGTGATGAGCACAGTGGAGGTGGTTTATGGGTTATGGACAGGGGTGAGCACAGAAGAGGGTGGTTTATGGATTATGTCCAGTGGTGAGCACAGAAGAGGGTGGTTTATGGATTATGTCTAGTGGTGTGCACAGAAGAGGGTGGTTTATGGATTATTTCCAGTGGTGAGCACAGAAGAGGGTGGTTTATGGATTATGTCCAGTGGTGAGCACAGAAGAGGGTGGTTTATGGATTATTTCAGATATTTAAATAAAAAATGGCTGTCTACACAAATTATTTTGGCTATTAACTTTTAATTTTACAAAAGTCATTTACATTACAACTTTGTTTTTCTTTAAGGGAAATAAACACATAAAGTAAGACAACATTGACATATGCAGAAATGGACAGGACAGAATTCCAGTCATCTAGCCCCAGTGTCCCAAACTTCATTGAGATGGGTAAGAATAAGCAGTAACATTTACACAGAGGAAATAAAGAGTACTTTGTCTTTATATGTGCTGAAGTGTATGATATTTACCTCAGATGTGTGGTAGTTTATTGCTTGTTTATGTTTTTAGACCACAAGTCACCCAATCTCACCATTGTGCTGTTCGGAAGCACATCTGCAGTCTACTTTGGAAAAGAGAACTTCCTACTCAGACGAGAGCAGCCTAGTCAATCTGGCAGGGACTTCTCTCTGGTCGTTCCCAGGCGAAACATATTAGGACGCAATGTCTCAGTGATCAATATACTCAGTCTACAAGATGCAGAACTTTATCTAGACTCTGTGGACCAGCTCACTGGACAGCTTGTTGACAAAAATGAAATCCATGCTTTTATCTTTGTACTCACATTGAGCCAGATAACAGATACTGATAAACTTGGGTTAGACTGGCTCCAGAGTAAATTTGGTGAAAGTGTTCTACCATATGTGATGATTCTTTTCACTTATGAGAAAGAAGATTGTGACATCATCACAGAAGAACTGAAGAAAAATCAAATTGTAGAGGACTTGCTGAAGAAGTGTGGAAACAGATATCTTACCTGCAGCAAGAGAATGAACAACCAAACAGAGATGAGAACACTGATGGAGAAACTTGACAAACTGGTCTCTGAGAACAAACAGCAATGCTACACTGCTGAGATGTACCACACAGCATTAAAGCTCAGAGAAGACCACCAAGAGAGAAGGAGCAAAAAAAGTGGTACGTGTTTTTTTAAAGGTAGGTTTTTCAAAGCAGTATATTTTCCAAGTAATAACACTAAAATTATTATTTTTAAATAAACAATAAATATTGAAGCAAAATATGATGGACAATACAAAACCAGATAAGATAAAAATACCTCCCTCATTTAATGGATTGAGATTTAATGTTTGATTTCCAGTTGTATCGTATTGTCTACAATATGGCTTCAGCTGAGATTGTGCTGAGTGCTAAATCTCAGTGCTGTGTGTGAACACAATTATTTTAATGCATTAAAAGACTTGTAATATAACAGTGGATATACACTGATGTGTTGTTATTCAATCATTAAAACTTTTTTAACAACTCAGTCACTGTTTAAACACTGTTATATTACAAGTCTTTTAATGTCTTCATTAATTTATGTTTCACATATTACATGTATTTTATTATTAAAAGTATTTTAAGAATTAATTTTATATTTCATATCCATTTAAAGATAATTTTCATAAAACTAGAATAATTATTAAAATTCTGATCCTAAAAATGGAAGAATTTATTTTCATACAACTCTTCTGTCATTTGAAAGGGATCCTAACGGAAATGCAGAAACCAACAGACAAGAGTGCTCTACTTTGTTTCAATGTGATTCTGATTGGAAATAAAGGAGCTGGAAAGACCTCCACAGGGAACACTATATTAGGAACCTATATTAAGAAATTCTCAGGGTCTCAGTGTGTTCAGAAGGAATGTGTAATCATTGACGGAGTGAAGCTTAATGTGTATGACACACCAGGGCAATATGACCCAGGAGTGAACACAAAAGACATAATGAAGAAGAAAAATGTTCTCAGCCAGTTAGATGAGTCAGTCCCCACTGTCATTCTGCAAATAATAAAGGCAGATGCATTTGCTAGAGAAGAAAAGAGCACAATTCAAAACTTTGCAAGAAAACGGGATGGATTTTCTATAAATACAGAAGAAAGGATTTGGCATTTTGAGAAGCTACCACAGTGGCTCCACCAGAACACCTGGATTCTCTTCACTGGAGGAGATGTGCTAGAGAGAGAGAATCTCACTATTGAAGAGGTTATAGAAGAGAATGAGGAACTGAAGAGAATCATACAGAGATTACAGAACAGATACCACATCTTCAATAACAAGAACCAAATTAAAGATCAAGTCAGAAAACTGATTGAGAAAATCAAAGAAACCCCGCTGAATATGTGTACGTACATATGCAGAATAGTATCTTGACTTTAAAGGAAGATAGTGCTTATACAGAAATAAATTAAACCAGATAAATTTCCAATATTAAATAACAACTTTTTTCTGATATGCCTGCTGTCTCAACATCCAGCTCCAAAGATGACAAGGTTCCCTCGGACAAAATCCCCTGAACCTGAAAAGAATTCTAATGAAAGAAGAATTGTGCTGCTGGGAAAGACTGGAGTGGGGAAGAGTGCAACAGGAAACACCATCCTGGGAGAGAACAGATTCAGATCTGAGCTTCACTTCAGCTCTGTAACATCACAATCAGAAATGCATCAGGTAGTGGTTTCAGGGAGAAAGGTGTCTGTGGTGGATACGCCAGGACTTTTTGACACACAGATCTCTCCTGAAGATCTTAAAGTAGAGATAGGAAGGAGTATCTACATGTCCAGTCCAGGACCACATGCTTTCCTTTATGTTCACCAAATTAATGTCAGATTCACAGAACAGGAAGAAGAGGTCGTTGATATATTAGAGATGATGTTTGGGGAAGAGTTGAGGAAGTACATGATCATTCTGTTCACACATGGAGACATGCTAGAAAAAGAGGATGTAGACACACTGATTAAAAAAAACAGTGCCCTCAGTAAACTGGTTGAGAAGTGTAGAGGGTATCATATATTTAACAATAAAGACAAGAGTAACAGACAGCAGGTCACTGAGCTGCTGGAGAAGATAGACAGAATGCTGGAGCAGAATGGAGGAAGCTTCTACTCCAATCAGATGTTTGAGGATGCAGCAAGATTCAGGCGGGAGGACGAGGAAAGTAGTAAGAAGCATGAACAAAGTCAAACAGAAATAGAGAGAGAAAAGGGAGTTGGGGTAGAGACACGCACAGAGCAGGAGAAAAGTCAGATAGAAAAGGAACAAATAAAACCACCATTTATTATTAATCAGCCAAGAGGTGGAAAAATTGGACAGAGGTGGATGGAAATGCGCAGCCAGGTTGAAGAATTTAAGAGAAAACTGTATAAGGAGAGAAAAAAGATGGATCAAGAAGAAATACAAGCTGAAATTCAGAGAGGTAGACTGAATAAGTCTGGGGAAGCTAAGGTATGTAGAAAGGAGGAAGTAAAATTCACAGAAAGAGAGAAGATGTTTGTGGTACATAAAAGTTATCTAAGACAAAAAGAAATAATAGGAGCAAAAGAGTTGGATTCTGGATTAGGAACATTTTTAAGAGCTCATGGCAACCATTTAACTGCTGCAGGGCAAGCTGGAGCTGGGTACAAAGTTGTAGTTGGAACTTCAGCTGGATTGGCTGTTGGAGCTGGAGTTGGAGCTGCAGTTGGATTGGCTGCTGGTCCTGTTGGAGCTGCAATTGGATTGGCCTTTGGTGGAGCTGTAGGAGCAATATGTGGTGCTTTTACAGCTAGAAATTACAACTCGAAAATGGATGTTTTCAGTAAAAAAAAGCACAGGTAGATCTAATGTGGCAGTCTTGTCTCTGGAAGAGTATTTCTGATAACCCTGGTATTCACCACATATGCCACCTGTGGTACCGATTAAACTAACATGAGGTATGACTTTAAAAAGTGCATTTACACGTAATGGTATTGTGAGCACATAAATACTGGCAGAGTCAGGAGCAGGGTGTAAAATTCACAGCAGCTATATGGCCGTTGTCAACATTGCCTTCTATTTGACATGTGCTGTTTACATTTTTACTCATTTTTGCCCTCAGATATGTCTAGTGATGTTTAGTCAATATAACTTCCTGGTAGTGTCCTGTGGTAGCTTGGCTGGGTGGCATAGTGATGTTTAGCAGATATAATCCCATGATGGTGTCCTATGGTAGCTTGGCTGGGTGGCATAGTTATGGTTAGCGGATATAATGCCCTGATGGTGTCCTGTGGTAGCTTGCCTGGGTGGCATAGTGATGTTTAGCGGATATAATGCCATGATGGTGTCCTGTGGTAGCTTGGCTGGGTGGCATAGTGATGTTTGGTGGATATAATGCCCTGATGGTATCCTGTGGTAGCTTGCCTGGGTGGCATAGTGATGTTTAGCGGATATAATGCCATGATGGTGTCCTGTGGTAGCTTGCCTGGGTGGCATAGTGATGTTTAGCGGATATAATGCCATGATGGTGTCCTATGGTAGCTTGGCTGGGTGGCATAGTGATGTTTAGTGGATATAATGCCATGATGGTGTCCTATGGTAGCTTGGCTGGGTGGCATAGTGATGTTTAGTGGATATAATGCCCTGATGGTGTCCTATGGTAGCTTGACTGGGTAGTCTGGTGCTATGTGCATTTTATTTATTTTTACTTTCTCCCCTCTCTCTCACTTTTCCTTTTTGTTTAGCTAAGTTGGCTTGACAATCACACCTATTTTTAGGTGGCAGCCGATTAGTGGTCTCATCAGTGACAAGTAATAAAGGTGTAATTTCATATCCTCAAGACCCTGTCTGCTGTGGAGTCAGCTTTTCAGATGAACACAGTTCTGTATTTATTCTTGTGGTTGCAATTGTAATTGGCTATCAGACTGTGGGTAAATGTTCTGTTCATGTTATTTATGTCATATTTTCCTGTATGCAGTGAAATGTACCACTGGCTTTAGCATTTAAGAGGCACACAGAAGCTATATTAGCATTTATTATTTTTTGAATTGCAGTTTGATAAAATGCAGAATATATAGAATTTAAATTAATTTTTTATTATTGCCTAAGTTACATAAAGTTCATATGTTTAAACTATTTGAGCAAGTTACACCTAGTAAACCATGCATCCATGTTTCTATATCCTTCATGTCTGGTCAGGAGGCCATATTCCTCCCTTAAAAAATATGACATCTAAAGCCAAATGGGCCTTGCGGTCTAATGATGAATTAAGTACATTGATTGTTAACATTTTAAGCCATATCACCTCTGATCCTACTCTATTATTTAGACTCAATTCAACTTTAGGCTAAATACTTTACTGTTTTGTGTTTTTTTTTTTCATTATTATTAATTACATTATGTTAAATTCAGCTTTGTTACTAAACCTACCTGTACAGAAATAGTCATGCATTTCATTTAAGGTTGTTTGCATATCTAAACAAGAAATAATTTTAGATCTGTATGGAAGACATAAAAACATAATTTGTAGACTTAAAAACTAAAATGCTGGTGCTGGCCTGGTATCTATTGTTGGAAACACCTAAAACCAACAAGCTCAAATTTATAAAGAGCATTAATTACTCCAGAAGTTTATTTTAATTAATCCAGTTTAAAGAGTGTTTGGGTTCAGAAGGTTATTCTAGGGAACAATCTGATTTTGGTTTTGATGGTTCAGAGATGAATGCTCAAAGACAACTGATGATTAAAATAACTGTGTCATTTGTGTAGATAATATCTGTTTCTTTCAGGCATCTCTATATATGTCTAGTATTAGACTGAGGTGTTTACTCACAGACATCTCTATGTATGTCTAGTATTAGACTGAGGTGTCTACTCACAGACATCTCTACATATGTCTAGTATTAGAATTAAATATCTTCAGTCTCTTACTAGGCCTCTTACACTTGGCTGTTGTGCTCCACCATAACCCCAATGGACATTTTTACAATTTTTACCACTGCATTCATAGCCAAGGTTAATACAAACAGACCCACATAAAAAGTGTTCTGTGTGATTCTCTGCAGCTGTGATCAATGCTGCCATTGGTTCTACATATTGGTTTGAGTTTGGGTTAGTTAGCCAATGTAAGTACATGTCTCTCTCTCTCTCTCTCTCTCTCTCTCTCTCTCTCTCTCTCTCTCTCTCTCTCTCTCTATTTTTCTCTCTGTCCCCTTCTAGTCTGACTTGGATTTATAATCACCCCATAAAAACATTTATTAACTTAATATGTTACTAATTTGCTTGTATACTGTTAATTAAATGTGTAAAGGTGAAACAAAACATTTGCATTTGCGCAAGAAGAATAAAATTAATCATTTAATATATCTACTTCACAACCTATTGTGGTAACTGCACTGTCATTATTCAAGCCTCAACTTCTTAGTCAGCAATGGCGTCTAAGGATACTTAAGTCATAGCAACCACACATTATATATTCCCTATTTCTTTAGGAGCATAAATGTGGTTCGGTATTTCAACAATACAATATTTTTTTATAAACAATATTTATCTCTTTTGGTATGTAGAATACATGTAATAGCATTTCTCTAACTTTAGGCCTGCATCAGCACAAGTGAATAACAGCATTATACAACAGGAAAAGCAATGTACAATATACATTGGAATGTACAATGTTTGTGTTTAAGTAATTGAATGTAAACACCAAGCATGACAGCACCAAGGACACAAGGCCCCACCAATGACAGTTCCTGGGCTACATGGCCCCACCCATGACAGCATTTAGGATTCAAGGCCCTCTTGGGTGGGTGCAAGGACTGTTTATCTTAGGTAACTGCTTAAATCATATATTTCGCACACTGCATGAATTAGGTTTTTTCATAGGCGAGATATTTTCCCACCAGGAATGTGGTTATGAGAGTGAAGAATGTAAGTGGACTTTTTTTGGCTTTAGCACTTAAAGAGGCACAAGGCAGTTATAATAGCATTTATTGTTATTGAAGTAAAGTTTACACACTCACACTCAGACAGAAAGGATCTGAGTTTGGGTCCTCATGTCTGGTCAGGTGACCTTAAAGTCTCCTATGACATCTTAGACCAAACAACCTGGACTGTGCCCTCTTGACACGTCGTGTGTCACCAAAACAGTGGCGCGGTATGCCTGAATGGGTGGAGGACTGTTTGACTGCACAATACTGAATGCATTTGGAGGGAGTTAGGAGTCTCCACCCACTGCCTAACAGTTTAAAAGTTCAGGTTCAGATTAAGATATGCTAAATTTTACTTTTGATTTTGAGTGAAATCTCACTGCTACCCCTTTCATTGTGATGATGCTTGTTATCCATACTTCCTTATTGTCAGAGATCTGCATCATGTGACTTTAAGCTACGCTCACGTCCATTGTAAAAGGCAAGGCGCTGAGTGCTATAATTCAGTGCTTTTAACCAAGGAGCAGCAGAGGGAGAGTCATGCAAAGAGGAACTGATGGCCAACAAAGACCAAAAGCAGGTAGATGTCCATTCTCAGGTGGTACACATTACTATTAAAGCAGGCAGGTATCTGTTCTCAGGTTGTATTTTATTATTATTCACAATATAAATGGTGAAATCTGTAGTCAGATAGCTTTAATTGATTTTGGATGTTAATATAATGTCAGTATATTCATGAATACAAATGGTGACTGTAACTTAAACTAGTACTTAAACAAGAGTATCTTGCGAGGTGTATTTTATATTATTGTGCCTGAACTAAACGCAACAATTTTAATAGTATTGTTGTCACATTCAAGTATATGTGTTTAATTATTCTCCTATAATGTTAATATATTATAGGAAAATAATTAAACACATATACTTGAATGTGGCAACAACATGTTTGTGTTTGTTATAAATAGTGAATTTGCAATGCATATTTCAAGTTAACCCTAATTATTATTATTTGTAGTTAATTGCTATTAGCAGTACTGTGCAACTTTATGCTTGGGAAAGAAAATGTTCATGTTCTAATCTTTAAAGAGATCATTTTTTTGTGATTTTTGCATTAATGATGACATAAAAAAGAGGATAATTTATGAACTGCAGAAAATTCATTTATTTTTGCAAAGTTGGGATAGTGAGGCTGTCTGATTTGTTAGAGTACATCATTCAGAGTGGACCATATCAACAGCATATCATACCTGCTGATTAAACATCTCAAAAGACCTAAAGCCTGTGCTGGACTGATTTCACACCCATCCCCCATTCTCCACCACAAATATCAGTTCCTTAGGTGTTATCACCTCTCCCTGAGGTTGACTAGATACATGCAATCCTTTTCCTCAATGGCCTTTAAAATCCCTAACCTATCCAAGCCAAACACAATAAATCTGTAAAGTCTATTCAAATGGGGTGTGTAGTTGATAACAAATGTTTAAGAATTTTATTGTTTTTTGTGATCTTGGAATTGCCAATGTTGATGTGTTTTGCATTGAATGTTCTTGTGTACAGTGCAGGTAGTATGGAATGCAGGACAAATCGCCTTTGCATACTTTATCTTATAAAGTATATCTTATCTTAAATGGCCAAAAGGGCTTTTATGGTAATGAGCAGACAGAGACAAGACCAGTATATGTGTATGCAACTGTTGTGCAAGAACATGTTTGCTAGTGCTCTGAAGTGGAATGAATGTTGGAGGTGTGTGAAAGATTTACACAGGGCCTTGCCTGAGGTCTTGGTGTTGTGTACTGATGTGTCATTCTGAAGTCATATCTTCTCAGATTATCTTCTGGGTTGCAGTAAAACCTTCTGACAACACTCAAAGGCACCACAAACATGTTCCTTCAGCACTAGCTGAGCCATACATTTTTTTGTTTGTTTGTTTTCTTACTTCCTTCCTTTCTTACTTATTTCTTTTCCTGTGTTGGCAGGTTTATTTCTTTGGCAGTATCTATTTTCTGTGATAAAACCACATGGTTTCTAGCTCCTCTTGGCTGTGGATATAACATGTGTGTGTGGATATAACATGTGGCTGTGATTATAATATGTGGGTGTAGGAGTGTAGGGAATTTGCAAAGGTTTAATGTGTGTAAAATGTAATATATGTAATATATTTATCTGACACAAATTGTAATTAAAATGTGTTAGAAAGAGCTCATTCTATATCAAAGCCCAGTGCAAGTCATGTCAATATTCATCACTAACTTTATAAAGTTCCTCATTGATAGGCAGCCTGCTTTGTCATAAGGTTAAAGTCTGCCTATCCTGAGTTATAGTTTAACCTAGTAAACGTATATAGCAGAGATTGGATCTTTTACGGGGAATTGCTGTGAGCAATATATAAAACTATATTTGGTTCTTCACTCTAGTGATTACTTAAGAATTTACTTTATGTAATGCTATATAAAGAGCTGAGCTTCATGTGAGTTTAAGGTAACACAAGAATTATGAACATAATACAAGACAATTAGTTGCACATTAGAATTGGTTATTCTAATAAGGCCAAAGTACATGCTATAAATAAAAGACAATATACTACCTGAATGTTATGTAATGGATGCCAAGACAAAGAGGGGAGAGAGAAATTGAATAGATGAGGAATTCTGCTGAGATGAAGGACACCACACTATACAAATATAAGAACAAAGAATTTGAAGATCACTCAATATCACAGGAAAATACCTGCCATTAATTATCACCCCAAAGACATCGGGTTGCTGTTCTGAAATACTCCTCAGATTGCATGTATATATACTGTAAATTATATCTTAGACCTCTCCCATATTAGGGAAGGAATGTTCTTAAAAAATTCTAGCAACCTCAGATTGTTAGAGAGGACTGGTATGGATACATATAGTGAGTTGAAATATTTGCCTGCATGGGGCCTTCATGGCCTAAAAATCATAATTCTTCCTTGATGCTCTGTTTTTCATCCACACGCCCATCACACAGTTACTTATGCTAATCCTCCCAGAAAAAACCCCAAACACAATGACTTTCATTTACACATACATGTATACATCAATTCTATTGTTATCAATTTTCTACATTGTGTTAATTGATTTAAAGTTTATTTTAGCTTGTTGCCTTTAATTATTCTAAACACTTAGAGTTTTAATCTAATTTTATGACACTTTGATTTACCCTTGTTGCCAATAAAAATGTGTTATATATATATATATATATATATATATATATATATATATATAAAAAAAAGGTGTCTCACCCAGGGACACATGAACATGTGTTAACTTCAGTCAAGCCAATAATTATCTAACCTTGTTAACTCATGCTGCCCTACCTGACGTTTTATGCACTTGCTGTGTATTCCACTTGTTAGGGTTAGAGTTAAGGGTTGGGGTTAGGGTTAGGGTTATGGTTAGGTTTAGGTTTAGAGTTAGGGGTTTGGGTTAAGGTTAGGTTTAGGGCTATGGCTATGTTTCTGCTTTCCAACAGTCCACTTTTGCTTTCTTGGGTGGAGGTAAAAATCAACTGTGTTTTGTTTGTGGTTCACAAAGTTTACAAATGTTAAGAATCTTCAAGATTAATTCACTTCTATCAGAACCAGAGAGACAAGCCTCAGGGACAGATTTCTCCAAACCTAAGTCCTCAATCCACCAACTGGGTCTTAGGGAGAAGTTTCTTCATACCTAACTTTTCAGTCCACCAGCTCTGTCCCAGCTCCATTCTCCAGGATCCCTTCACCCCCAGGGTCAGAGTTCCTTTATTCTTATCTTTATTAAGAAATAATAAACTTCCTGGCATAGCTCTCATCAGTGTGTGCATGATTTGATTGTAAAAGCTGATTTTGGTCTGGAACACTTAGGTTTCAGAAAGGCATTATATAAATGTGACTAATAATAATAATAATAATAATAATAATAATAATAATAATAATAATAATCTCATGCATTTATGGGTTGTTCTTTTTGTTTGTATGTTTTGTTGTGTTACACTGCAAAATACTGTATATTGCTTTATATATGCACAAATTAGTAATAATAATAATAATAATAATAATAATAATAATAATAATCTCATGCATTTATGGGTTGTTCTTTTTGTTTGTATGTTTTGTTGTGTTACACTGCAAAATACTGTATATTGCATTATATATGCATAAATTAGTAACATTAACAATATGGTGCAGTATGCTACCAACTATAAATCATGTGATGCTATCAATAAATAATACAAGCCATTTTCTCTGTTAAAAATAAACATCACATAGGCTTACTGTAAGTTTACAGAATTTACTAGCTAACAGAATATCCACACATAATACTCAGTCATGAAAACAATATTAATAGTAGTCAAAATTGCCATGAAGTATATGGTTGCAGAGAAACAGGAGGTTTCAGATGGAGGTCCTTCATCAGCTGGGACTGGATGAACAGTCAGTGGTTTATCCGTATGTTGGCTTACATTGTTTCTAGTTGGATTCTCTGTGCAGCAGTGTGCTGGAGCAACAGCACAAGTGTCACCTGCAGACTGACGTAAAAAAGCTGGCACTTTTTTGAGAGCAAAAGTAAATTCTTTGGAAATGAAGGACACTTAGAGATTTGGCTGAGTTGGATAAAAATGGATAACCTTAAAGTCCAGCATGATTACAGAAAGGAGAGGTGTCCAACTGCACTGAATACTGCACTGCCACAACTCTACAGTCCAGTGTGACTACAAAGAGAAGAGGTGTGCAGCTGTACTGAACACTGCATTGCTACTTTATGTTTTGTTATTACAACAAATTTATTTTCATTATACCGGTGTACAATGGAATTTGACTCCTCTACTCCAATTAATTAATCATAGAATGTCTTTAGTCAAATAAAATTATAATGTGCCCAGCCAAATACAATAATAATTTTCAAATATCACAATTTCTTAAAAGCTAACCTGAGATTAAAAATAAATAAATAGATAGTTCATGTTGTCATTGTGCCAGGACTGGTGCTGCCCCCTGCAGTCCTGAACTGGATTAAGTTGTTTGGAGGAAGAATGACTGAATGAATAAGTCCAAGTATAAACCAGATGAATGGCCTTTTACATTCATAAATACACCACAATATGGAAGGAGAAAATGCTATGATATTCATTTCATGTTGTTTTTAAATACCTAAGGAAATTATTTATATATATCTCCACATGTTAACTCCAAGTATGGTAAATTGCTTGTAAATTCTGGGAATTATATTTTTGATAATATACAGTGGTGTAAAAAAGTGTTTGCCCCCTTCCTGATATCTTTTTTTTTTACATGCTTGTCATACTTTAATATTTAAATTTGTTTGATCTGAGACAAAGATAACAAGTAAACACAAAATGCAATTTTTAAATGAAGGTCTTTATTATTAAGCGAAACAAAAATCCAAACCTATATGGCCCTGTATGAAAAAGTGATTGCCCCTAAACCTAATAACAGGTTGGGCCACCCTTAGCAGAAACAACTGCAACCAAGCATTTGCGATAACTGGTAATGAGTCTTTTACAGTGCTGTGGAGGAATTTTAGCCCACTCATCTTTGCAGAATTGTTGTAAATCAGCCACATTGGAGGGTTTGCGAGCATGAACTGCCTTTTTAAAGTTATGCCACAGCATCTCAATCAGATTCAGGTCAGGACTTTGTGTAGGCCACTCCAGAGTCTTAATTTTGTTTTTCTTAAGCCATTCAGAGGTGGACTTGCTGGTGTGTTTTGGATCATTGTCCTGCTGCAGAACCCAAGTGCAATTCAGCTTGAGGTCATGAACAGATGGCCAGATATTCTCCTTCAGGATTTTTTGGTAAACAGCAGAATACATGGTTCCATTTACCACAGCAAGTCTTCCAGGTCCTGAAGCAGCAAAACAGCCCCAAGCCATCACACTACCACCACCATATTTTACTGTTGGTATGATGTTATTTTTCTGAAATGCTGTGTTACTTTTACGCCAAATGTAATGGGACATACACCTTCCAAAAAGTTCAACTTTTGTCTCATCAGTCCACAGAGTACTTTCCCAAAAGATCATCAAGATGTTTTCTGGCAAAACTGAGACGAGCTTTTATGTTCTTTTTGCTTTGTGATTTTTGTCTTGGAATTCTGTCATACAGGCCATTTGTGCCCAGTCTCTTTCTTATGGTGGAGTCATGAACACTGACCTTAACTGAGGCACGTGAGGCCTGCAGTTCATTGGTTGTTGTGGGGTCTTTTGTGACCTCTTGGATGAGTCATCGCTGTGCTCTTTGCATAATTTTGGTCGGCCGACCACTCCTGGGAAGGTTCACCGCTGTTCCATGTTTTTGCCTTTTGTGCATAATGGCTCTCACTGTGGTTTGCTGGAGTCCCAAAGCTTTAGGAATGGTTTTCTAACCTTTTCCAGGCTGATAGATCTCAATTACCTTGTATCTTATTTGTTCCTGAATTTATTTGGCTCACAGCATGCTGTCTAGCTTTTGAGGAACATTTAGTCTACTTCACTTTGTCAGGCAGGTCCTATTTAAGTGATTTCTTGATTAAGAACAGGTGTGGCAATAATGAGGCCTGGATGTGGCTAGCGAAATTGAACTCAGCTTTCCAAAGATGTGATAAACCATAGTTAATTTATGTTTTAACTGGGGGGGGGGGGGGGGGGGGTTCAATCACTTTTTCACACAGGGCCATGTAGGTTTGAATTTTTTTTCCCCTTAATAATAAAAACCTTCATTTAAAAACTGCATTTTGTGTTTACTTGTATTATCTTTGTCTAATATTTAGATTTGTTTGATGATTGGAAACATTTGAAAAATGTTTTGAAAAATAAAATGATTTGAAAAATAAAATATCATAAAGGGGGCAAACACTTTTTCATACCACTGTATGTACTTTTCCTTTCTGATAAGGAAATTTATTTCTGGATCTATTCAACACAGACACTTGTTATAATTAAATATATTTCTCACTACTCCTCCAGATACCATTATGGATGTGTGATGGAGGCAAATGGTACCGACATGGGAAAGACAGTGGAGGCTCCAAGTTAGGTGGAGACACACCAACAGAAAGACATCTGCAGGTAAGGAGGTTCTCTGCTTTTCTGTGGCATTGATATATTGTATCCTCATTAGCATGGGTGGAGTAACAAATAGACTAATCTGACACATGTGTAGATAGTTAAATAGGGTACCGGTTCATAGGTCAGTGGACACTGGCTTGCAAAATAATATTCTGACTCTCAAACATAGCAGTAGTGATAAAAACTGCTTGCTTTCATAACCCAGATCTGGACACGGTGTAGGGAATGTGGTCAGGGAGGCCTGGAATTAAGAAAAACTGACAAAATGAAGACATTATTTGCAGACAATGAATATATACTGCATGCCTAATATAGCATACACTGTTATGATGGCCTTATATTTAGCATGTTATTGGTGTCAGCTGACAGTGTGTAATGAATGAGCATCACAGTACTAAATTGCAATCCAATCCAGACTTTAAACAGCTTTCAAGTTACCATGGTGCCAGATTTACCATGCCATTAACAGCAATCAGTGCTGCATTCATTTGTGTGGACTGCTGGTGTGATTTACTGATATATGGTGCAAACTGCATTTTGTCCTCATTTGCATATGTGAGGGCCATGACGGATGTGGAGAGATGAGCAATGTTTACTGTTTGCATATACAAAATCATGAGCTATAACACAGTCCAAGGCTGAAGAACCATGAGGGGAAAACAAAACCAGAGAACATGAACAAATGGGACCAAAAACAAACCCAAAGACACAAGAGAAAACACAGAGAACCTAAACACAACAATTACCAAAACAAAAACTCTACAACATACAACATCTCAAGTCAAACGTCATGGGACAAAGGTGGAAACCAATTGAATAAAAACCAAACCACATGGAGCTTAGCACCATGGGAACCGTATCGCCAGAGGGGGAAACTGTGCCGATATGACACTAGCTAATCATATTAGAACACTGCTCCAAAGTTTTATGACTGTTGCCCAGTGTTCTTAACTACAGACTACAGAAGGTTGCAATGTCACAGAAGCTTCTTGTGTTACTTGTTGTGTATTGCTTTTTCACTTCTTCCTCTTTCATGCCCCATCATAGGAACAGCATGAAGGCAAAGACCAGCAGCTTGGTCAAGAAAGTGGAGGCTTCAAGTTACACAGAGAGGTGAAACACCTGGTGAGTACAATCTCTCTGCTTTATGTTATCCACTATGCCTTCCATTTCTACTTTGTCACTTAAACCAGTGGTGATCTCTGCACTGTGACTCATTTAGCTAACACAAAGCAAGTACACTTGCATGCATCAGAAGGACTGAAAGAGAAATCCGTTGTCATGTGTTCCCTTACTGTTTGCATTTTTGTGCATCTTTTTTAAAAGATTTTTTAATAAAACAATGATCTATAATCAAGCAATAATCAATAATCAAATAATAAAAGATAATCAAACAACTGTCTGAGCTTACAGACAACAGGAAACAAGTGTTCTGATGTTTTTTATTGAAGCACACACAAAAAACAGAAACCAAAATAAATAAAAATAAACCTCAGATTAGGGGCAGAAAGTGATATCAGAGATTCCAATGAAACCACTCAATACAGGCAGGACCCATTAAAATGATGGACATAGAGAGGTGCTGCTAATCTCTACTTCTGTTCTAGGTGTCCGCATGGGAACAGCATGCACTCATAAAGCAGCAGCAACACAGAGGCACAGAACAGCATCATGAGCAGGACAGTGGACACTTTAGGTCAGGTGGTGGCAAACTGACAGAAGAACATCACAGGGTAAGACTGATGTGTCTAGGTGAGGCTGTGGCTGCTGGGCCTGGGTTGTGGAGAAGGCCAGCATTGCTCAGCATTTACTCCACCAGCTCTGCACAGAGTGCCAGTCAGAGGGAAATACTGCATTGTGGAATTTCTAGCAGTGTGCTTCATGGTTGTATACGTGTGTCCAGGCCTTTTCCAGTAGACATACAGTGAATGTCACACAGTAGCAGCTTGTGTGTGAGAGGCAGCTGCAGTATTATTGCACTGCTGTCTTGGTGTTTTCCTCTTGGATTATTACACACACATACACACACACACGCACACACACACACACACACACACACACACACACACACAGATGGACCCACACAAACTTTTTCTGTTACGGTCTATTCCAGACCAGATCATAAGTGCCATCACCTTCTTGGCAGAATGGGTACAATAACATGTAGAGAAATATGAATCCCCTGTATGTAGCTAAATTTGGTTTTTGGTAGAAATAAACCTTTGACAACATTCCAAATGTGTATCACGCACCTTATGTATGCCAGATATAATGTTATAAAGGCTTTTAAACATCTGCCAGTGGTTTTTAAAAAAGGAGCTTCATGATAGAATGAGGCAAGTGCCCGTACAGTGCTGTAGTGCCTACACTACACTAGATAAAGCCCTAATAAACAGTTCATGCAGCCAAATAACATTATTCAATACTTAGTATAGTCATGTTAATAAGTGCAATTATTTTCTATAAAATAATACAGTAATGCAGTATTCTAGTTCATTGGTATGTTTGATTCTAACCTACTGTACTGTACTAGGATACATTCTATGAGTAAATGACAAAGCACTTTTGTAAGTCGCTCTGGATAAGAGTGTCTGCTAAATGCCGTAAATGTAAATGTAATTCTGATGTAATTCTATAGAAAAAGAAATTGTCAAGCCATTCGGGATTTACCATTTGCTCAAGTCAAGCAAAAACAGTTATGGTCCACAGTTTAAGACATTCCAATCAAACCATTGGGTAGGTGGAGCATCCTTTATGACTATTATTACAGCTAGATGCACCAGTAATTTTCATAATCCTCTTCTAGATCTCAAGATTGAAACAGCACACACAACAACAGCATGAGCTGCAGAACATTGGAAGCTTGAAGTTAGAGGGTGGAAAACCAATAGAATTACAACACTGTCTGTGTCCTGTAAGTGCTATTTGTAAATGTTATGTATACTGTATGTGTTGTTTTATTTGTCTATCAATGTAATTTCTTTTATTTGTACTGACTGTAGTGTCTTTGGGTCCTTGAAAAGAACTACATAAACAAAATGTATTATGTGGAAGTGGAAGCCTTCTGATTTTGTAAAGAGCATGGGCACAGTAACACGTAGAATAATGAGTGTTAACTGTAAGTGTTTAAACCAGGTTGTGTTAGTAGCCATAAACATTTATCAGTAAACATTATGGTAGGCAGTTAAACCTAGTGCTGTTGATACCATCAATCATTTGCAACTATGGCAAGTAACCATAAAAGTGACTTTTAAAGAATAAACACAAACATTCAAACAATATTTTTATTATTTAGCAGATTTTAAGACAATAATAAAAGTATTATGGCATATTTCCTTATTATGATGACTAGTGTAAGGGCCACACTTCCCAATTTCCATATGCTTTCAGGTACCGCCAAGGGAACATTTACACACACAGCAACAGCTCGGGCAGGATAAAGGAGGCTCCAAGGCTCACAGATCAACAGAAGTACACTACCAGGTAAGTAGAAGCCTCATATTTTATAATGTCATTTACTGTGTAGTCCACAAGTAACATGATTCAGCAGGGGAAATATCCTCAGAATTGGCTTACTATAATATACATAGAGTGCAATAAGGTAAATCATAACAGACACACAATGGATTTAGTATCACTTGAAATGTATTTATTTTTCAACCCTTTGAATATTTAGATGAATAGAGATAAGAGCACTCATACTGGCAGAAGCCAATGACTATAGATCTGAATATTCAGTTGCATAGAGATAAGACAGCTGCCAATGAGTTATTTTTAAACTAAATTTTGCATTTTGCTCCTCATAAATTTATTCCAACAAACTTAAGAGGATAAATGTTGAAGAAAGTGTTTGTAAAAAGAACTATATCAAATGTTGATTAGAATACATTTTTATAATAGATTTGCATAAAAAACGTTTCTCTTAATTTTAATAAAACTACCTTGTCATTTATTTTCCAGACTGCATTATTTTTGTGAATATATAATGAATCATGAATAGAGAGTGTGTAATTTTGTATTGATTGAAATTTAATTGATTTTTAAATTATCTTATGGTAATTGATCTTTAACATTGTTATGTATTACTTTTCAGGAAGACGAATCAAGTCTCCAGTTAACAGGAGATTGTTTCCATAGGCTTGGCCTTGAAGATAAACATAATAACCAACTTACAAGGACAAACTTTCTTGAACTGTCCCCATCCTCAGTACACAGTCAGGAGCCGAGTAACGAAAAGGAACTGGTTCACACTTTTATGCAACGGCTTTTGACAGTAGACTACAAAGCAAGACACATCATTAATGCTGAACCTACAATTCCAAAGATTCAGCACACTGGAGGAGATGTCTATCATGCTCTGTTTAAAAAGAAGACTGTGAACAGAGAACGAAAGCAGGACCCTATTCACCCAATGGATGTTCAGATGGCAGTTTTTCTCTGTGCAGATCATTTCCTTCGCCAGACCATAGTGACTAAACTGCAGGAGTGTCAGTATGCACTTCCACTACTGGTTCCCAATCCCTTCACTGGAAAAATTGAGTTTCCTCTGTGGACAATGCGCCAAATCAGCAAGAGCTGGAAGAGGACTGATCCTTCACACCAAGTCACCAGCAGAACCATGCCCATGTACAAAGCTGAAACTCCAATGGTGGCATTCTTCAGGTTTGGCTCTGTGTCCTCATCCAAGTCTCAACTGATGAATAGTCTGATCAATGAAAGGCACAACACGTTCTTCCACAGACACTGCCCAGGTAGCAGCAGAAACCGTCTACTGATGGATGGAGTGGTAGAGATCACCTGGTACCTCCCATCTGGGAAGAGCACTGATCATTTCCCTGACTGTGTAGCATTCTGTAATCTCCATGGTGATTCTAGCACCAATGCGACTCAAAGAAAGATTGTAACTGAAATAGCCTCTACAAATGTTGTATTTCTGCCTAAACTTGATGAGA
Organism: Electrophorus electricus; assembly: GCF_041902795.1. Classification (NCBI taxonomy): domain Eukaryota; kingdom Metazoa; phylum Chordata; class Actinopteri; order Gymnotiformes; family Gymnotidae; genus Electrophorus; species Electrophorus electricus. The sequence continues at coordinate 36,760,933 of NC_137502.1, read as the reverse complement.
ATGACAACAATATGGCAATTGTGCAGGAGCTCTACAACTCCCCAAAACCCCTAATTGTCATTCTTACTGATGAAGAGGATGATGATGAAGATGCTGTGTGTGAGATAGGAAAAGGAAAATACAGGATGGGTCTGAGGGGTAGAAATCATTGTGATGTGTCTGATGCTCTCAGAAGTGTGATCAAGAACTGTCTCTTACGAACATCCAAGACTTTCAGGCTTGAGAACATGACAAGATTCTCAGAGCTCAGTTTGGATGAACACAATCAGGACTGTCAAAGAGGAAAGGAAGCAGCAAAAATGATAATGGGATTCCTGGAAAGAAAAGATCCAACAACAGTCAAAGAAACATATCTGCCCTATCAAGGAAAACTGTGGCATGCCTGGTGCCAAAAGAACAAAGACCTACGGCGGCTTCAAAGTATCAACATCGAAATAGAGAATAGCAGAATTCAAAATGAAATGATAGAAATAAGATGTAAACAGCAGGCACATGAATTCAGTAAACCCATGCAGGGATTTGTTGGAAATTTAGACTCTCTGTCTGTTAATGAGAAAATGTATTTCCTCAAGTGGATTAGGATCTTATTGGATGAGTTCACATCAAACAAAATCTCTGACATCCATCAAGAGTATGACAAAAAATGGGCAGAAGTGTTGGCTTTGAAAAAATTCGAGAGGCCAGAAACTGAACAAAGAAACATGGAAGGAGTCTCAAACGCATGTAATCTCAAAGGGAATTTGACTTTGAAACATGACAAAACAGATAAACTGAAGGTAGAGCAGTCAAACCTAGAAAACATCTCAAACAAACTTAATGCTACCACCTTTGGTTTAGAGCACATGCTCAGAGAGATGGGACAGATTTATGAAGCATCAATCTCTGAGAATAGAGGCATGATAAGGAAAATAATTCAAGACTTTACTCACCTGCCTAGACTTGCTGCTGAACTCATGAGATCTGGGATTCCAATGGAGCTGATGGATGGTGATGCTGGTCACGTTCCTCTGATCTGGGTTTCAGCAGTTCTAGATGAACTCATCAAGATTCTGGGAGATCAGAGAGTCTTTGTGCTGTCAGTCTTGGGGATCCAGAGCTCTGGGAAATCCACCATGCTGAATGCCATGTTTGGACTCCAGTTTGCAGTCAGTGCAGGCAGGTGCACCAGAGGAGCCTTCATGCAGATGGTCAAAGTGTCAGAGGAGATGAAGACAAAGCTGAAGTTTGACTATATTCTAGTTGTTGACACTGAAGGCCTGAGAGCATTAGAACTTGCTGGAAGAGCAACCATACATCATGACAATGAACTGGCTACATTTGTAGTGGGTCTTGGAAATATGACCTTGATGAATATCTTTGGAGAGAACCCTGCTGAGATGCAGGACATCCTTCAAATTGTAGTTCATGCCTTCATGAGGATGAAGAAGGTCAGACTGAATTCCAGGTGTATATTTGTGCATCAGAATGTGTCTGATGTGGCAGCTAGAGAGAAAATCATGGAGGGAAGAAGACGTTTGCAGGAAACACTTGATAAAATGACCCGGTTATCAGCCAAAGAAGAAATGTATGATGCAGAATGTTTCAGTGATGTCATAGCATTTGATGTACAGAAGGATGTGAAGTACTTTGCACAGCTCTGGGAGGGCAGCCCACCCATGGCTCCACCAAACCCATGCTACAGCGAAAATGTTCGTGAGCTAAAGAAAGACATTCTTTCTTACGCATCACATACACATGGCATAAAATTATCACAATTTCGAACACGAGTGAAAGACCTATGGAATGCATTGCTTAATGAGAATTTTGTCTTTAGTTTCAAGAATGCCCAGGAGATATCAGTGTACAGGAAACTGGAGGAGGAGTATGAGAAATGGACCTGGACTCTTAGGAGTGCCATGTTGAGTATTGAAGACAAAATGTTTAACAGAGTGGCATGTGGCACAGTGGAAACAATTGACAGAGAAGAGCTCAAGAATCAAATTGCAGCGACCATGGAAAATGTCCAGAAATCATTTAAACTGTATTTTGAAGAAGATGATGACAAGGAAACATTGATTCAGTGGAAGTCCAAATTTGACAAACAAATTCAACATCTCCATGAAGACCTTATAAATGAAGCAAAAAGAAAACTGGAAGACAACATCAAGCAAACAAGTATTCGTAAAAAACTGGACCAGCAGATAGCAGACAAAGAGAAGATTCTCTTTGAAAAGTGCAAAGAACTTGCTTTGAAGCTTAAAGAAAATGGGAACAGTAACAATGATTCAGAAGCAGAATTTGAAAAAATGTGGGGAAAGTGGGTCTCTGAATTACATGAACAAGCCCCCAAAATAAAAGATATGGACATGTTGGAGGATGTGGTTAACATTCTGGGAGAGATTCACGAAAGTGCCCTGGTCCATGAGCGAAAAAAATATTCTGATTACAAAAATATTTGCAGTGTTGTTGATTACAATAAGTATGTCCTCTTGAAAAAGAGAAATCTTTGGGAAAGATCTCTTAAACCAGGAGATCAAAAATTAATACAAGATCTTATTTTGAAAGTCACTGAAGAAGTAAAAATAAAGGTGAATTCATTTCCATTCGCAGTCCAGGGATACAATCCAAGTTATATCCAAGACATTGCACGTGATATCAAAAAACAAGTGCAAAACTTTGACTCAAGTCATCAATCTTTTGATTTGAAGAAAGAGTTTGTGATTGATCTTTCACTTTTTGTGTTTGAGGATGCAAAACATCTAATTACAGAGCTGCATGGGAAATTCAAGGAAGCAAATGATCCCTTTTTATACTTGGACCAAAAACAGATTGAGTATTTCAAAGTCTTTGAGAAATACTGGCAGGGAGCAACATCAGCAGCTGTGCTTGGAGAACAAATCTGCCATAAACTAAAACAACCAATCAAGCAGAGCGTCTACAATATGATGGCAACATATGTGTGTGGACAAATGAGAGGGAAGCCTCCATTTAATGGGAACAGAGCTGATCTGGAAAAATACATTCTGAGGTCCCTGGCAGAGCAGAAGGGAGACAAGAATGAGAAGTTTAAGAAGTACTTAAAATACATGTTCCACCCGAGGTCCCACTTTGAAATTTTTATCCAAGAAAGTGTGGAAAAGTATATGAGAACAGAAAACCTTCAGGCAGTTTCTGTAATAAAAGAGTATCTGGAGGAGAAAGAGAGAAATGTCATAAGTGCAGCTAAAATGGCAACACATTCAATGATCTATATGAATGTCAAATCAAATGCAGATACATGGCTGAAATATTTTTCCAACAACCTGGTAGATGAATTGGGAAACACCAATATTCACACTAGAGTTCTCATGAGTACTGATATAACTGACTATGACCTTCTTGTGGAAGTAATACAGAAAGAACTGTCAAAGGTTGTCGAAGAGCTAAAATGTAGCCTCAGTAAGCTTTCATCCTTCAGACCGGATACATCCAGAGAAAGGCCAGATGAGATTCTGATAAAGCACTTCTGCAGGTGCTGCTGGGAACAGTGTCCTTTCTGTGGAGCTGTCTGCACCAACAGTCAACAAGACCACACTGGAGATCACAATGCCGACTTCCATCGCTCATTGGGAATGAATGGACAGCATTACAAGGATTCAGCAGAATTTTGCATAGACTTTTGCACAACACTAGTAGCAAGTAACAAATTGTTTTGGCCATCGAGTGACCCTGAGAGTACATTTCCTTACAAAGAGTACAGGCGGGCAGGAGGAACATTTGCTAAGTGGGGCATCTCTACTGATTTTTCCGAGCTGGCATACTGGAAGTGGTTTATTTGTGAATTCCAAGAAAACCTTGAAAAGCATCACAACAAAACCTTCTATGATAGGGGGAAGATTCCTGATGAATGGAAATATTATAATCAGATAGATGCTGTTGCAAGCTTAGACATAGGACATTGGTAAAATTCTGTCACTTACTGAATGTCTTATTTCACAATGATGATTTTACAAAGACTCTGGGATCCTCCTGTACAATATTATGCACAGTCATATTTGTAATGCACATAAATTCAAATATTGCATGATATCTTTTTTTCAAAACAGTAACATACACTGCCTCAGACCCCTTATTGGAATAATAAATAATAATAAATAAAGTAATAATTGCATATACTGAAGTAATATTTATAATAAATAAAATAATGATTTCATTGATTGAAGTAATAAAAAATTAATATATAAGTAATAAGTAATAAAGTAATAAATACATTGCAACTTCATGCAAATGTGGCTTTGGCTTTTCAATCTTGCATACTCTTTCATTTAATACAACTGAGCTGGATAATCTGTATAATTTAAGATCTAAGATATAAACAAGTGAGTAGTTTAATGGTTTTAACATTGCGAACATAAATTATTCCATATTAGAAACTGAGGGGATGAAGCAATGCCAGGTTACCAAATAATCAGAGGAGACACCAGCCTATGGGCCCAGTTACAACGGATACAAAAACATACATATTAGGAGATCATTTGTGGAGTGGGGGGGCAAGATTTCAACTGTGTAGGGCCCTGCACACAGTTAAATCCAGCATTGAGATTAAGTCTCTTTGGGGTAGCTTTGAGTAAATGACTAAATGTTGAATGGATCATTATGTGTTTGAGGATAATGTATTCAGAAACCTTATGAATGCTTGTATATTCAGAATGTCCAAAGTGCATTTATAGATTCATTAGTTTTTTTGTATTGCATATAGTCCTTCAATATATTTAACAGTAAACACCAAAAACATACATTCGGATTATAAGAATGAAACAGGTCACATATAGTTATTTTAGCTATACAAACAAATTCTGAGAGTTGAAAGGACAAGTTTGCCGCACATGAGGCAACTAATCAAATTAGAGAGGAGGCGGAGTCAACTTGGTGATGGGGATAAAGGAGATATAGGACTTTTAGCAATATTGCATTACATGTGTTGTATGTACATATATTGTAGATACATTTGTGGTATTGGTGAAGAACAAATGGAACAAAGAAAAAAACCTGTATGCAAACAAAAATGAAAGAAACCCAAGTAACTGATCCTGTGGCTTAACAAAAATGGTTTTAAAGAAAGAAATAAAGACATAACAAACAGGTGGCACTGCTAATAAGATGGAAACATGCGCTACCTGAAGCATGGCACAAAAACAAAAGAGAACAAACAAAGAACATAACCAAACCATAGGCTACTATCACTGCCATAGAGGATGCTGTAATGTGGAACAATTATGAGGCAGGTGCAAATGCGGAGTGGAGCGAGATTTATTAGAGGAAAATCCATAAGCAGTGTCAGTAGAATGGGTCAGAGTCACGAAATCAAGATACACAGAACCGGAATGCATGATAAACAGAAACAAAACCCAATAACTAGAACAGGTTACAGATAAACAGACAAAAACACATAACATAGAACACTGTGAGAAGACAAAACACGGCAAGACGAAACACTGAAAGGAACAGATGGAGGGTAGAAAAAAGAAGACGAGAGATTACGTGCAATCATGGCAGCTTCTAGAACAAATGACCAGCAGGAAAACCATAGAAATACAATCAATAAATACTATAATAAAGGGTATGTGTTTTTTGTATTTTTATATGTCAATGTTGTGTACTGTACTTGTTGAAGTACTTTATATGCAGCAGTAATAATAATTTTTAAAATACGCAACTTCGTCTGCAACATCTGTTCACTGATGTTCATTTGTTTGAATTCAGTTCTGTATATTCTGTTATAAATACCTATGTATATATCATATATCAATTTAGTTAAAAAAGCAATAATAAAAATTTAAAAATCACCAGTGAAATGGGAACAGCTGGTTAAGATTCCATCGTAACTTAAGATAAACTAAATTAATTCTGAGCACATACAAAAATAACAGTATTTACCATATTAATGATAGTGAATGCATTAAAAGTTTAAAATGGTATTATTTTGAGCAAGGTGTTATTTTTTTATCAACATAGTTCTGAAGGTGCATGGCCACCTTTAGAAAGTGGCCAGAAATGTTTCCACCATTTAAGTGGAGAGCACTCTGGAAACTCTAATTTTGACCTTCTTGGTCACTTCAGAAATTCAATGGGTGTTCAGAATTTAATGCAGATTTACTGTGCATTTCTATATACAGTCAATGTTTAAAACAAGAAGTTTCTACTGCCTGAGACAGGAATGCCCAAGTATAATGGTCATAAAGAGAAATCATGATGCAAGTTGCTCAAAAGACAACAAAAGCAACAATCTAACACCACTGATGCACCATTTTGGGAGGAAGGATTTTTCTTCCTGGTCTTGTAATGGAAGAAATTAAACCCCAAGACATTGCTTTACATCAAAATTGTAAAATCAAACAGTCAACTTTATTAACACAATGAAAGGTAAAGAAAAGATGTGAAGCTTAATTTAGCCAATGTTTTGTCAGCTGCCTGTCTGTTCACATTCACATCAGTATTGGCTGTCAATCACTTCATCATCCCACCTTTAGATATCATCAAACAACATATATAAAACCTTTTCATGTTAAGGTGCATTTTGCTTGTCGGACGCGTCAGCTAATGGTGTTTTCTTCAGCTGGCTGGTGTGTATCCACTGTGCTGATCCCGATGTTAGCACAGCGGTTCGGGTCACTGCAATCACGGTTGTTGGGGGTCCGTACACAGCTTCACCAACTTTCCAAGGGTTCAATGATTTGACCAAAACAGTGTCACCTGGAATAAATGGATGAGTAGGCTTGTCTGCGGGAAGAGTGAGAGTGAAAGAGACATTACCATGCACACTGTTCAATTTCTCAGTCAACATTTGGGTGTAGTCCACCGAGATCACGTCCATGTCACCTGAATGAGAAACACCTGGGTTATCTCTGACCCATGGGGTGGTAAATGGTCTACCAAAAATGACATCAAATGGTGACAATTTGGTGGTGGCACTGGGCGTCATTCTGATCCCACATAACACCGCTGGCAGTACATCTATCCACTTCTTTCCTGTTTTCATCATAGCCTTTGTTAACCTTTCTTTCAAGGTACAATTTATTCTCTCAACAATGCCAGATGACTAAGGATGATAAGGGATATGAAACTTCCAGTCAATAGTTAGATAGGTGCATAGTTTCTGAGTAACTTTGAAACAGGGTCCCTGATCTGAATCTATTGGCTAGGATTTTAACCACATTGCGAGCGTCTTCCTTAGAACAACGAAATGCCTCAGGACAATGCCTCAAATATCCATACACTCAGACACGCATGATTTTCATTACTATCATTTTGATAACGCAGTGCGGGGAACAGGCTACCAACCTTCTAATGAGAGCATTTAAACGAGACAAAATAGTGTTTTAGCACTGTGCACTGCTATATCTCTGACCATTCGGGAAAGTACAGAGAGCAGCCGAAAACTGACAGAAACAGAGTCAGATAGGCGAAAGAACAAGCATACTAATAAAGTACTCGCCTTCTCAAAATTCAAGAAGTTCAATACTCTATAGCTTTAGTATATTCAAACCGCATGAAAAAGAGGGAAAACCGCTGTTGTCCGATAGCCTGCTGAGTTCTAATGTAGACTTGATATTTCAAGAACGACGGCGGAGAATATGCTAACTTCAACTAACGGTCATAGTGCTGTTGTTTTTGTTTTGTTTTTTGACTAGACAATAACCACCTTGTAAATATTATCAGATTAAATTTCTATTGATTTGAGCAGAGCTTAAATACTCGTAGTACTTAAGTACTCTCTCTCTCTGAATGCCTGGTGTGCATTTGCGCTGTAGCGGGTAGATTAGCGATATACCGCTGAAATTCACAAGAACAGTTATACAAGGTAATGTAAACTACATAAAATTATTGGGAAAAATTAAATAACACTTACTTTCTCATGAATTCAGTAACTATATTAAATGTAATTTACACTCAGAACCGTTTGATTAGAAAAGCCTCCCATGGATGAAGCTTTACTGGAGAGCGCAAACAGTTCATTCTTTTCTTCAAAGAATTAAATTCAGTCATCTCATTTGCTTTATCTAATTTGTGGATTAGTCAATAACAGTTTTATATAGGATCTGTAACGTCTCGAGTGCCGCAGGGCGCGGAGCAGGACGCACAGACTCCCTCGACAGTGACAAACGTTAATTAACACACATCGCAGACAACGATGGCACTCACACATCACACATAACTTGAACGACGAACACTAACTTTGACACTGTGAAGAAATGTACACACAAAGGTAACGTGAACAATGACCGACATTGATGCACACACCTACAGGGGTTCAAATACATAAACACAGAACAAACACTAACTAGGTGCAGGTGTGTGCAGACATGTAGGCGTGATTACAAACAACAAACTCCCACTGCATGCGGCGGGCTGTACCACGTGACAGTGAGAGGATCATATTAGTAGGATGGTTTCTTGGTGTAGTATTAGGTCAAATATCTTATGAAAACACACTTGCATAAGAAAAGTGTTGGAGTGTTTTATTGTGGGGTTTTTTGTTGTTTGTTTGTTTATTTTGTTTTTTGGCCTCAGAGTGCTCGCCTCAACTTTGAGTTTGCTATTATGTGATGGAACTGTTTTAGCTCATGTACATCATACCTATAAGATCCTTATTTTGGAGAATTTTAACCAATGCTGCCACCTTATTCAGCTGAACAATTTATAATCACACCAAAATAAAAACTGAAGAAGATCTCTAAAGAGAAAGAAAATATTTGAAATGTCTGTATTTCATTTGTAATAATAATAATAATAATAATAATAATAATAATAATTAATACATTACACGATATGTCAGATCTCAACTTTTTAATTTTTATTATTTCTATAATTGTTTTCTGTGCATTTGTCTGTTCAGCTACTCCAAACACTCCGTATAATATTCCTGATATCTCTACTTTTTGTGTAGTTGGAAATTTAACACAAAACTGCTGATTGGGAGGATCATTTAATAGGTTTAGATAATTAGGAAAATATGGCAGAACATGGGTGTTTATCTTTAACTCACTCATCATTTACACCAATTTCCATTAAAAGCTGCATAGATAGTTGCTAGCCAAACTGATCTTCAGTGAGTTCCTGGATTTTGATACATGCAAGCTTTATCTTTAATTAGCTTTATCTACATAACTGTAAATAATATCAACACATTTCCTTTTTATTTAACATTAACTTTCACAGGTATTTCAATGGAGAAGGTATGTCAGTGGTTGCAGTTAGATATTTCTACAGCTTACCAACTAGTAGTTTTATTTCACAGTCTACCAGAAGGTCCTGAACTACTAAGGAATTCTTGTGAATGAAACATTGCATTTAACCACTCTTTACAGCTTCCAGTGAAAGTAGCTATTAAATAAATAATGTGCATAAAACCAGGACTTTAATATCAATATATGAACACCTGTAGGATGAGATGAGGAATCCACAATAACTACCAAGTGCTGCGAGGGAAATGATTGTGAGGGAGGTTATTCTGCACAGGGAAAGTCTCCATACTACATAATGAACAGCAGCTTCAGATTAAACTATCATGGTTTAGTCATGATGTCCCTCTTGTGGCGATTATAAGTATTGCACTCATTTTTCCATCTTTGATGATATTCGCTGATTTAGTCAGGTAATGCTGTGAGGTCATCAGATTTGTTTCCATGACGTCTGCCCTCAGCCTTAGCTAGCTACCTTTATTTTTCCATGTCAGTTCCTACCTTGGAAAATTACTGCTTGTACCTTTTAAATTTGTATTGTTGAAGCATTACGTTGTGTAGTTGATTGTGTTTTGTTTAGAGATGTTTGAGATTCATGTGTAAGAATCCTCAGATAAAGTGTTTGCTGCACTGTGTCTTATTTGCTTGTTAACGTACCTGTGGGAGAAATTTGTGTTTTGTTGAAAACGAGGTAAACGTTCTTGCTCAGTGTATGAACACATGAACACATCTATAAATGTATCAAAGCTATATACATATGTGATGGAGCATCACAGTAAAGTGGAGGCACTGCTGCCGTATAAAGAACCCTGAAGATGTGAGACTCCAGTAGCCTAAATCACCCTGGAGGTGTGAGGGTGTTCACTCTAACATAAATGCTGTCATTTAGCATCACCACTGAATTATGGATCAATTCTCCAACATATTCATGTTTCCTTTATTTACTAACTGCACATAAACACCATAAGAACTAAAAACAGAAAACACTGATTAAATACGGTGGTCATTAACTCAAGGTTAATCAGCATCATTAACACAATACATATTCAGTATTTTATTAAAACCTAGTCAACCCCATAATTAATGTAACGCGCAGTGGCCTGAGTGCCAAAGGGCATGGAGCGGAATGCACAGAATCTCTGGACATAGGCTAACATTTATTTACATAAAACACAAAGGACAAAACTGGCACTCATGTGTAAGCACAAACAATTAACATAAGCACACTACACACTAACAACTTCTAACATTTAACATGATATTAAGCAAACATAGACACAACTGATACATATAGTTAAAACAACACACTGCACACAAGACTAGGGTTTAAATACATAGACAAGACGAGGTGCAGGTGTGTGCAGACGTGGCCACAAACAGATCCTCCCACTGCATGTGGCAGGCCAAACCACGTAACTCACAGGAGGCGAGCATTCCATGACAATTAACCCCATCACACATACGTACATAAGACACATTTATCATGATTTGAATAATCACATAATCTATAACAGACAAATAGATCACTTCCTTAGGGTGTGTGGTCATGTGACACTGCAATAGATGATAACAAAGAGAGAGAGAGAGAGAGAGAGAGAGAGAGAGAGAGAGAGAGAGAGAGAGAGAAACTCCATATACTGCAGTCCCAGAGATTTTAGAGCACAGTAATAACGCATTACTGTACATCACCACAAGAGGGAAGCAGCACAACACTGTCAATGAAAACTGAATTCTTCAGGATAAAATCAAAACTGAGTTTGAGTAGCCAAATACAGTTAATCCCAGATACAGTAGATGAGAAACTACAGGGTCTGTGTCTGGTTTCTAGGTTGTAGGGGGTAAAGAGTCTTTGGAGAGGTGATGTGTAGGTGAAGCAGTATCAGATGGAGTTTATTTCAGGAAAATACAAACATACTGTTCTCCTCCTACATGTGATACTGTGAGAAAAAGAAATCTACAATGGAAAATTCAAGACATGTCTGCGGCCACAAGACATCTTTATACACATAATAAAAATTTAACATGTATTGACATTTTGCAGCAATCAGCTATTCTACCTTAAAACCAGTAAAACAAAAGATAAAGCTCATGTTAATTTGTCATCTCTCTAGTATTTACCAAAACACAACAAAAACTATACCACAAATACATTAGCTGGGATCACACAACCTCATTGTTGAATTTCTCCAAACCCCAAACCCAGCATAGAGGGGCTGAGTGAATGTGGTGTGGACTGTGTGTAGGAGGGACATTGTGTCAGAGACTCTGTAGAAGGACAGAGTTCCTGCACTGTGATCCACATACACTCCTATTCTGGAGGACGGTGGTCCTGGGATCTCAGTCTCAATGTTGTTGTGGCAGAAAGAGAGAGTGGGAGAACGCAGACTCCAGGACTGAGAGTTGAATCCAAACACACACTCCTTACCCCGTCCTTTCCTGCTGATCCCTTTATAGGAGACTGATACGAACACCCATCCCACACCGTTCCACTCAACCTCCCAGTAACAGCGTCCACACACACTCTCCTTACTCAACACCTGAGCCCAGCGGTCAAATCTCTCTGGATGATCAGAGTATCGCTGGACTTCTCCACTCCCTGTCACCACTCTGTTCCTCTCAGACAGACGGAGGCGACGATGTGCTGTGTTTGGATCCAGAGTCAGCTGACAGAAATCTGAAACAAAGAACATTTGAAGTTTTTATTTACAAGTTTTACTAATGTCAATTAAAATATGGTGATTACCATGGTAACAATGACATGTTCATATTAAAACCAGTGCAAGTAATATTTGAATGTGCAAGTGTGCTTTTGTCTGTGTGTGTGTGTGTGTGTGTGTTACATTTCAGGAAATCTCTGGTCTTTGGCACTGAGGGTAAACTCTGAACTGCTGCAGCTGTGGAGAAACAGAATCAAAATGGTTCTATTAATGTCGATTAAAATAAACTCATTTGTGTCTCATACATTTCATTAAGGAACATTTAGTGGTGGTCACCATGGTAACAGTGACATCTTCATATTAAAACCATGAGTACAAGTTATATTTGAATGTGTAAGTGTGATTGTGCGTGTGTGGATGTGTATGGATGTGTGTATGTTACATTTCAGGAAATCTTCTCTGGTCTTTGGCACTGAGAATAAAATCTGAACTGCTGTAGCTGTAGAGAAACAGAATCAAAATGATCCAACAGAATGAATGAATGAGACCCAAATGATCCATCCAGAAATACAGAATGTGATCAGAATAAATGTGGGATTATATGTGGATTATGTGTTTATGAAGAAAACATTCTCTAATCTTTCTGTTAATTATGGATTTTGGGGAAGATCAGTAAATATCATCAGGAAGATTTTCTGTTTCTCTACTTCTTTCTCTTGTCTTTTCTTTCTCTCTCTCTTGCTCACTCTCTCTCTCTCTCACACACACACACACACACACACACACGCACGCACACACACACACACACACACACACACACATACACTGTGTGTGTTTGTAAACTAAATGTGTGTTATCTGTGTTATGATACAATAAATAAAATATTGATGTGTTCATACATTATTTGCTTTGGTTAGTTATTTAAGTTTTGTTTGTTTGTGAAGTTTGATCATGTCCAGCAATTCTAAGAGTCTTTATTTGTGTTTGGCTCTCCCAGTTTTGAACGTTTGTTTTGGATTTCTGTTTATGATTCTCACCTGGTATTTCAGTTTACTATTTACTGTTTACTGTTTACTATTTACTATTTTGTTTACTATTTACTGTCTACTGTTTGGTAACTGATGCAGCATGTTTTCACTGTCTAATATATTTGACTCTTAATGCTTGTTGTTCCTGACATCATCATGGACAAATATAACTGCTGGATTCTGATATGCTTCACTAGTGACTGAAAATTTAAACAATAATTTAAAATAATCATTTATCAGTATAATCAATCATGAAATGTTTAATTTCTATAAATTATACAGATCATTTACCTTCTCATTTACCTTCTTTACCTTTCTCTTGTCCTCATCTATGTCATCTCTCTATAACCTTTTCATCTCTTTATGTGTATCTCTGACATTCTCTCTGTCTCTCTCTGTCACTCTCTGAATGTGTGAGACTATTTTTTTAATAGTACAAACATTGAAAACAAGACATATTTAAAGATATTTGAAGATTTCAAACCATCAGCACACGAGAGTCAAAGCACAATCTGCCTGAATGATATTTACCATTAGAGGGCAGCAGTAATTGTCCAATTTCAAAAAAGATTAAATCTGTTCTATGTAGTTTAGGAAATCTTATAGCTTTCTTTATCCTGTCACTAAGTAAATAGAGATTTCCATCATTATGTTTCACAGCAGGATGGCTCCTCTTACAATGTGGAGGGATTTTGTTGAATTCCTTCTTGCAGAATTCCTCTAGTCGCTCTTTCAAATCAGAAAGAAATTTCTTAACTCCATCAAATGAGAGATGTTGATGGACAGGGATGCTGGGAGAGTCCTCAGATCCAGAAGAGACACAGACAGACTGGAATCTCTGCAAAGAGAAGAAAACATAATGGAGAAGGATAAAGGTGTACATGAGTAATAAAAGATCTCATGCCAAATTAGACCAAATACACATTTGTTAACAAACCTTCCATTTATTTTCAAGATCTTTGAAATAGCTGTAGCTCAGCTCATATCCGAATTGGAACCAGATACAATAAATTTTTGGTCAGGGTTTTTGCCTAATCATAGTATGGAAACAGCACTAATTAAAGTAGTTAATGACCCGTTGTTGGCTTCTGACCAGGGTTATGTCTGTTTGCTTATATTGCTAGATCTGACTGCAGCATTTAACACTATAGATCACAACATTTTACTGGATAGACTCGAAAATGTTGTTGAGATTAGGTGAACAGCCCTTTCCTGGTTTAAATCTTATCTAGCTGGTCACTACCAGTTTATCGTAAATGGAGACTTCTCAGCATACTACAAGGTTAGCTATGGTGTCCCACAAGGATCTGTTCCAGGGCCTTTGATTTTTTTCTTTATATATGCTACCTCTAGGTGACATTATATGTAAACACTGTGCTGGTTTCCACTGCTATGCTGATGATACTCAGAGAAACCAGAAGACATATATCATCTTAGTATTATTGACGAATGCATAAGGGACGTCAGACACTGTACGTCGAGGAACTTTCTCTCACTTAATCCTGACAAAACAGAGGTGCTTCTATTAGACCTAAATATAGCTATGTCCTCACTCTCTAATTACTCGATGAACCTCAATGGTCTCCCAATCACATCTTCCCTAATAGTTAAAGATCTTGGGAGCTATTAGGGATCCCAGTCTCTCATTCAAAGCTCATGTAAATAATAATTCTAGAACTGCCTTTCTCCAGCTTAGGAACATTTCAAAGATTAGGAACATGCTCTCTTCACATGATGCAGAAAAGCTAGTCCATGCATTTATTACTTCAAGATTGGACTATTGTAATGATCTACTATCAGTCTGTACTACTAAGTGCCTAAACAAGCTCCAGATAGTTCAAAATGCAGCAGCCAGAGTGTCACGGAACACTCGCCTCCTATGAGTCATGTGGTTTGGCCTGCCACGTGTAGTGGGTGGATCTGTTTGTGGCCACACCTGCACACACCTGCACCTCGTCTTGTCTATATGTATTTAAACTCTTGTCAAAGTGTGCAGTGTGTTGGTCATTGTTATTATAGCATGTTTCGTTAAATGTTAGCATAGTCATTGTACATGTTCTTCTAGTTACTGTTTAATGTATTAGTGTTCATCGTTCATGTTTTATGTGAGTGCCATTATGTTCTACATCAATAAATGTTCATCCACATCGCTGGAGTCTGTCCATCCTGCCCCTCACCCTTCGGCATTCAGGCCACACGTGTTACAGAATGACAAACCACCACAGGACGCCAGCTCCCCTAAAAACAGACTTCCTAGCGGGAGGTGCGTAGGCATCCCCCACACTGCTGCAAGGATCCCAGGTGATTGGGGAGAGGACCACGACTGCCATCCAAGTCCACTCCGGAAGTGGAGGGGAACACCCCCAGGAATTTCATGGGGGGGGCTGGGGCTATTGAGCCTGGGCCAAGGAGGACCGAGGGGCGCCACAATGACCAGAATGAGGGCGGTTGGATGGAGCCATCAGGATCTCTGGAGGACAGAGTTGAAGCTCGAGTCCCTTCCCTTCAGCAGACTCACCAAGGAGACTGAAGGGGTCTGCCCAAAGCCCCGGAGGCAAACTGCCTCTAGGACACTCCTAGAGTGGCAGGAGAGAGGAGGACCATTGGGGAAATAGCACATATGGAACCAGGACGGATGTGCACCCCCGCGTGTCTGTTGACGCCACGGACACGTTTGAGGCGACCTGCGCGGATGGTGGGCGCCACATGACAGCGCCTTGTATGTTTGTGTGTGGGTGCTATTGTGTGTTTTGTGTTTGCGCCTTTTGTCTTTACAGGCGCAACGTCATTGGTAGCGTACCGGACTGCTCTGAGAGAGGCAGGGAAGCTGCAAGGTCTCCCTTGCTGGCAGCACCTGACCTGCCTGGTACTGGGTGGGCACTGGGCATTGCCATGCTGTGTTATGTGTTTACGTGTACATGACGCCCAGATGTTCGCATTATTTGGACAGACGCGTCGGGAGCTGTGTTCCTTGGGAGGGAGTACTGTCACGGAGCGCTCGCCTCCCACGAGTCACGTGGTTTGGCCCGCCACATTCAGTGGGGGGAACCTCGTCTGTGGCCATGCCTGCACAGACCTGTACCTCGTCTTGTCCTCGTGTCAGTGTGTGCAGTATCGCTGGTCATTGTTGATGTAGCATGTTGATGTTAAATGTTAGCAGTGTCGTTGTATGCTTGTTCCCCTTGTTGTTGTTACATGTATTCGTGTTTATCGTCGTTGTTGTTTAATGTTAAAGGTTTTGTGTTTATGTTTATTTCTTGTGTCATATGTGAGTGCCACTGTCTTTATGTAACAATAAATGTTCATCCACGTCACTGGAGTCTGTGTATCCTGCCCTTCACCTTTTGGCATTCGGGCCACACACGTTACACTAGGGAGTTTTTCCTTGCCATTGTCACCCATGGCTTGCTCACTGGGGGCTTGGACTTGGACATTTGTAAAGCTGCTTTGTTACAACACCTTTTGTAAAAAGCGCTATATAAATACATTTTGATTTGGATTTTTTTTATTAGACAGTTATATATATATTTGCTTTAATGAGCATTTGTGAAGAGTCATTACAGAAACTTGATTGTTCCTCTATAGCTGCAACAGAGGAGGAAATGGAAGAAATACCTGGAGGAAATGGATGTGATCCTCTGTGTGGGAGAGCTTCTCCAGCTCAGTGTCTCTCCTCTTAAGATCAGCAATCTCCTTCTCCAGTTGCTCCAGGACTTGTTCAGCTGGTCTCAGTTCAGCCTTTTCCTGAGCTTTGATCAGCTCTCTCACGTCACAGCGCTTTTTCTCAATGGAGCGGATTAGCTCAGTAAAGATTCTCTCACTGTCCTTCACTGCTGTCTGTGCAGAACGCTGTTAGGAGACACACAGACAAGATGGAGGTCCATTTAAAGCTGAACTATCCTTCACTCTCTCACTGTGACCCTGGATGACTTATAGTGCACATTGTGGTTGTGTAGGATCCCAAAGTGCATCAACACCGGTCTCCTCACTGGCTGACTGGAGGAGAGGCCTGACTGAGCTCTGAAATAGATGCTCCAGCAGCTCTCTACTCAGTACTCACCTTAAGAGAGTCCACAGCCTGCTTCAGCTCCTGGACCACCTTCTCTTTCTCCAGGATTCTCTGCTGGAATTTCCTCTGCTCCTTCTTTAGACCACTCTGTGGATGAATACATTACATTTATCTGTTTATGTGATATGTGACATCAACTGACATTTGATACAAGTTCAGCATTCAGATTTGATGCAAGTTCAACATTCAGAAGACTGAGGCCTACAGCACTGTACAAATGCTTAAGTTACAGTCATAAAACTTTGTAAAAACATTCATTATATGATCTCAAGAACCAAACTACTGTTAATTTTGATGGCATAGAAATCTGGAATGTATAACTTATACTGTACAGTAAGTACAGTAACACATTCCTATTGATATGTAGTACTACAGTCTACAGTAAATACAGTAACATTCCTACTGATATGTAGTACTACAGTTTACATGACGTACAGTACCACATTCCTACTGATGTGTAGTACTACAGTCTACAGTAAGTACTGTAACATTTTCATATTGATATGTAGTACTACAGTCTACATGAAGTAAAGTAATATTCCTACTGCTATGTAGTACTACAGTCAACAGTAAATACTGTAACACATTCACACTGATATGTAGTACTACAGCCTACAGTAACACATTCACACTGATATGTACTATAGTCTACAGTATGTACAGCAACACATTCTTGCTGACATATATTGCTGTAACAGATTTTATAGGATGTATATTCACTCTTGTAAATTCACTCCTGAGCTTTGACTGAGAACAGACATATTAAGCACTTCTTAAAACACTTTAGAATTCACTTTCATTTTTAACAAACCAACATAAGTCCCCATAAATTCAACAACTGAAGTGCCAATGTAAAACCACCATTCTAATTATTTATTATAATAACTAATAAATATAGAGGTTTACAGATCAGACATACAGTTAATATGAACTGAATGTAAAATATTTCTCATTCTCACCTGTTTCTTACTTCTTTCTGCTACAGCAGCAACTGTATCATGTCCTCTGTGTTCATGCATCAAACACATATAACAGATGCAGGTTTGATCAGTACGACAGTAGATCTCGATCACTTTGCCATGCTGAGGGCAGATCTTCTCTTGTAGGTGTGAGGAGGCTTTGACTAACTTGTGCTTCTTCAAACCATGAACTTCATAGTGAGGTTTGAGATGAGTTTCACAGAAGGAGGCCTGACACATCAGACAGGATTTGATGGCTTTGAGTTTTCTTCCACTGCAGAAATCACACCCCACATCTCCAGGTCCAATGTAACAGTGAGCAGGAGAAGCAGCTTGCATTTTCTTCAGTTTCTCCACCATTTCAGCCAGCATGTAGTTTCTGCATAGAACAGGCCTTCGAGTGAAAGTCTTTCTGCACTGCGGGCAGCTGTAGTTTCTCCTCTGATAATTCTGATCCCAGAAGACATTAATACACACCATACAGAAACTGTGTCCACAGGGAATAGTCACTGGATCCTTCAGTAGATCCAGACAGACTGGACAGAGGAACTGATCTTGATGAAATACTGAAATACTGGTTTCTGCCATTTTCCTGCCTAACTACACTGAGAGAGCAGAACTCTGAGATAAGTTTCGATTACTCTAAACTGAGAAGGAGGGGCTTCCTGGTTCTGTATTTGGCAGAGGGGCATAGCTATGGAAAGCCAGAGTGGTCAAAATTCGCCATTGATTAATGTTGAAAAAAGTGGCGTTTTGGATGTTTTTACACTGCAAAATATGGTGTTATTTTTCAATATGTTGTAAAATATGCCACAAAACCATCAAAAACTCTGTACTTTATGACGGTTATATGTCAGTTTAAAACGCTGTACAAGCCCCGCTTTCAGTACTCTAAAACAGCATTTTTTTACACCACTTTTGTGTCCCTCTAACCTGTTCATGCTCTGCATTCTTGTGTATTTACTGTTGCTACATTGTACAGATCTCAGCCTGGTTAGCTAGCTACAATCAAATTGTGCTAATAATTTACAGCATAGACAATGTTTTCTTTCAAGTTTGATAGTTTAGCTGGTCTGCTACAGTGACCACTTTGCTTAACTGGTCTGTTACAATGACCAGTTTGGCTATCTGGTCTGCTAAAATGACCAGTTTGGTTAGCTGGTCAGCTACAATGACCAGTTTGGTTAGCTGGTCTGTTACAATGACCAGCTGGTCAATTGTCTTATTCTTACTATCATATCTGCAGTGTGATGTTTTTACATGCATACAAAATATGATTTGAAATCAGTAACACTCTAAATGTAAGTATATGGACAGAAACTGAGTTGAGTTAGCCAGTATATCATTAGGTTGGACTGAATTGTAAAATAGTAATACACTCAATGTAGCTAGCTAGTTATTTACTGACAGGGTCAGGTTATATTTGTGATAAAAATATCCATGTTAAAACAAAAATAATTAGATTAGGAAGAAGTTGAAAATACATAATCAAAACTGATGTAAAGACTTTACAATACTCAAATCAATACTCCTAAAAAACCTTTTGTGTTGCTGGTTTTAAACAAATAAATGACTACTTTTTGCAAAATAAAGATGCAATGTTAAATTTCCTTTATGTGTATAAAGAGCTACATGTCTTGAATTTTCCATTGTAAATTTCTTTTCTCACACTATCACATGCAGAAGGAGAACAGTATGTTGCTATTTTCCCGAAATAAATTCCATCTGATTGTACTTCACCTACACAACACCTCTCCAAAGACTCTTTACCCCCTACAACCTAGAAACCAGACACAGACCCTGTAGTTTCTCATCTACTGTATCTGGGATGAATTGCATTTGGCTACTCAAACTATTTTCTGATTTTATCCTTAATAATTCAGCTTTCATTGACAGTGTTGTGCTGGCCTCTTGTGGTGATGCACAGTAATGCGTCATTACTGTGTTCTAAAATCTCTGGAATTTAAGTATATAGAGTCTCTCTCTCTCTCTCTCTCTCTCTCTCATCAGCTATTTATGTAGCACATGACTACACACCATAAGAAAAGAACCTTCAGGGTTCTTCACACTTCATACGGCAGCAGTGCCTACACCCTGCTGTGATGCTCCGTCACACATGTATGTAGTTTTGCTACATTTATAGATGCGTTCATGTGCTCATTCTCTGAGCAGAATGTTTACCACGTTTTCAGCAAAACACAAATTTCTCCCACAGAAACGTTAACCAGGAACTAACCCACTGTGCAGCAAACACTTTAACTGAAGATTCTTATACATGAAAATCAAAAATCTATAAACAAAACACAATCAACTACACAATATAATGTTTCAACAATACAAATAAAAGGTGCAAGCAATAATTTTCCAAGGCAGGAACCGAGACGGAAAAATAAAGGTAGCTAACTAAAGCTGAGGGCAGACGTCATGGAAATAAATCAGATGACCTCACAGCATCACCTGACTAAATCAGCGAATAGCGTCAAAGATGGAAAAATTAGTGCAAAACTTAAAATCGCCACAAGAGGGACATCATGACTAAACCAAGTTTGTACAGAACATGATAGTTTAATCTGAAGCTGCTGTTCATTGTGTAGGATGGAGACTTTCCCTGTGCAGAATAACCTCCTTCACAATTATTTCCCTCCCAGCACTTGGTAGTTATTGTGGATTCTTCATCTCATCCTACAGGTTTTCATATATTGATATTAAAGTCCTGGTTTTATGCACATTATTTATTTAATAGCTACTTTCACTGTGAAATAAAACTACTAGTTGGTAAGATGTAGAAATATCTAACTGCCATTCTAACAGGTAAATTCCAGGTACATTCTAACAGTAAACTACTGTTTCATTTAGATAAAGAACATTACTGCAGACTGCCAAGCATTATGGGTATTTTCACTGTAATTAGATTGTCCACATGTGAGCATTAACTGGAAATAGCAATGGATGCTGGGAGATCGGTTGTTTGGAGGGAAGCACTGGTAGTGCAAAGAGGTTTTTTTTTTGCATTATATTGTTATATTTTTCCTAAAAAGGGTTAATTGCTTATTCACAAACATGTAGTTTTATTTTTAAAGGCATACTGATGGAGATTCTGACATTTTTTGTTAGGTTTTCTTTTGTGTTAATATTTTTATTAATTTTAACAATGTGGCCTTGTCAGTGCTGCCTCGTGAAGCTGAAAATAGAGCAGACAGTTAACATCCATCATGAACAAAGCATTTACATTCACCCTGAGCAGAGCATTTACAGTGGTGTGAAAAAGTGTTTTCCCCCTTCCTGATATCTTATTTTTTGCATGTTTGTCACAATTAAATGTTTCAGATCATCAAACTAATTTAAATATTAGGCAAAGATAACACAAGTAAACACAAAATGCAGTTTTTAAATGAAGGTTTTTATTATTAAAGGGAAAAATATCCAAACCTACATGGTCCTGTATGAAAAAGTGATTGACCCCCCCCCCCCAAAAAACAAAAAAAAATTAACTATTGTTTATCACATCTTTGGAAAGCTGAGTTCAATTTATCTAGCCACACCCAGGCCTGATTACTGCCACACCTGTTCTCAATCAAGAAATCTCTTAAATAGGACCTACCTGACAAAGTGAAGTAGACCAAAATATCCTCAAACGGTAGATGGCATGCTGCGATCCAAAGAAATTCAGGAACAAATGAGATACAAAGTAATTGAGATCTATCAATCTGGAAAACGTTATAAAGCCATTTCAAAAGCTTTGGGACTCCAACGAACCACAGTGAGAGCCATTAACCACAAATGCAAGTTGACCATTCAGATTTGTGACAAGACTGAGGCCTATAGCACTGTCCAAACGTTCAAGTTATAGCCATAAAACTTGGTAAAAAGACTCAGTATCTGACCTCAAGCACTAAACTGTAGCTCATACTAATGGCATTCATCTAATCTTTTTTTCTTTTCATTCATCTTTCCACCTTCCCAAAGCAATCCAGACTTTCTAACTTATACTGTACAGTACATACAGTAATACATTCCCACTAATTTGTGGTATTACTGTCTAAAGTAAGTTCTGTACCACATTCCTACTGATATGTAGCACTACAGTCTACAGTAAGTACAGTAACATTCCTATTGATATGTAGTACTACAGTCTACAATAAGTACAGAACACATTCCTACTGATATGTAGTGAAGTGGGTAGCAGACTTTTCTTTTATTGTATTAAAAATCTGTTGTTCTCTTAAGACCAATGTCTGTCTCCCTCTCCATGGGTACTGTCAGTGTATCATCAACAGGACAATGCTTGTGCCATCCTGTCTGCCATTCACACTATTAACAGGATTAACTCTGGGTTTCTGACTTGGCCAGAGGCTAATTGTCCTCTGGCAATGGTACCCTTCTCCCTGGCTATAAACTAGATTGCAATGTGAGACTCCATCACGACTATCCCAGGGTCTGCTACCAAAGCACATTTAAACTTATACAGAATTCATGTGTCAAGGATGCCAAGGACACTTTTGTATTGATTTCATTCAAAAGAACATTTTCATATGAACAACTTTCATATCATATATCCACCCTGCTGATATTAAGTGTTGTAACATTATGCTGCTTCCTGTGCAGGTGTAAGTTTGACAAAACAACAATATAAAAGGTATAATGTCGTGTTCACGGTGGCTTTAATTTATGTAACAAGCAAGTAGCCTAATGTCAGGTGAATGCAGTGTAACATCTGAATTAAGTTAACCATTTCTAATTGTTTACTGGTAATCCCATAGTTAGATGGAAATATATTAGTTGATTTTAAACGCAGCTTTCAAGTTAAAGTAGAAAGGGAATTAAAGTAACGGTCTTTTTTTTTGTTGGCCCGAGTGTCGCAGGGCGCGGGGCAGGACGTGCAGACTCTTGACGGTGAATTACGTTTATTAACATTAAACGTAGACAACACAGGTGGTACTCACATAAAACATCTACGGTGAACATGATTACACATCAACAGTGAACGAAAAACACATTGACAATAATGGCGAGTACACAGACTAACGTTATGGCTACAGCGATGTTTACATAGATCGACGTTTACAAATAAGTAGCGACATAGCTACTTATGCTACATAGCTACAATGTTATTACGTTCATTCATTGTGGTATGCAACATAAATTCATCAGGTAGGCCTAAGAAATTGTGCAAAAATATTTTATGTTTTTCCTATTTTACTTTCTTATATATTCCTCTTTGTTTGTGGTGAACCTCCCTAGAAACTTAACCCCGTCTGGGTGAAACAAATAATTTTAATATGTATGAATCCTGAACAGGTGCGTCTCTACTTCTCGACGCTTACCTGTTCAAATTCCTAGAGCAGTTTGTCCAGGGACTGAGGCAATGGAGCTGAACTGGGACGCGTACAATACATGCGGGACTAGACGCACAACTCCACTTTCCCACAGGCGGCAGTCAGCGGCAGTTGGAAGAGAGTTGAGTTAGTCGAATTTGAACCAACAATAACTAATGTTTACACAACAATAAACTTGAGTCAGACCATTCTGCGAAGATCAGACCACCCGATTTCCATTCAAACAAAATGTTTTTGTGTGTTTATTTGTTCATTTTCAGGCTCATTTTGTATTTGTTTAATTAGCTCTCAAAACGTGCAACCAGCAAATTTAGTTTATCTTTTAGTGAACTTGTTTTTTGGGAGGGGGTTAGCTACAATAAAGATAGAGACGGACTAAATTGTATCTTTGTCGCTTGGTTATTAACGGCTTTGGAACTTCACCTTATGGAGTTAAAAGAATTACAGAAGTGGCTCAACATCCAATTATGGATACAGTTCATCTCAGCAGTATCAACGGTATCCCAGTTCAGAGACATCTGGAAAACAATGTTCTCCATCCAGGTCTTCACATGGTAATTCCTGACCTCAGACAAGGCCATGGGTTTAGTTAGCAAAAGTAATCGAACTGGTCTTGTCCAAACCTGAACACTTAGTGAGTTTTAACTAGAAAGGATCCACTGAAACCATCTCAGGCATAATAATTCCATTCATACGTGCAGTGGTTGACACTGTAACTCTTGTACTTCAAAATGAGAGAAGTACCTGTTTTGCTGATTAGTCAATAAACATTAAATGAGTGGTAATGCATGCGGTCTGTGGGTGATGTTTTAATTTTGATAGAGGATTAATGACCATGTTAAAAAACTTGTGGCTTTTGTGACACTGAATTAATATGAACTGTTAATCAGTGAATCACAAAACATCCCAGGAATCTGTGTGGTGTACAGATCATTTAATTGTCAATTTATTAAAGTGTTCATACTGTTTAATTCCTGCTAAAGTCTACAGTAAGTAAACTAAGCATTCATATTGATGCAGTACTAATGTAGAAAGAGTTTAAAGAGTATCAGTTTACTCTTGTAAATTCACTCTTTTCCTCCTGAACTTTGACACTGTTATGTGAGCATTTTCCTCATCTATAAAAAGCTTAGATGGATGTTGGCTGGGCAGATGTTCACTGACTGGTCTGAGTTGTTCATCACCACTGACTGAGGACAATTAAGTACTTCTTAAACACTTTAGAAAAACACTTTCATTTTTAGCAAGCAAACATAAGTCCCATAAATTCAATAACAAGTGACAGTTTACAACCACTATTGATTAATGTAATGGTTTACAGATCAGACACAGAGTAAATATGAACTGAATTTAAAATATTTCTCATTCTCACCTGTTTCTCACTTCTTTCTGCTACAGCAGTAACTATCATGGCCTCTGTGTTCATCCATCATACATAAATAACAGATGCAATTTTGATCAGAACAGTAGATCTCCCTCACTTTGTTATGCTGAGAGCAGATCTTCTCTTTTAGGTGTGAGGAGGCTTTGATCAACTTGTGCTTTTTCAAAACAGGAACTTCATTGTGAGCTTTGAGATTAATTTCAGACAAGGAGGCCTGATAACTCAAATCCATAAAGTCATGTTTAATGTATCTCCTAGTGCAGAAATCACACTCCACATCTCCAGGTTCAGTGTCACTGTCTTCTTGACTTTCTCCACCACTTCAGCCAGCATGTTGTTTCTGTGTAGAACAGGTCTTGGAGTGAAAGTCTCTCTGCACTGAGGGCAACTGTAGATTCCTCTCAAATCATCCTGATCCTAGCAGCCATTAATACACACCATACAGAAACTGTGTCCACAGGGAATAGACACTGGATCCTTCAGTAGACCCAGACAGACTGGACAGCTGAACTGGTCTTGATTCCATTTTCCTGCAGTCTTACTCTGAATAGAGTAGGAGGACCTTCCTGAGTCTGTGTTTGGCAGAGGGGATAGATCAATGTAAATACCAAGAATAATAAGAGCTGTTAAAGAATGGTCAACATTGACCATAATGTTTTTCTAAAAAAAAAAAAAAAAAAAAACCATTCCTAAAGAAAAAAGGACAACAGAGTGATGCCGAAGTGGCTTGATTTCTGCTCCACAGGAATCTCATATGTTCTTCCTTATTTCTTGGTTGGTTTTATTTATTTTCATGCGTCAGGTGCATTATTCATTTTCAAATATATAAAAATGCCACCAATGATGTTATTATTTGTTATTTTGGTTCTATTACCTAGATATTGTAGTATTACCTAACTATATCCAAGTTAACGTGCTTACAAAGTCATCGTTCTAAAAATAGTAATTGGCATATCAACATAACATCCTACTTTACTTTCTTGTTGTAACGCGCGGTCGCCCGAGTGCCGCAGGGCGGGACTCACAGGCAGGACGCACAGACTCCTCCAACTGGGACGAACATTTAAAGACATAAAGGCATTCACACCCATCACAAACAAGAAACAGTTAACGCGAAACGCGAAACACAAGAATACATCTAACAGAACCGCGTTACAGCTAGACATTAAACCGACAGTAACCAACCTCCTGCACGCTTTAACACGGGTTTATATACATAAAGACGAACGAGGTGCAGGTGTGTGCAGGTGTGGTTACAAACAAGACAGTCCTCCCACTGCACGTGGCGGGCCGAACCACGTGACTCGCGGGAGGCAAGCGTTCCGTGACACTTGTGGTTTAAAAGTGGTGGTTTTATGCCTTAATCCTGACATGAAAGGGTAAAGAATTTGCTAAACTGTGATTCTGTAGACGTTTCTCAGTAGCTAGTTATCAAAGACAGAAACATAAATATTAACGTTAACATTATCTGCATTGCTCTGATCACTAAATATATTATTGCACTCATTAGAAATTAAACGTGTCTTGGTGAATGTTGCGACCAATCTGACTGTTTATTATTAAGCAATAATAAATAAAAATAAAAGCAGCTAATAAATTAAATTTAATGCCATAATTCAGTGAAGAAAATGATTTATACCTATTGTGATAATGTTTATGATAATAGTCAGTGGTATGAGAAGTGGTTAATGTGATCTACTAAAATACGATTAAAGTAAGATTTTATTGATGACTCTCTTGGCTGTGATTATAGTTATGAGACGTGTGGGCTATTGCAGTAGTGCCTGCCTTACCAAGCATGATGAAATTCTGATTGGTAATATTTAAGGAAGTTGTTGCATGTAGAGCTTGTATGTAAAGGACTTTATAAAATACAGCCTTTATTTTTATAATCCAGGAGCTACAAAAAAGTCAACATTCTGGAAGACAAAGTTTACTGATGAGGTGTCAAACTTTTTCCTTAAGTACAACCTCACTCAAATGTTTAATTCTCTATATTGCTTATTCATATTCAAATATGTACATCCTTGAATAAAGGTACATGTTATTCCTCATTATCTTCGTTTCGTGTATGACACTAATCCTGCAGGTTATTTAGAAATGTCCTATACATGACGTCATAGTGATGAGACCATTTGGAAAGTAGAAGTATGTTTAAAAACAACAAAGGAAACTAACCTGTCTATTTCATTTTTTCACAGCAAACGGGTGTTGGGCCGTAAGACATTAACATTTCAGCTCGCCAAGTGCTCAGTAGCAGAAATGCTGGCGAGCGTCCTACTGGCGATTGTATTTGCGCAGATCTAAACAGCATTTCCACCCAGCTGCTACATTGCCAAAGACTCATTGTGTATCTGACGCACACGCCCACGACTCGGTCTGCTCTCATTCTGCCCCGCCCACCTATAGTGACGTAGCAGCCAGCGCCAGCGCAGTAGGTGACTGTTAGACAAGGTGATGGTCAAGTTTGTTACACTGCAAGTATGCACTTTTGCTTCAGAATACACCAGAAAACCCTGCAGCCTCACGTTTCATTTTCGCCACAAGAGGGCGTACTGTAATAGTCCATAAAGATAATCAATGCCTGCTTCTCTAATAAGATAAAAAATCTGGCGTAAGGGTCTCTGAAGAGGTGGTTTAGGTGATTTTATGTTTGTATTTATTTTATTTGTTGACAAAACTTATGTCCTAGAAGTGATCACTGTTTACAGCTTTGGCTCACATAAGGAATTCCAGTGTTATTCATTTTAATTATTTTGTCAAACTAATGTTTGGTGCCTACTGGGTATTAACTACAATCTACAGTTTGTTCTGCCAGAAACTGATTCCAACTAACATTATTGATTCCAACTAACCAAAAATATAAACAAAGGCTGAAACGGGAAGCTCCGGTTCAAAGGGAGGTCGCGCGCTGGACAGACCAATCGGTGGCCGCTCTGCAGGACGCTCTGGATGACGCAGACTGGGACGTCTTCTGGCGCAGTACTGATGATGTCAGCATGTTTACGGAGGCAGTAGTAGGTTTTATTGGGAAACTGGTGGACGACACGATTCCAAGAATCACCATCAAGAAGTTTCCCAACCAGAAGCCCTGGGTGGACAAAACCATGCGAGAGGCTCTGAACTCTCGCACTGCTGCCTACAATGCGGGGATCATCAGCGGGAACATGGACGAGTACAAGTCGGCAGCATACGGAGTGCGCAGGGCGGTGAGGGAGGCGAAGCGGCGCTACGGGAAGAAACTAGAGACACAGTTCCAGCAGAGTGGCTCTAGATCCCTGTGGCAGGGACTACGGACGATCACAGACTACAGGAGCCCACCCTCTGGACTGATGAGTGCGGATGAGTCTCTGGCGAACGAGCTGAATACATTCTTCGCTCGCTTCGAGGCTACATCTAGCAGCGCTAATGCTAACAGCGCCAATGCTAGAAGCGCCAATGCTAACAGCGCTAGTGCTAATGGTACTATCGGCACAGCCAACGGCGCATGCCCAGAGCCCACCATAGAACAGCGCCTTCTCATCACGGAGAGCGACGTGAGGAGAGTGTTTAAAAGGCGGCGGGACCAGACGGTATCTGCGGGAGAGTCCTCAAAGCATGCGCAGACCAGCTAGCACCGGTATTCACCCAAATCTTCAATCTCTCCCTGACGCTCGGTATCATCCCGTCCAGCTTCAAGCGATCCACCATCGTCCCCGTCCCGAAGAAACCTCAACCCTCCGGCCTCAATGACTACTGCCCTGTTGCCCTACATCAGTCGTGATGAAGTGCTTTGAAAAGCTAGTCAGAGATTTCATCACATCTTCACTGCCAGTCTCCATGGGCCCACTGCATTTTGCATACCGCTACATCTGCTCCACACCACACTGACCCACCTGGACAAAGGAAGGGGTAATTATGTTAAAATGCTGTTTGTCGACTACAGTTCAGCATTTAACACTATCATCCCCTCCCTACTCACTACTAAGATGGAGGATCTAGGACTGCATACATCCCTGTGCGACTGGATCTCCAACTTCCTAACAGACAGACCACAATCAGTACAGGTGGACAACTGTGCCTCATCCACCCTCACCCTCAGCACTGGAGCTCCTCAGGGTTGTGTCCTAAGCCCCCTGCTCTACTCACTGTACACCTACGACTGCACAGCCACTTCCAGCTCCACCATCATTGTCAGGTTTGCTGACGACACCGTTGTCATGGGCCTGATCTTGGACAACGATGAGAGGGCCTACCTGGAGGAGATTAAACACCTGGAAAACTGGTGCCAGGAAAATAATCTCCTCCAAAACATCAGTAAAACAGGAGCTGATCGTGGATTGCAGCAAGAAGCAGGAGCAGCACTACCAGCCTGTGAGGATCAGTGGAACCACGGTGGAGAGAGTAGATAGTTTCAGGTACCTTGGTGTTCACATCATGCAGGACCTGTCCTGGTCCCGCCATACCAACTCCCTGGCAAAGAAGGCTTGTCAGCGTCTTTACCACCTCAGACGCCTAAGGGACTTCAGACTGCCCTCCAAGGTACTGCGGAACTTCTACACCTGCACTATCGAGAGCATCCTCACGGGGAACATCACAGTGGTGGTGCATTCAGCAGAGCGCATCACTCATATGGAACTTCCTGACCTGCAGACCATCTACTACAAGCGGTGCCAGACCAAGGCCAGGAGGATTGTGAAGGACCCCACCCATCCCAACAATAGGCTCTTCTCTCTGTTGAGGTCAGGGAAGCGCTTTTGCTCCCTGAAGACCAAGACGGAGAGACTGAAGAGGAGCTTCTTCCCACAGGCCATTCGGGCCCTGAATCAGGGAAACTGATTATCTGTTGGAACCACCACCACCATGTAACATAACTGTAAATATGTCAATTACAAGATGGAACTGTACATTCTGTACATTGTGTATATACATATCCATATATACATTGTACATTGTGTGTATATATACATAATATACATATATTGTACATACATTGTTAATATATTTTTGTATATATATAGAAAATATATTTCTCTATGCACCCCTGTTTTTCTTTTTCCTCAGTTTGGACAGCACTCCCAACCATTTCACTGCGAGTTATATTGTGTATGACTATGTATGACAAATAAACCAAACTTGAAACTAACATTATTAATAAAATAAATTTAAACATTTAAAGTTTTGCATTGCTCTTTGTACTATCTAAATTTGAATTGAGGTTGGAATTGAATTCCATATCTAGCTGTGATGTTGAGTTCTCCATTTTCTTTAAAGTTTTCTGCAGTTAATTGAGTTTTTCTCAAATTCCAGATGAATTTGTAATATTTGATGTCAGCTCAGCCATAAACACTATTGTTTTTGCACTGGACAACACATTTTTACAAAAGGCATGCATCTGAGATAAAATTTGCCAATTTTAATTAAGTTGAAGGTGCTGAGCACGAATTTGATAATAGAAATGCTGACTTGGCTATTGTTTCTTAGAAATTCAGTTTTTTTATGCATTAGAAAAATTATGAAATAACACATACTGTACCTGAAGTCCTGTCTATTTGTGACTTTGCTTTTCCTGTCGTTTGTGGACCTGCTCAGAATGATCTCTGACTAGCGTCCAACTTTAATCAGCCAAAATAGAAGTGGACCACTTCCCCTGGTATCTTTTCTCAAATGCTGAAATGTCCCGATGATAGCGTTCGCCATGCTCATCGTTTACCATGCTGCAGTTTTCAGGGAAAAATTCCAAATGGGAATGAAGGAAATGGATCTTTAAAGACATTGTTGATCCAAGTTTGTGATACATCGACAACATGTCTTTAGCCAATTCCTTGTAGTTTCAAGCCCTGACATTCCCGAGGAAGTTAGTTGACATCAGACAAAATGTATCCCAAGCCTTTTTCTCGTCACCCTTAAGCAGGTAGTCGAACTTCTCGTCTATGAAGAGTTGATGGATCTGAGGACCCACAAAAATTTCCTCTTTAATTTTTGCTTCACTTATCCGAGGAAATTTCTCAGACAGGTATTTTAAAGCCATTCCGATCCATGGCTTTTACCAAGTTCTTCATCAAACCAAGTTTGATGTGTAGGGGTAGTAGAAGTATTTTGTCTGGTTCTGCCAGTGCTGAATGCTGCACATTCTTCCCTCCAATCTTCAGAGACTTCCTCAGGGTCCAGTCTTTCTTCACATAGTGGAAAGAATGTGCTCTGCTGTCCCATTCACATAGGAAACAGCAGTACTTTGTATAGCCCAGCTGCAGACCCATCAACTGAGTGACTACCTTAAGGTCAGAACAGATATGCCAGCCATACTTGCTGTATTCAAGACAATCCAGCAGCTGCTTCATGTTGTCATATGTCTCTTTCATATCCACAGCATGTCTGACTGGAATAGATGGAAGACGATTTCCATAATGCAGCAATACTGCCTTTCTGAAGAAAGGCTCTAATTGCTCTAACTGATCCAGGAGCCAATAACTGGGAAACCACAAAGGATGAGGAAACGCTCAGTATGCCACATAGGAGCAATACTTTGTGACTAGTATACAGGGAGGAGGAGCTGGTAATGAGGGGTTGGTAATGAGAATAGGAATCAGGTGTGTGCAAGAATTCCGGTGAGTTAGATTGGGGGTGTGTGCAAGTCGGCGTGGCTGAGGGTTGTTCCTGGGGTTCGTAACACCAAGACGTAAACAAAAGCACATGGCAACTGACACAGAAACAAAACAGAAAAGAAGGGCAGGGCTGAATCGTGACACTCAATGCATTAATGAGGCCCTTGTTCACACTATAAGGACAATCCTGGCTTTGATGAACACTTCCTATACACTTACAGTCAGCGTCTACTGCAATAGTCTGTAATGTCTGTAATCATGCTTTTCCACTGGGCAGTGCGGTACAGCTCGGTTCTAAACTATCTGCACCCTGTTTGAAAACCTGTCTTCATTTCCTATTGCATAACAGAACCATGAATGTGGGCAAAGTATTTGGAGGCTGCATTTTGATCATGTGATTTCCCAGATAATGCCAATGTAAACAGTAAACACAAAACAGCAGCGACAATTAAGGAGCTTCACGTTCTAATTTACCTTTTACTCAGCACTTGGTTTTATGTGGAGAGTCAGAGACAACAAAATGTTGATGAAACGCTGAGCAGTCAGAAAAAGGACACTCAAAAACCTTGTTAACATCTGAAGATGCTATTTATCCTTATCTACTTCTCAAGGATAGAGGTGGTCTTCAGAAACCATCAGCAGACATGGTGTCTGTATGTCAGACCACAGAGAAATGTATTCAGTGGATGCAATGGAGCTCAGCTTCTCTGTGGATGTGGGATCACAGCAGCCACTGAGAAACAGCTCTTCCCAGCTCAGCAGCCACATGTGTTGAAATAATCATATCCATGATGGCATCCTGGTGGTTTTATAAAGTCAGATTTAATCATTTTGCAAGATGAGTAATTGAAATGGCTAAAAATGTCAAGATGGTTCACAGACAAACTGATATTTTTTTATGGAGAGTAGTTATGAAGATTTCTCTGTGCTGTATGTAATTTATAATTATATGACAGTACAACAGCTACCTTATAACGTAGGCCGAGAGAGATGCAATCCCTAAACGTAATAGTGTGTGCTATTGATGGCAAATGCATGGATAACTAAATCTGTGTATGTGGTCTCTGTGAATATATACTCTACTTTATATTGTTAACTAGCTAGCTAGGCTGGAATAAGTTAAGCCAGATTGATAGCTAGTTTATTTTAAAAAGCAAAGTGCTCTATTTTACTCAACTAACTACGCTAGCTAACATTAGCTTTTAAAACTTATTAAGCTTTATAATTTATTAAGCTAATGTTAGCTATGTTAGCGTTAGCAAGTTATTTGGTTCATAAGATTCCGACGCAAAGTCTATGTTCAGATGAAAATCAAGTGATATCACTCACTATGCGTGTCCCCATAAAAAGAGGGATGTGTGTACCCTAACAAGTGTGATTAGGGGTTTGGGCAGCGATATTGTCTACTGCACATGCTCTGCTTCCAGTTTTTCTACTGTACAAGCACACCCAAAATAACAGCTCCCATGTTGGCCATCTTAGTGTCTTCAGAAATTCACAATGGGAGTCAATGGTCACAAACGTTCCATTGTTTATGCAGTCTATGGTTAAATCACACAGAACAGGCAGACAGTAACAGCTTATAGTGATGTCACACAGAACAGACAGACAAAAACAAGTTATTATGATGTCTCACAGAATAAGCCAGAAAATTCAAGCAGAAAGGTTACAACTAGGAAAAGTTGTTAATAGCCTGCACTTAGTATCATTATCACATTGATGTTAAAACCACAGTAACTATATTTGACTATATCCTTGTTCTTATCATTCTACCGCCCCAGTCTCACCTTTAGTTAGGGACACTTTTTTTTCTAACTCATCAAGAAATCTTTGATAACAAGCTTCTGTAAAGTTTTATTCTTTTTCTGTTCTCTCATACTGTTGAATACATTTGTAGGCTATAAATCACAACAGTTTCTGCATTTTAGATTTCACAAATTTAGACTGTTAGTTTTATCTGTTATATATTTTATAAAAGACTTTCATTTATTTGAAGCTGTAACGTTTCTGGTCCGAGTACCAGGGCAGGGCAGACAGACTTCCTTGACAGTGCAGAACATTTATTAACATTAAACATGTAAGACAAAGGTGGCACTCACATACAACATTTACATTGAACATGACTATACAATTAACATTAAACGGAGAACACATACACTAACATGGGATTATACAAACTAACATTACAGCTACAAAGATCTAATTGAATACACACATAGCGACAATGACCAACAAAGAAAGCACACACGGACAGGGATTTACATAGACACATTAACACTTAACAATAAACCCTGTGCACATGTAAGCAATCCCAATGGGGTGTGATTATAAAACAGAAATTCACAGTATATATGTGGATCACCCTGCACGCCGCGGGCCTTGCCACATGACTTATGGGGGAGGATCTGTCCGTGACAGAACCCCCTCCCAAGGGGTGCGGCTCCCAAAGCGTCCTCCTCTGGGACTGCGAATCCCAGGCCGCTGTACACATACACACAGACAGACACCACACGGATATGCCCAGTGCCAACCTAATACAAGGTGGTCCAGAAACCGCCAACTGGGGAGACTTCTCTTGAAGGAGAAAGGCAGTGTCCCTGCTTCTCTCGGGGTATTCCAGTACGCTCCATGTGAAGTGTGTGGGGGAAGCATTCCTCGAAGACAACCCCTCCCTAGGGGCGTGGTTCTGGGATAGGGAACTCCAGGCCGCCATGCATACATACAGACACCTCAAAGCATTGGCTGGTGCCCACCCAGCATAAGGCAAGCCAGGAACCTCCTACCTGGGAGACCTCCATCAGCAAGGGTCAGTCTGATATGCTCCTCGCGACATGTTGCACCTAAAAACACATACAAGGTGCAAATACACATAAACAATAGTGCCAAACCACAAACATACAAGGCGCTGTGCTGCCGCACCTGCTAACCCCACAGGCACTGTTAACGTGTCCCTGGGCCCACCAGACATGCAGGGGTGCATGTCCACCCTGGCTCCGTACGTGCAGCCTCCCCTAACAGTCCTGCTTAATTCTGCCGCAGAGCCCCAGAGGAACTCCCCCTCCGGTTCTTTGGGTGGACCCCTCCAGTCCTCCTTCTGGTGGGTTCGTGGAGGCGGAACAACTTGGGCTCTAGCATCTTTTGCCTCAGATCTTGCCAACTCAATCGCCCTAGTGCACATGTATGCAGTCCAGAAGGGGCGTGGTTATAAAACAGAAATTCACAGAACGTATGTGGGTCCCCCTGCACACGGCGGGCCTTACCACGTGACCTATGGGGGAGGAGCTGTCCATGACAGAACCTTTTATTCTATGTCTTCTCTTGGGCTTTGAATTGCTCAACTGTATGAGATGTGCTATATTAATAAACCTCCTTCTCTGGCCTTCTTTCTCACCTCTTTTTTAACATAATGATTGTTACCTGGATTACTACAACCAGAAGCAAAAACAAGTTATTGACAAGGATCGTAATGCCAGGAATTTGTTTTATTTACATGCAATAACCAAAAGCTTATATATTATACTGGAAATATTGTTATGAAACACAAGATCTGAATCAAAGTCACTCCTTTGCGTTTTACCTGAGGGTTGAAATAAGGTGTCAGGTGACCCAATTATCCCAGGTATTCAATGGTCAGATGAGGGAAACCAATTAGAATCTGTTACTTAGTCTCATTAAGTTGAAGAAGGTTAGTAGCCATCCAGCTTTTAATACCAAGCCATCGACACACTTCAATGTCAGATACAACTGTGTATCAGTAACAATAGTAAAATGAAGTGTTTCCCAGCAATATGACCTAAAGGCAATATATACTGAACAAGACCCACAATAAGAAAACCCAAAGAATATGGAAGATTCCTGGTAAAGAAAATCAGCAAATGCTGAGGTTAATGAGGCCACATATGCACACACACCAGCAAAAAGATCACAACACTAGCACTTAGCTTGATGGAATTAAAATATATTAGCATTTGAAATACTAAATTATGATATTTTAGCTAACTTCCAGTTTGCAAGCTGTATACACTTAAAACCTTGCTAATGTACTCATAAGGTACTAATGTACTAATAAGGGTTTCCTCTGTATGCATTTAATACAACACTACTTTATCCACTATATATAATAGTAATAAGGGTTTCTACCCCCCAACTCCCCCCCCCCCCAAGTGAAATGAAATATTGACCTTGTCTAGAATAATCAGTTACACTGTTGTACACAGAACAGGCCATACATCTAGATAAAGCTTATACAGAATAATACAGAAATAATACAGCAAAAGACATATTAAAACGAAGAATTATAGTATGATTTTTGAGTTTAAAGAAAATCATTTGTCAAGGCTTAAATGCAGATTGGCACTGTGTCTCCCTCTGTTGGTCACTGAAAAACACTGGCAGA
Organism: Electrophorus electricus; assembly: GCF_041902795.1. Lineage (NCBI taxonomy): Eukaryota > Metazoa > Chordata > Actinopteri > Gymnotiformes > Gymnotidae > Electrophorus > Electrophorus electricus. The sequence continues at coordinate 36,725,320 of NC_137502.1, read as the reverse complement.
TTAAACGAAAGTGAAACAAAACTTCTCTAAGCGCTAAGAATACACGTGCTCGCTCTCAGCCTTGACTTAGGTAATTTTGCATTTCACAAAGCTAAATTATGATCAATGTTTGCATTTTTCTTACTTTAACTTCCTAGAGTAGTTCTGCCTGTTTGTCATAACTATAAACTGTACCTTATCTAACACTGGTAATGTGTTCCTAGCAAAATTGATGCCGTGCCTTCATTTCTTCATAAACCATGATTTTTTTTATACCTCAGAAAGCTTAAATGCTCTGGTGTACAGTTTACTCTATCTGCTCCACTCTGATAATGTGCTGGACTACTCCACTATAACTTAAATCGTTCTTGGGGTTCCTACCACTATCATTTGTTTGGTTCCCATGGATATAATTATTATGAAATGTATAATTTCATAATAATTTATAATGACAAACAGGCAGAATGATTACATTACTTGGTAATGAACAGGTCTCAAACATAACATGAGGATGATATCCTGTTTCAGTGTGCATGCAGTGTCTGTTCTGTGCCTTATGATATTTTCTGTTTTCATTATGGGTCTAGATTGCATTAAATAGCAATAATAGTTCATTTTGTACTGTTGCTTTGCTGCACATGCCAAGCATGAAAGACAGACACAAAGTGTATTTTTTCATTTAATTTGCACATTACTCCTGCGGTAAAAACATTACATTAGTCTTTAGCTGAAATATGTGCCTGGATGTCTGTAAAGTGTCTTTGTGTTATTGTCTCTTGTAAATACCATTATAGAAATAAAACTGAACTGAAATGATCTGATGATTATCAGACGTTGTTGTTTAAATCTGTTATACTGAACACTGAATGCTGGTAACCAGGAAATGTTACTAACATTTAAACAGACTCAGTAGACAAACAAGATGGGGAAGGATACAGTATTAAAACTTTACAGAGAACTCTACAGAATACTTCTATTTTATTTTTTATTAGTAGGTTTTATAGCCTGTACCTTATAAAGCTGTAGCACAGTGCATCCATATTAACTTATGTTCAATAGTAGAAATGGCAGTTAGTTTAACACATTAAGCCTTTAAATATTGTTTCTGACTTTACCTGTTCATACATTTAACTGCTGCAGGAGTTGATCAAGAATTATAACAGAAATATATTTGACTTTTTCTGTACTTTTTGTAGGTTGGTCCAGCTGGTTCTGTCTGAGGGCTTCATTCTGAATATCAGCTATCCAGACTGAATCATGGCTGAAAAGGGAATCAAGAGAGCAGCAGAAGACATTGCTGACTGTGATGTCACTGTGGAAGAAAAACGTCCAAACTTGTCTGCTGAGGATAGGTTAGTGGAACTAATGATTCATATGTGGGTATTACAGTAGAGTGATATTCAGACACAGTGTAAATCCCTCACTGTATAGAATGGGTTTTAGAGCAGTCTCATAGCTGTTTTAAACACACTGACTCCCTTCAGACACATCTGCATATAGCTTTATGATACTATGTAGGGGAATAAGTTGCCTTTATTAGAAAACTGCATTACCTTCTTAAAAAAAGAAGGAAAATTGAAAAGACCAACAATGATATTTGAACATCAAACATGTCTGAATTTGACTGAAATTATATTATTTAACTGAAATTGTTCTCTGTGCAGGACAATGACAGAAGCCAGTATTTCACTAGATCAGGACCAGTTCAGCTGTCTAGTCTGTCTGGATCTGCTGAAGGATCCAGTGACTATTCCCTGTGGACACAGTTTCTGTATGGTGTGTATTAATGACTGCTGGGATGAGAATGATCAGAGGAGAATTTACAGCTGCCCTCAGTGCAGAGAGACTTTTACTCCAAGACCTGTTCTACATAGAAACAACATGCTGGCTGAAGTGATGGAAAAACTGAAGAAGACAGAACTCCAAGCTGCCGGACCTGAAGATGTGGAGTGTGATTTCTGCACTGGAAGAAAACTCAAAGCCATCAAGTCCTGTCTGATGTGTCAGGCCTCCTTCTGTGAAACTCATCTCAAACCTCACTATGAAGTTCCTGGCCTGAAAAAGCACAAGTTGATCAAAGCCTCTTCACACCTACAAGAGAAGATCTGCTCTCAGCATGGCAAAGTGATCAAGATCTACTGTCGTACTGATCAAAACTGCATCTGTTATTTGTGTATGCTACATGAACACAAAGGACATGATACAGTTCCTGCTGGAGAAGAAATAAGTAAGAAACAGGTGAGAACAAAAAAATATATTTTTCATTTAGTTCATACTGTATGTCAACTGTATGTCTGATCAGGAAAAAAAAAAAAGTTTTATTTACAACTTTTGCTTTGGCACCTAAAGTTCTTTAAATGCAAACAAGTCAAGAGCAAAAATAATGCTTCTTTTGAACTATTTGTTATACATAGGGCCTTGCTACATACAGTTCAAATAATAAAATACCACATTCAAATGGATAAAATGCCACATTGAGTCATGTTGACAACCTCAACATAATGTGTACCTTTTCCATTATTCAGATCAATTTAAAAATGTGCTTTGTCATTTACTCATAGAATGTATCCTAGCCAGTACAGTAGGTTAGAGTTCAAAATGCCACTGGACTAGAGTGCTGTTGAAATACAGGGATCTATGCTGATGCCTAGAAGTGCAAAACACATAAGCTCTATAACATACAACAATAAGTGCAATAAACACTACCCTACAATAAGTACTAGAGTTTCAGTTACTCAACATAGGTGCAAGATCAGTGATCATTTATATATACCACAAATAGATGGGTCTTCACTCTGCATTTGAAGACTGCAAGGGGCTCTGTTGTCTGTGCAGCCAGGGGAAGTTCATTCCACCATCTGGGAGACAGGACAGAGAATAGTCTCAATGCTTGTCTTCCATTAGACTTGAAGCATGATACCAAGCTGAGCCATACTTGAGGTTTGAAGTACTTGAGGTATGGGTCAGGCTTTGACCAATAACATCATGAATGGACGTTCATTTTTGGCTTTGTAGGCAAGCATCAAGTTTTGAAAGACCAGGTCAGATTTGAAACATGAGTTGAGAACACCAAATGGTTGTACAAAGTTATGCCCAGGCCACAAGCAGCTTCAGATGATGATACCAAGGAGTTCTCGAAGGAAATTGTGAGGTCATGGTAAGGGCTAGGAGTTCCTAGGATGTAAAGAAGCTCGGTTTTACTGGGGTTGAACTTCATGTGGTGGGCTGAGATCCATGCTGCAATGTCAGTCAAGCATGTTGAGATACGTCTGGAAACTTGCGTGTTGGAGGGTGGGAAAGAAAGAATTAATTGGGTGTTGTCAGCATAACAGTGGCAGGAGAAGCCATGAGAAGATATTACATCACCAAGAGAACGAGTATACAAAGAGAAGACAAGAGGGCCTAATATTGAGCCATGGAGGACAATGGTGGAGAGTTTACATGACAAGCATGTAACACTGTTTTTTGAAACTGATACAGTCATGGATATTGTTTAGGGTGAACAATTTGATCACCAATATTTTTGAACATTATGGAAAGGAAGAACCTTATTTTAGATGGAGTTTATGTGGAGTTCTTTTGCTGCAGTTATGAGCTGGAAGCTGAGAGATGGTTCAGTGGCTTCTAGCATGGGCCACGATGTTTGTATCACTGGAAAATGCTGGAAAAACAAGGATAAATGAGAAAGCATACTTTCTTTATAGTATTATAGCATTCACAGTATTATGGTAGTTTCCACAGCCTAATAGCAATGAAGCTAATATTGTTTAACCTTTAACAATGAAGCTATAATGAATCTAATATTGTCTTTTAATAAGCTGTTGAACATAGTTGTGATATTTTAGTAAAAAAAAATTCACACTTAATGTATAGTGACGGTTGACTTTGTGTGCATTTGGAGAGGTTTTTGGGTACTTTGGTGATGTCTAGGATGCCTACTGGAAAACATTGTGTAGCTCCTGAGTAATTTAAATTAAGCACAGGTGATTGATTACAGATAGCTGGCCAATATACATAATGTGTTTGAAGCAGCAAAGTTAGCCAATACAAGCAATATAATAGTGCAAGACCATGCTAATCACTCAGAGCAATTCAGCACACGTAAGGTAAAATTGCAATCCCATTTGCAAAGCAAAGCAAAACTGACATTGGGTATTGGCTCAGGCTCCTGCTTGTGTTCTATGACATGCATAGATTTTCTCTCTCCTGCACACACTCTCTCTATATAGTCTATAGCTAGCTAGATGTGTTAAAATCACCCTGCATTTCAGCAAAAGAGCATTATATAGCCTAGAATCTCATTCTAATTTCCAGTGAGTTAACCAGTTATAGAGTAAACACTGGTGAATAGTGAATGAAGAATGAGTGAACCTTTATGACCAGTGGTGCATGTGGATGGAAGGCTAGCTGTCTGGCAAATATTTCTGTAAGTAACAATGGTATGACAAGACACTAGCAGAGCTGCTAACAGATGTTTAGAGGAGGAACTGTGCTGAAGTCATGGATTCTCTAATCTTCCTCTCCAAAACATGAGCTTAGTTGTTGAATATTCAGAGTTTAATTACTAGTAAGACATGGTTTTTATCATTAAAGGCTATGCTAATAGCCCACTGTCTGTTAAGCTGCATATGTCCTGTAGCTAACATTACTGGTCATTGTTCTGTAGGCTATTTAAAAACACAGCTAACTGTACTGTAAATACTAGCATGAATCATTATAATTTCTGCAAAATTATATTGATAAACAATATTGTAAGTATGCAAACCTACAAATGGATTTGTGTCTTTCATACTCAATATGCTCGATTTCATGCCTGGCCATAAAAAGGGAAGCACAACAGAGATGTCCAGCAATAAAATAAAAAGCTTCACTGTAGTCTGGTCGAACAATGAAATGTTAAAAATAATGTCCAGCAAGTATTTATCAATTACTGTTATGTTACATTTAGTATAAAAAGAAGCAATAAAATGAGATTTTCTCCTTATGCATCCTTTTTTGTTATTCATTTATTTGGTTATATTTGTGAACTGTGATAAAATGTAATTATTGTGATAATACATTTTTGTATTGGCACATGACTAAAATTCAGGAAAGCAAGGAACATGTCCATTGACTTATAGCATTTCTCATGAAATCCAAACAACTAAAAAGACTTCAATAGGGAAACAAAATAATTAATGAATGACTGAAGGAATCAAAAGAATAAAAAAAAATCTAAAAATAAAAACTACATCTGACTCAATAACTTCTGAGGAATCAATGAGACCTAACACTAACCGTATGTTGCAGCTACTATGTCTACCCTTAATGAATTAATATTTTGTTTCTTCAATTTGCCAGGTACATATTTTAACCCTTTAGCAAAAACTAGGGCAAGCAATTTATAGTCTATATTTAATAATGTAATTAGCCTCTTCCAGGAGCAGAAACAGAAACAGACCCGGGGCAAATACAAGAGCAGGAAGGACATGGGCAGATAAAAGAATCAAAGACAGAGGAGAAGAAGGGACAGAAGACACAGAAACCAGAGACACAAAAGGAGCAGACAAGGAAACAGACTGTGGAAATGAAGCAAGAACAGGAGCTGACAGAACAGCAGAAGCAACAGGAACAGATGCAGACACAGAAGTGGGAGCAGGAACAGAGCACTGAACAGAAGACTGAGGACAACAAATTGGCCAGGAATGAGGACAAGGAGACACAACAAAAGACAACAAACAATGAAGGCTGACCGGAGGCACAAAAGCATGATACTTCTCTCTCGACTCGGACGTATCATACTTGTAGAGCTTGTAGTATATAGTTGTTTATATAGAGTGTATAGTTGGTTCTTATACAGATCAAATCATAAATGGTTTGTACAATTTTAATGCAAAAACTCCATTTTGAGAAGAGATGATGGAAAATGCAGATGCTTAATCTGCAAATATTTTGTGGTGTTTTGAAGTCTATTTTGTATTTAGTTTTGAAAAAATTAGGCAATTTTAGAAAATATCTCCAAGAATTTGTGGAAAAGTATAATATCAAAAAAGGTTATAACATTCATAATGCATAAATAGGTGGGTTTGATGCATTCATCCACAGAGTGAGCTAAAGGAGGAGCAGAGGCAATTCGAGCAGAGAATTCAGGAGAAGGAGAAGAAGGTCCAGGAGCTGAAGCAGGCTGAGGACACTCTTAAGGTGAGTTTTGAGCAGAGAGCTGCTGAAGCAGCTATTTCAGAGCTCAGTCAGGCCTCTCCTCCAGTCAGCCAGTGAGCAGACCAGTGTTGACACACTCTGGGATCCTAAACAACCTCAATATGAACTATGTCATCCAGGGTCACAGTGAGGGAGTGGATGATAGTTCATTTTTAAATGGACCTCCATCTGGTTTGTGTGTCTCATAACAGTGCTCTGCCCGGGCAGCAGTGAAGGACAGTAGGCAGACCTTTACTGAGCTGATCTACTCCATTAAGAAAAGGTGCTGTGAGGTGAGGGAGCTGATCAGAGATCAGGAAAAGGCTGAACTGAGTCGAGCTAAAGGATTCCTGGATAAACTGGAGCAGGAGATTGCTGATCTTAAGAGGAGAGATACTGACCTGGAGCAGCTCTCCCACACAGAGGATCACATCCATTTCCTCCAGGTAGCAAACTCTGTCTGAATTATGGAGGAACTTGCTCCTCACCAAGTTTCCATAATGCCTCTCCCCAAAAGCCCCCCCCCCCCCATTAAGACCAAAATAAATATAATAAATAAATAAATATGTCTAATAACAAATGTGTGTTTGGTGTAATTTGGTGTGAGATCATTTATTACTCTTGAACACCTTTATCCTTGCCCATAATGTTTTCTTCTGTTTATAGAGATTCCAGTCTCTCTGTGTCTCTTCTGGATCTGAGGAGTCACCCATGATTTCTGTTAATCAACATTTAACATTTGATGGAGTGACAAAATCTCTCTCTGATCTGAAAGAGCGACTAGAGAAATTATGTACAGAAGAATTCAACAAAATTCCTCCACAGGGTAAGTGGAGTTGTCCTGCTGTGAAAAATAAAGATGGAACTCTCTACTTACTCAGTGATGGGGTAAAGATGGCTATAAGATTAACTAAACTAAATAGAAGGGAATGAATATTCTCCAACAGATCCAATCACACCACCCTGGAGAGAATACAGAGAAGAATGTTGTGGTTCATTGTGTCAAAGGCTGCTGAAAGGCCTAGAAGAATCAAAACAGATCACAGTTTGGCAGCTTTAGCAGCATGAAGTTTTTCTTTCACTGCTATGAGGGCTGTTTCTGTAGAATGTGTCAGTTTGTAGCTAGACTGATTGGGATCATGCAGCTGGTTCTGGGTGAGAAAAAGAGACAATTGATTATACACTGCTTGTTTGAGGGCTTTTGAGAGGAAAGAGAGAAGTGATACCAGTCTGTAGTTCATAATGTTGGAGCCATCAAGTGTGGCCTTCTTGAGGATTGGTGGTTTTCAATGCATTTGGCACGTATCCAGAAGATGAGGAGTTGTTGACGATGACAGAGATGAAAGGAAGCAGATCACTTGCGATTGTCCAGAACAGAGTGGAAGGAATTGGATCCAGTGGATTTGTAGTTGGATTGCTGGAAGTCAGGAGTTAAAGAGGAGAGAGGAGTAAAAGAGGTCAGAGAGTTGGATATTGGGGAATGCACACTCATTAGAAGAGTGGGAACAGAGGAAAAGGAATGGTGGATTGCTGCAACCTTCTCCTCAAAGAAGGTGATAATCATCCGGATTATCTCCGGAGTAAGAGATGAGGAAGGAGGGGGAGAGGGAGGATTAAGGAGAGAAGAAAAAATAGTGAAGAGCTTGCGTGGATCGGATGCTGAGGATTCAAATTTCTCAGATGCCAGATTTTTGCAGATGTTACTTCCAGTGAGAACTTGGAAAGGAGAGACTTGTATGATCTGAGGTCTGAATCTAGATGAAATTTCCTCCACCTCCTCTCTGGAGTCTTTAGTTCTCTCCTGTGGCAGCGAAGTGTTTCTGTTAGCCAGGGGGGAGGTGGGGAGGACTTAGCAGGTCTAGAGGAGAGGGGTACAGAAGATCCATTGATGAGGAGTGTAGAAATGAAAGAATTTGTAACTGTATCCAAAGAGAGAGAAGCTAGAGAGTCAGGGTGAGGAAGGGTGGACAAAATAGTAGAAGTAAATGAAAAGGGAGTTATAGAGTGCAGATTGCCATGGAAGGAGGAGGAACATGTTGGAGAGGACAGGATGGAATGAGAAGGAAGGGAGAGAGAGAAGGCTAGAAAGTGATGGTCCAAGAGGTGGAGGGGGGTGACTGCGATGTCCGATGTTGTGGTGGTATGGGTGAAGATCAGGTATAGAATATTGTCGACTTTGTGAGTCGGAGGAGAGTGCTTGAGGGTGAGGTCGAATGCTGTCAACAGCGGAAGGAGTGAACCTCTGAGTGAGTTTGGAGCTTGCAGCTTGTCTGATTGAAGTCTCCAAGGAGAATGAGTGGATTTCCTTCTATGGGGAATTGACTCATGAGGATGTTGAGCTCATCAATGAAGTGATCTAGGGAACTCGGAGGGCGGTAGATGACAATGATATGAAGTTTGGTGGGGAAAGACACTGTAATGACATACAATTCAAAAGAGGACATGGAAAGAGTAGAGAAGGAAAGTGGAGTGAAACGCCACTCTTGAGACATTAGTAAACCTGTGCCACCAACCCTGCTGAGATGCCTTGGAGAATGGGTAAATGAAAAGGCAGAGGACAGGGCAGTGGGAGTTGCCGCATTCTCAGGGGTGATCCATGTTTCTGTTAGAGCCAGGAAGTGTAGCGAGCGGAGGGATGCTAGTGCTGAGATGAAGTCAGCGTTCTGGACAGCAGATTGGCAATTCCAGAGCCCTCCTGCCAGTACGATCTGTGATGGTGCCGGACGTTGCGAGGTTGCTCAGATTGCGACGTCTATGATGATAGCGTGAAGGAGATCTGTGGGATATGTGGACAGGAACTGAGTGTTTGGAGTGAGAATGGAAGAGAAATAGTTGGATAAAGTGTAGAAAAGACAACAAATATTACACTGAAAGTGAGAAATGTGAAGTTTATTGATTAATCAATATCATTTAAACATTATAAGTCAGAGGTTGTATAAAATAGCAGATTTGGCTCAGTTATACATGTAACACTGTCGTCTGTCTTGAGTCAGGATGGACGTTCAGTAGTGGATGATACATGGTTATACTCAGCATAGTCTGCAACCACAAAATAGATCATAACTTGTAGTCTCTTCAGCATACAGCATTTGCAGCAGTGCATGATCTGTTCTGCTGCGAGTTAAACCCATACTGTTAGGGTGAGAAACCTAGAAGTAAACCTGAGTTTCACAGCCCTTCACAATTTTTGAGAAAATGACTAATCGTTCAGTGGTGACTTGAGTTGCACTATTAATACAATTAAACAGTCAATAGACACAGCTGGAGAGTACATCATATGATCAATCATTTTTAAAATAACCTTGTACCATTAGCAATAATTCAACAAAGCAAAAGAATAATACAAAAATCTACTGTACAAAATGACATCAATTGTTGGAAGTACACACACAATCACAATACCCCCCACTTTTGCCACTGACCCCAAATTAAGACATTACATTGTTTTCCACTAACACAAACATTATGAACATGTTTGATAAAAACATTTTGCACTGGTTAGCACTTTTTCTAAGATCATATTACATTGGTTACTGGTTCAAAACATGCCCTCCCTCTGTTGTCAAAACCAGCACTGAAATTACAAATCAGAAAAAAAAAAAAAAAAAAAAAAAAACCTGAAAATGAAAAGGCATCTTAATTTGCTTTATTTTTTTTGGATCACCAAAGAGACAGAAAAAGTGCATTATAAGTAACTTTAGATAGTTTTGATGACCTTCACTATACATTTTGTAATGTTAATATTAGTTAGAATCAATGTGTCAAAAATATTTTGGAGTTACTAGCAAGCTGATGTTACATTTTGCAGTAAGTCTTGTTAGTGTTACTGGCTAGCTAACTTTGGCCTCCCTCTCAAACATACTGTCCCGGGTTTCATGTTTTTCATTATTATTATTAGTAGTATTAATAATAATAATAATAATAATAATAATAATAACAACAATAATAATAATAATAATACTGTAGTGTGCTACTGTATTCTGATACTGTAGTGTGCTACAGTAGTGTGATACTGTATTGTGATACTGTAGTGTGCTACTATAGTGTTACTGTAGTGTGCTACTGTATAATGATACTATAGTGTGCTACTGTATTGTGATACTGTAGTGTGCTTCAGTATTGTGCTACTATAATGCTATTTAGTACATTCCAGGCTATTTTAATATAATAAATACAGCTCCTTAGTGCACACAAAAGTGGTACTACTGATATTCCTGGTATTACTGAGCAAATGAAAATGAAAATTTCTATAAAACATAACAATGTCTACAAGCTGACATATGTTCTCATATGGTAGACTTCTATGACAAGCCAACACTGCAAATGTGAAGAATTTTCTTAAATTAAACACTGATAAAACTGCGATCATGCTAGTAGGCCCCAAGACCCGTGTCTCTAAACTGTGCAGTTTTGCTATGACTGCATGGGATTTTATCAGCAACCAGCTGGATAACTCTTAGCAGCCTGGCCTGGTAGCAAGTGCCTGCAAATATAAACTCATCTTATACTGATAATGTTTCATGTTAATCAGATTTGAAAGAAAAATAAAACCCTGACCTGTAATGATGGCAGCCACTAAATATCATTTGTAGTCTTGTTAGCATACAGTACAATGTCTGTCCACGTGAAACAGGCTAATACTAGTAGAAACTAGCATTGAAAAGCTTTGATTATAAATAAATACTGAAGAAATGTCCGTATATAACTGTAATTTTGTGTGTGTATTAATGAATCTTACATTTATTAATTATTCATTATTTTGTAAGGGTAAGCAATTAAATTTAAATAGCGGCTCTAAATTGGCCTGTATGAACGCGACCTATGTAAGTATATATATATATATATATATATATATATATATATATATATATATATATGTCTGTGTGTCTGTGTGTGTGGTGTGTGTGTGTGTGTATGTATGTCCAGTGATGGTTGGAGCTCTGTTCTGGTCTTAACCTCCTCCCCTTCCCCTGCACCTAGTGCAGTTCTGCAGGGGGCTGTAGTTTCTGATAGAGAGTATACTGTGGCAAAGTTACTGCCACTTCTCATTGGTATGTCAGTGATTTGACTGATTGTCTGTAAAGCATCCTTGAGTTAAGAACATAAATATAAATATTAACATATATATATATATATATATATAATTTATTTATTTATTTTATTTTATTTTATTTATTTATTTATTTATTTTTTTACATGTGACTAATAATAATAAAGGGGCCTTAACTTAGTCATATGACAGCCCGGACACAGTGTAATCAACTGTGAGCACTTCCAAAGTCCTTCTGGCACCAATGACATCCCAACTCTACACTGAACTGTCTGTAGATGTTCAAATATGATACAACAAACTGGCCCTGTTGCAGAACTGCTAAGAATCTGTAGAGATCTGCAATACCTCTTACGTCTTCCAGAGATGCTTGCAGGTGTTTTAGCCTTGTGATAAGCCATGGACGTAGGCTATTTGGGCTCTTAATTGTCGCTGACTTTTTGACTTTGATTAATTGATGCTGATCGACCAGAACTAATCCTAATTCTATCAATGATGGAATATGAAGATTGATTTTCATTTTGTTTCTCTACAGCTGCAGCAATTCAGATTTTACCTTCAGAGCCAAAGACCAGAGAGGATTTCCTGAAATGTAATTAACACACGCACACACACACACACACACACACACACCCCACTCACTTTGTCTCCCTCTTACTCTCTCTCTCCCACTCGCTCTCTCACATACATTCTATTATTAAAGGCAATAGGGCTAGCTCTTTAAGACCACGGACAAATTCAAGTTTAGTACTACTAAACTTCTTCAGTAGTTCCTCTGCTGCTCAACCAGTCTTCTCTTTTGTAATCCCTAATATTACATTCACTAATTTCACCAACACATGATGAAGAGTGAGACTTGTGAACTTCTTACCAAGTCTCACTCTTCATCATGTCAGCTGGACCTACTCCTACCTCGCCATCCACTGGCACACAATACAGGGGGAGACCCCCCACTTTTGCCACTGACCCCAAATTAAGACATTACATTGTTTTCCACTAACACAAACATTATGAACATGTTTGATAAGAACATTTTGCACTGGTTAGCACTTTTTCTAAGATCATATTCCATTGGTTACTGGTTCAAAACATGCCCTCCCTTTGGTGTCAAAACCAGCACTGAAAGTACAAATCAGAAAAAGAAAAAAAAACTGAAAATGAAAAGGCATCTTAATTTGCTTTATTTTTTTGGATCACCAAAGAGACAGAAAAAGTGCATTATAAGTAACTTTAGATAGTTTTGATGACCTTCACTATACATTTTGTAATGTTAATATTAGTTAGAATCAATGTGTCAAAAATATTTTGGAGTTACTAGCAAGCTGATGTTACATTTTGCAGTAAGTCTTGTTAGTGTTACTGGCTAGCTAACTTCGGCCTCCCTCTCAAACATACTGTCAGCGGGGTTTCATGTTTTTCATTATTATTATAAGTAGTATGATTAATAATAATAATAATAATAATAATAATAATAATAATACTGTAGTGTGCTACTGTATTCTGATACTGTAGTGTGCTACAGTAGTGTGCTACTGTATTGTGATACTGTAGTGTGCTACTATAGTGTGTTACTGTAGTGTACTACTGTATTGTGATACTGTAGTGTGCTTCAGTATTGTGCTACTATAATGCTATTTAGTACATTCCAGGCTATTTTAATATAATAAATACAGCTCCTTAGTGCACACAAAAGTGGTATTACTGATATTCCTGGTATTACTGAGCAAATGAAAATGAAAATTTCTATAAAACATAACAATGTCTACAAGCTGACATATGTTCTCATATGGTAGACTTCTATGACAAGCCAACACTGCAAATGTGAAGAATTTTCTTAAATTAAACACTGATAAAACTGCGATCATGCTAGTAGGCCCCAAGACCCGTGTCTCTAAACTGTGCAGTTTTGCTATTAAAATTGTAGATATGACTGTGAAACCCACCCTAGTTGTTGGAAACTTGAAACAACTTCTAGATTTTACAATCCCTTGAGTCCTTTATCTCTCACTAAATCTTTTTTCTTTCATCTCTGTAATATTGCACTCGTACTAGGATGACTTCTACGGGTAGCTACCTCATACTAGGCTGACCTCTGTGGATGTATCTAATAAAAAGATAAACACACACACACACACCCCACTTTCTTTCTCCCAGTGACATATACACATACAACTACACACACATTCATGAACACACACACACACACACACACACACACACACACACACCACTCTCTTTCTCCCAGTGACATATACATATAAAGCCACACACACACACACACACACCACTCTCTTTCTCCCAGTGACATATACACATAAAACCACACACACACACACACACACACACACACACACACACACCCCAACCACTCTTTCTCATACACAATCCTCTTCCATTTTATGAAAGTGCCATTATTACCTTGGTAATATACTGTGTAACCTTTACATTTTCATTGTCAGAATGTATCATGTAATTCAAGCACTGGTGAGTATATTTTTATTGACAATAATAGATTTTTTAAAATCTCAAATGCTCTTTGTTTCAGATTTCTTTCAACTGACTCTGGATCCCAACACAGCTCATCATTCACTCCATCTGTCTGAGATGAACAGAGTTGTCACAAACAGAAGGGGAGTGCAGCCATACTCTGATCATCCAGAGAGATTTGATCACTGGTTTCAGGTGTTGTGTAAAGACAGTGTGTGTGGACGCTGTTACTGGGAGGTTGAGCTAAGTAATGGGTCTTATGTGTTTATATCAGTCTCATATAAAGGAATCAGCAGGAAAGGAGAGGGTTATGATTGTGGGTTTGGTTGCAACACTTGGTCCTGGAGTCTGGAGTGTTTTGCTACTCTCTCTTTCTGGCATAATAACATTGAGACTGAGATCCCAGAACTGCCACACTACAGAATAGGAGTTTATGTGGATCATAGTGCAGGAACTCTGTCCTTCTACAGAGTCTCTAACCGGATGACCCTCCTACATAGAGTCCATACCACATTCACACAGCCCCTCTATGCTGGGCTCTGGGTTGACTCGGGCTCAACTGTGAGATTATGTGATCCAAATTAATGTTTGTGGTGTATTGCGTTTAGTAATGAAGAGTTAAAAAATTAATGCACAATGCCACACTGTTCATTAGTTGTGATCATTCTCTGATGTTTCTCAGATCCTCAGATAATCGATATTGTTCTTTAGCCCAGATCAGCCTGCGTTTAGATTCTGTATAGAATCATCAGTTACTCTGCTGTACAACATACACATAAACAGTGAAAACAGGTTTTCTTTAATATCAGCTGTGTTAAAATTACATCATTACATTAGGATGCATTTGAGTTGAAAATGCATCAAGTATCAAAAATGTTCTTGTGTAAAGACTCGACTGATTACAACATCAATAAACTTAAAAGAAAACTTTACATGAGTTTTAACTTTTGTTTTGTGGGTTTTAAGGTTATTTAACTATTAGAACTATGCTGTTTCAGGTTAAGGATATTCTCCACTAGCAGAGAATTCTGTTAATGTCACGGAATGCTCACCTCCCGCAAGTCACATGGTTTGGGAGGATCTTTTGAAGTGAAGTGGGAGGATCTTTTGTTTGTGGCTACACCTGCAAACACCTGCACCTTGTCTTTATGTATATAAACCCTTGTCCTTGTGTGCAGGGTATTGGTCATTGTACTCGTAGATGTTAATGTAGCATGTTAATGTTAAATGTTCTTTTCGTAGTTGTTAAATGTATCCGTGTTTATCGTGTTTGTTTAATGTTGACCATGTTGTGTTCATATTTATCATTTGTAATACGTAAGTGCCACTCTTGTCTTTTGTTTTGTGTAATTAAATATTCGTCCATGCTTTTTTGTTTTGTGTAATTAAATGTTCGTCCATGTTCGTCTGACCTCAGTCTGGGGGACTCAAAAACCATAAAACATAAAACATGGAATTTAAGAATAGATTCACATTCTAGAGTGTTCAGATCTGCAATGTATATTAAAACTAAATATTCCTGAATGGATTCTAACCTTATGTACATCAGTATCAAATTTGTCCATAAAAAAGTTGCACATTTGACTGCTTTTTGAACTATGGATCCACATTGCACCCCATCATGTGCAAGGCTTTAAACATAGATCAGTTAACTGTCTATTACCTCATCATAGTAGATTGGGATACATAACATTTCAGAACTGTGCTCAATCTTGGGAAAAATCTAACTCATGTCGTTGTTGAATTGTCAGGAGAACTTCTTTCTCTATATTAATTTATATGGCAATCAAAGCCCACTCCTTTCTCATAATGGCCCAGATTAACAGTTAATACCCAACAGAGAACAGGGATTCTTCCAAAACAACTTTTAGAAATGTCCAGAATTCCAGAACCTCTTGCTATAGAAGACATAATTAATAGGATTGTGCTTTATTTTGTTATTTTATTTTATTTTGTCTGTAGTCTGTCTGAAATTGTTAATTTGCACCACCATTTTGTTTTCTTTTTGTTGGTTATAGAGTTAAATATTTATTATTATTATTATTATTATTATTATTATTTTATTCAATTGTGAACTGCGCACTCTGAATACCCTGTTAGCCAGGCAAAAAGATTCTACCTGTATGCATCTCTTGGATGGTTTCAGAGGCTTCACGGATCTCTACGGATTGTGAGCAGTACTGCAGCAGGGCTGTGTCATGGCGTCCTGTTGGAACATCTACAACAGTTCAACATACGGCTGCATCGGTGGTGCCGAAAGATCCTAGGAATTACGCACCCATTGCATGGGCGGACTGCCGACAGTTACTGAGCTAAAAATTTGCCAGCACAAAGTAAGGTCGGGTTTCTATTCATCTATTCTACATTTGATGCTACCTAAAGTCACTATTTCCATTTTTTTCCCACTATAGAATAAATAATTCTGACTAGTTTAGTCATTAGATGTACATCTCTGCTATTGTGACTATTTTTCTCAGGATTAGATTTACCCTTCCACCATAGACATCAGGTATATAGTTAACTCCCCATTGTCACAGAACCCTCCCCCCCCACGAGTCATGTGGTACGGTCTGCCGTGTGCAGGGGAGTTCACATTTGCCCTCCATGAGGGCACACACCTGCACAGGGTTTTTGATGTTAAGTGTTTGTCTAGTTAAACCCGTGTCAGTGTGCACCTCATTGTTAGTCATTGCTATTGTCACTGTTAGTGTTTGTGTAGAATGTCAGTATATCGTTAGTGCTAGGGTTATAGTGTGTATACTCTCTGTTGTGTTCTAGTCATCGTCATTAGCGGTAAGTGTATTCGTGTTCACTGTTAATGTTATGTGTGAGTGCCACCACTGTCATTAATGTTTTATGTCATTAAATGTTTCACCAAATTGAGGCAGTCTGTGTGTCTTGCTCTGCACCCTGTGGCGCTCGGGCGTTACACCCATCCTTTGTTAGTCATTGCACTCCTGTGGGGTTAGAGAGGAGGCTGCTGGAGGTTAGATTACTACCCTTTTTCTGGATGAGAAGAAAGCAATATGAAGTTTCTTCACATGCACAAATAAGCAGAGAATATGTGGATTAACACAATCACTGTCCTGACTCTTCATTGCTGAATTTCTAACACTATGCCTGATCATACATATGCTATACTTATACTAAGGTTACCAAAGGCCATACGTATATGAACTACAATGTACAAACACATTCCATAGAAGTCCATGAAAGAAAACAAACAAACAAACAAACAAACAAACAAACAAACAAACAAACACACACACACACCAATATACATACATCACTCTTTCAGGGAGATATGCTAAGCATGACATGTCAAGTCCATATATGCTTGTAATTGTATTGTGACTGAAGTGTGCTCCAACTGGTTTGTTTCCTTCTAATGAGAAAAAAAGTGTGGCCATATTATTGTTCAGTGGAGAATCATACAGTATAGGTACAGTACATGTACTATGTAGTACTATGTGAAGCTGCAGTATAGAAATGGAGACTGAGTATGTGACCGTGTTGGCTTAAAGTGATATTTCCTGCTCTAGGAGTAAACACTTGGAATTTCACTGAATATTTACAGACGGAACCTTGTAAAGGTAAGACTGCTTAAAGATTTCTAGATGGATATTGTAATGTATTTGTCTATGGTATTTGACAGTGAAATTTGATGTTTTTTACTGTGTAATGGTCAGTGTGTCCTCTAATACATTGTTTAAGCTACTATTTAAATCTCAGTATAACAAGTTTAAATGGCCATGACAACAGCTATTTCTCAGGTTTTAGTCATGTGCATTTGTGAAACATTTGTGAAACTACCTTGCATTTGTGAAACATTTTTCATCTAATTTCATTACAGCCCTTAATTCACTGACAATAGGCTACAGACATTAGGATTTTATTTACTAATGTTAATAGATATTAATTCTGTCTCACTTTGGTCAAAGTTCTAACATGGTCAGGGATATTAAATTGCCAGTTAGAAATATCACCCACAAACACCAACTTTATAATTAATTGGAGATTTATCGGCTCATGAATATAAACCAACCTGGACATTAATTTTATAATAAATGAGGGAGAAGCAGCCATTACTTGAAATGAGCCATGTAAAACAAAGTGACGTTTATTTACACACATCAAAAGACACCATAGCTCACAGGATAACGTAAGGTTAATCACCAACAATTAAACAAGACCTTAAATACACACACAGTAATGACAGAAAATGAGGAACAGGTGTGATACAAGGGGAGGGCACACACACACAGGAAGACGTCTGGGAGGAAGGGGGCTGTACCATGACAGAAAGTCATAAACAAACAAAAAAAAAACAACCAACAAACAAATTAGAAGAAACCACCCTGTCATGGGTGAAGAATGTGCAGAAAAAAAGGAAGCAAACATGAGTTCTCCAACTCAAGCATTTAACAACAGTAATAAAAATGAACATAAAAGTACACTAACTCCAACAGAAAAAGACAATGTAACATCAATGACACAAATGGTCATGCAAACTAAACAGGCTAAAGGAAAAAAAGTAATGACAAAACCCCCAGATGGTATGACTAGTAATGGACATCACACAGCACCTGAGGGAGGTGGGGATTAACATAAACAAGACAATGAATGAAATTACATTTATATAGAACCTTTCAAGGTGCTATATAAAATTACTTACAATTAGCACACACAGTTTTTACATCCAGTGAAATGCCATTGAAAAGCAGAAGCCAACTGCACACGCTCAGCCAGAAACCACAGCCCCCTGTGGGATTGAACTGGTGTTATGCTCCTGGGCTGCTACAGTGCGCTCCTGGATTTGAGTCTTGTGGTCTTCTTCATTAATGGCTCTGCCCTGCCTTAAATGATTGCTGTGGCCTATATAAGTACACTGCTGGGAGACAATGCTTACTCTAGGATTTCCCTAGCTTTGTGTGGTTTTTGCCTTAGCACATCATTTGTTTGCAGTCTTGGCTGTGCATACCTTATCTCTTGATATCTATAGTTAGCATGTTTGTGTATTATGTACATCTGGATCGGCATGTAAGCATACACTGGGTTTCACTTGTGTTGTGCTCCAGTTTTCTGTCTATAACTGTGATCCCTGAGTTAGAGTACATGTTCTGGTATGTATGTATGTACATAATTATGGGTTGTAGGACGGTTTGTTTGGGATTGGAGTTATTGTCTGTTTATTGTATTTAGACTGTATTTTAATTTTGTCTGGTGGAGTATAGTTAGATGTGATGTTTTTGTAGTGTGGGTTTTTATGTTGTCATTCAGCCACTCATAAAGCTAATCAGTGTGTATATATTATGGTCATTACAGATAGCAATATGGCATCAAAGATGACCATGAGGATGAAGTTAGGCTTAATTTTTGTTTGACAAGTTACCAGTTCAGCACACCATCCATCTGTGATGGTGGTGTGGACAACTTCAAAGGCAAAAAGGTGTGAAAGGACTAAAGGAATTCCGCCACAAGCCGGTTCTGTTTGGAACTACTCCACCGCAGTGAATCTTTAAAGTCTTATCAGGTGTTCCACATCTGAAATCAAGTGTTGGCCAAATGGTGTAGATATTTGTTTCCTCAGAAATGATCTCTACCTCAAAAGTCTTAAAACAGACTGTCTGTAATGTTTGCACCAGTGGCAAAGGGAAGTGATGTGTCATTTGTGAGTTGGTTCGAATGAGTTGGCTCTGTTAAGTAAAATATGGGAGCCAAGTCGTATTGAATAGCTGATTTTCTTTAAACAAGTGAAAATTAGCAGAGCCATGTAGAGTGAGTGAGAGAGTAGTGTCAGCTCTAATGCACCACTTTTTTTTTTGAACAGCAATGGCAGATCATAGAGCCTCTCAATACTTCCTGGATGTTGGCATCGAATACTAGCAACCCAGTAGAGTTGCTGCAGAATATGTTATTTGTGATGCCGTTTTAAAGAGTAAAGATTAGATTACATATAATCAGAACATCTGAATCAAATTAGTGTGTATTGTAGCATGATAGTGGATTATTCCGTCCTATAGTAATAGATTTGGGGAATGTTAACAGAACAAATTTAATAAAGTTGGCAACACACAACCATTTTTTGAACCCCTGTACAGTTCAGTTTTCCAGTATAATTCAGCATTCATAAAATGTGAAACAGATTAATAAATGGGGTGTTCTTATACCTAATGTTCTAGCCTAAGTGAGATACATTGCCTTACCAAAGTTTTTAGGTTAATTAGTTTACTGGCCTTTTAGCCAGTTATGTTAGTTCTGCCTGTGACGCAAATCCCCTGAAACATTTTAGTGAGTTCTTTCATCCTTTTAAAAACAACTTACAAACAACATGTAGGTACATAATAGTGGGTACACAAATGTTACACAAAAATTCATATTAACAAATTTTCTTATTTACTGTTTGAGACTTTGACGTGTAAGGAATTTGCACATTAGATTTTTTCTTCTTGTCATTGTACCATTGTTGGCCAAAGGAGGAAGCCCCCCCCCTGTTTGAGTCCTGGTTTTTCTCAAAGTTTCTTCCTTATGCTCTAGGGCCATTGTCACCCTTGGCTTGCTCACTGGGGGCTTGGACTTGAACGTTTGTAGAGCTGCTTTGTGATATCTTTTGTAAAAAGCACTATATAATTGAATTTTGATTTTTAAAAAATGTTTATTTTGATTGTACTCTATATACAACAAAAATTAATGTTCACTATTTGGCAAAACTCTTATGGCATATATAAAGTATGCACTTCACAATGTGGTGGATGTCTACATATACATCCTGTGTGCTCAGAAGGCTAAAAGTTTAATCATTATATATTGAACATATATTTACAGAATAAGTATTTTACAGAATAGCTATTGCACAGATGGAATAAGTATTCTAGTTATTTCATATAAAGTGTTGCATGAATATTGCACAAGTGTCGATATTGTAAAATGAATTTTATAATATACAAAAATATTGGTTCTTTGTGTGATTGTTAGACATTCTTTGGAGGATGCTCAATAAAGCTTGTTACCATTAGACTGCAATAAAGAATGAGACCAGCTATTCTCTTCAACTAATTATCAAGTCATCCCCAGGAACATATTGACTCAAAGTAGAATAAACTAGATATAGAAAAATGGCTGTTGCTCATATGTCAAGTGTTGCTGAGTGTTTTTCCAAAGGAAGAAAAGAAATGTACACTATATAAAATCTTAAGGTCTGATTGTAATCAGGAAGCTGTCATGGTGCATTGCTTGAAAGAAGAGAGCAATCAGCAATACTTCAGGATTAAATTGCAACATGTGTTTACTTTTTAAAGCTAATAAACAGTGAGGGAGGGTTAATATGATTCCTGTTAATTAGTGACAGACATGGTGCAGGGCTGGTGACAAATTACATACAAGAGAACGTTATAGATACTTAATGATAACGTTTTGCAATAATGGGGACCCTTTAAAAGTGATAATAATAAACAGTATATGTGTGACTATTAGAAACCAGTGCAGATGTCATGTTTGGCATCTGCCTTGGCGTCGTGGTTCACACGACAAAGCTTCTATGTTTGTTTACTTCCTTGTTTTGGTTTCTTCTGGTTCCACTCCCTAGTTAGTTCTATTACCTACCAGTTATTGTAATCACATGTACTGTGTTAGTCCGCATTAGTTTCTGTATTTAAAACCCCCATGTTTGTGGTCTGTCTTTGCAAAGTCTCGTCAACCTGTGTTACGGTTCTGTGCCATTTGTTATTGTTTGTTACTTCTGGTTTGTTGAACCTCTGCCTGTGCTTT
Source organism: Electrophorus electricus (assembly GCF_041902795.1). Classification (NCBI taxonomy): domain Eukaryota; kingdom Metazoa; phylum Chordata; class Actinopteri; order Gymnotiformes; family Gymnotidae; genus Electrophorus; species Electrophorus electricus. The sequence goes on along the minus strand of NC_137502.1, from coordinate 36,703,860 downwards.
GGATTACTCTCTTTGCCTGTTCCATGGCTTTTTTGTTTTTTTTTGTTTGTTTTTTTTTGCATCGTGAACTGCTTTTCTGGATTACAACCTTGGCTTGTGTACTTTGGATCCTGATTGTGGACTCAGCGAGTGAGCATACACATATACACACATATACTGCCCCTCCCAACTGCAAGATATACACGCTGATGCACACATTCAACTCCTCCCAGCTGAAGGACAGGGACTGCCTCACTCACCCTGCCTCTCCCCACTGGAAGATAGAGACAGACACTGCTCCAAAACTACAGTGAAGTCACCAACAATGACTCGATGGCACCTATTCAATCATCCAGGCTGATGGATGGATGGGTAGGGACAGTGCACTGTGTCAGGGATAGACTGTGACTGTACTTTGTCTTAAGGATAAAATTAGTAATACAGCACAACATGTACATAAGATTACTCCATTACCAGTGAGACAATTCTTTACTGCTTTTACAGAAGTGACACTGCACTTTTTGAAATGTCACCTAATTTCTGAGTGTAAAAGAGCTTTTTACCAAGTTTGACTCAGTGTGTATAAATATTTTAAACTTTGTCTCTCCATTCAGGGAAAAAGGGCATTAACCCAGTTAGGGGGCCTTGGTTAATTAATACTATGCATGCTCTTATGAATATTCAGATAAGCTGAAAGGACATGGAAAAAGATCAGCTTCATGTCTCTTTAGGGTTTTTATAGGAGTGATGAACAGAAAGCAGTGAAAGCTGCCAAGTCTCAGAATATTTCTATGCTTGTCTCAAAGGCCTAATTTTTTTTAATGTCACTAATTCTATTATAAATCCTAGGGATAATGCTACTAGTTCTTCATCTACTATTCTTTGAAACTTTTCCTTAATTTTTTTGTTGTTAAAATGAACTGTTAGCTATTTCCTAACTTATCTATCCTAACTAGTAATCTATTTGAAGGTTATTTCTCATGTTATGCTCTGCAAAAGGAGAGATAGAGAAAGAGAAACAGAGAGAGTGCAAGAAAGGAATAAAAATTACAGAAAATGTTAAAGCAGAATTCTTTAAGAATTGCTTGTTGAGATACAATTCAGGGGTTTGATTTATCATAAAGCATGTCAATTGAATGTTAAAGTAAAGAAAGTAACAGTTGAAGATCACTGGATGTCATTTGATTCTGACAAAGATCGCTGGTTGCAACGACTGATGCAAAAAAGGATGCAAAACCTATAATAGGTCGATGCAAAAGTCAATGCAAAACCCATATTAAAGACTGCCTCCATGAAAAGACACAAGGACATGCCCTAAATATAAGCACACACACACACACACACACACACACACACACACACACACACACACGTGTCTCCCTATGCTGGTTACTGAAAGACATTGTTATATGAGAATGAAAATGAAAGAAAAGATCTGCCCTGCTAAACACAAGGAACACAAAAGTTTTGTGTCAGCCTTAGGTAAGTTTAAATTTCCATTACACAAACAATTTTTATTTTGTTATATGCTAAGTGAGGCACATTGCCTTACCAAAGTTTTTAAGGTTAATTAGCTTTCTGGCCATTTAGCCAGTCAAGATAGTCCTGGCTGTGTAGCAAACCCTCTTTAGTAACTTGTTTCATCCTTTTGAAAGCAATTTGCGAACAACATGTTGGTACATAACAGTCGGTACACAAATGTGATTAAACCAGTTATTTAGTAAACAAAATTATGCCAGATTTGTACCTGAGTTAGAAGCAGAATTAGCCTCAGTTAGTACACTATAAAATAGAGTTACAAGTGTTTAATCACCAGAGGTCATAATGTTTTCATATTTACTGTTTTAGACTTTGACACGTTAGGAATTTGCACATTACATTTTTCTTTCTTGTCATTGTACTCTATATACAATGGAATTAAAGCTCAATATTTGGCAGTGCTGTCATGGTTAGTCCCTCCCATCTTCCATGTTCCATATTTTCCCTGTCTTGTGTATTTTAGTTCCAGACTGTAGTTTCATTTTCTCTGCCCCCCATTTGATTGCTCACACCTGTCCCTTGTTTCTACATTGTTAAGTTCATGTAATTAAACTCTGTCTGATTCCCTGTGTTTTGGCTGTTCATTATTTGAATGGTTGCATTTATGTATTTGGTGGATGTATGAAAGCCCGGCTGTGTTTCAAGGCCTTCATTTATGTTAGCCTGTTTTGTTACCCTAGCCTTCGTGTTTCCTAGCCTATGTTATAGCCTGCTTCCCTTGTTTGCCTTCAAGTGTTTGTTTGTTTATAATGTATCCCCATAATCTCTGTATTGGATCTATGACCCTGGACTACTCCAACAACTAGGATTCTGGATTTGCCCCTAATAAATCTCACTCTTCTCCGCACGTGTCCACCTCCTTAACACTCAACGTTACAAGAGCTCTTGTGGTATTTTTTAAAATACACAATTCACAATGTGGTAGATGTCTACATGTACATCTTGTGTGCTCAGAAGGCTAAAAGGTATTTATGATAAATATTGCACATATATTTACAGAATAAGTATTTTACAGAATAGCTCTTGGCACAGATAGAATAGGTATTGTTATTTCATATGTGTTGCATAAATATTGCTCAAGGGTAGCTATTGAATTTTGCACAGAAAGTTATTGCACATCTTCTCTGTTCACTATAAGCTTTGTTCTCTTTTTGTGCAGAGCTTAGTACCCCATGTAGAGTTCAGTGTACAGAGAGTGTAGAGCTGAGTTCAAGTCCACATGGAGTTCAGTTAATTTCTTTGCCAAATTCAGTATGGTAATAGTCTTTGAGCAAAAAACTGTTCACTACCCATGTACTGCATGCTTTGATTGACCTGTAGTGCTTTCTTGAGGGCAGAAGAGCAAACAGGTGATAGGTGGGGTGAGATGGATCTTTCAGGGTGAGATGATGCTGGATGCTTTTTGCAGGTATCAGGAGTTGCAAATATCTTCCACTTCAGCCAGGTTTGTGTCTTCTGGGCTGTGTTTATAATTGTCTGCAATGCCATCTTGCTAGCTAAAGAACTGTTGCCAAATCACAGCAAGATCCCATGAGTTAGAACACTCTTGATGGAGCTCTGATATAAGGACACTAGCAGCTTTTGTGGCAAGTTGGCTTTCCTGTTCTTTTAAAGTAAAGCAACTGTTGTGTCTCCCTTACCAGAGTGTGTAACTATCTGTGGTCAGTCTGTTAGGAGTGATGGAGGTCCATCCTGTTTGACTGTGGTCGGTCTGTTAGGAATGATGTGGGCCTATCCTGACTCAAGGTAGTCAGTCTGTTAGCTCTCTTTGAGAGTTCCGTGGCTAAACATGGTTCATTATCCTACCACCAAGGACAGCGTGGTGCAGAAGAACAACTTTATCTTGCAGGTTTTTGGTGATGTGAGTTGAGATCATTTTTGTTTAAAAAAGGAAAATCTTCCATCAACACCAATTAGTCTAATATTATTAGATGAAGTAGGAAGAGAAAAAAAGAGCTCAGAGGCTGTATGAAGAAATTGAATAATATGACAAAAAAAGAAATTAAAGTAGTGGTCTATGAGAGGATCCTTTGATGGAGAGCTGTGTCAAATAATAAAAGACCTGAAGAATTAAAGAAACTTGGAGCAAAGGCTACTGAAAAGCAATGCAGATTAACAATATTGCGAGCATTTGGAAGACAAAACAAGTAATTGAAAGAGAAAGCATTGGACTATAAGCAGAGTAGTGAAGCAGAGAAGAGATGTGGACAATATCCTCAAACAGTAACAGGAAAACCGCCTCCATATACTTTGGAACAGAAGCAGACCTCAAACCTTTATCTAGTGCTTGCCACCAGAGAATGGATTGAAGCTGAAGTACAGTACCCATCGAGAGAGGTGAACCCAGCACAAGACACCGAAGTAGGTGAACAAGACGGACCAAGCAGAGTCCCTAGACCAGTGACCAGGAGTTTTGATCAACAAACTCCACCAGCTGACCATTCTGAGAGTGAAGATCCAGATTAAGGTTTCCACAGGTCATATTAGAGTCTTTGGCTATGGCTCTTAATTCAGACTTCAACCACTGTTGCCCAGGGATTAAAGGGGTGAGCCTAGCACTACCTTATAATGAACAATATTTTGGCTCCTGGCACTTCGACCACTGGGACAGTGAACCATACCACTATGACATGGCAAAGCCTGGTGCCTACACAATACAACACTGTCTAGGAGACACCATCAAGAGAAGTCTCTCAAAAAATGAGGGGGAAAGGAATAGTTCATGCTGTTTCCTACTCCTTCTCTTCTGGTGTGGCTGCAAGATCTGGTCCTCTCCTCTCCTCTCCAATATCCAGGGAACCAGGCAGCAGCATGGGGTGCCACAAACAGGGAGCCACCTAGACGGCTAGGAGAATGCCCACTAGCAAATGAGTAGCACACTTCCTCTCAGAATGCGCATGCTCAGTGCCGTCCAGAAGACTCAACCTTAAGTGTACCCCCATGAGCAATCCATCTGTGAAGAGTCAGCGTCCTGTGGTGGTTGGTCAGTCTCTGACAGCCCGAATGCTTCAGGGTAAGGAACAGATTACACAAAAGACTCTCGATGTAAACAATTTATTGGACAAGACAAAACACGGAGCAACAATAAATGCACTCATGTATAACAGTCCAGTGCAGCATGATATAAATGATAAACATGAACAGAAACATGAACCATGAGCATAACCAGTGAACAAAGCATGCTATCGGATTCAGATGGCTCTACCACAAGAGCATTATCAAAATTAGAGACATTACATAACAAATTGGAGAAAACCTTTGAGGTAGATACAAGTTTCACTGGATCGTTTGAATCACTGTTTGGAAAATGAAAAAAAAGTTGTTGTGGCTTTCTTGTGTACCTTGTTAGTAGGAATGGTTTTATTGGTGTTATGTGGCTGTTAAGTCATTTTATGTATCAGGGGTTTAATTGTAAGAGCAGTTGTATCACTATCGTCCCAAATGTATATTGATGAACATGACAATACTTCCAAAAGCATATGCTCCAAAGGTGAATTGCAGTGTTGGACCTGCAGTTAAAGTGTCAGGCCATTTACATTTATGGACTTATCCTGTGCGACTTATCAAAGTGATAAGTTTCATAGCCAGTACAGTAGGTTACAGTTCAAGATGTCACTGAACTAGAATACTGTTGAAACACAGGGATCAATTCTGATGCCCAGAAGTGAAAAACACATACAACCTCCATCTCAGACAATACATGCAATAACAAACAATATCCTACAATAAGTACTAGTGTTTCAGTTCCTCAACATGGATGCAGGATCAGAGATCATTTACAATCAATGGCCAGAACAATGAGAACACTGATTTTGAGTTATGCTTTTTGAGCCATGCATTATATGACTTAATATCATTCTACTATTATTTTAATAGTCATAGTATTTCTTTGATGAATTTATACATATTCTGAAACATGTAACCAATGTATTACTTGATATGGTTCATGCTGTTGCCCTGCTCCACATTGCATATGAAAGATTGTTGGCTAAGAGGGCGCAGGTCATCTAGGGTCCGCAGATGGATCAAGGAAAGGAGTATGTTATTGGTAGAGAAATCGCTGCAGAGGTGAATGGGCTCAGTTCCCAATTTATTGGGATGACTGGAAGTGCAGGCTTGATGTATTTAAGGACCATTGTCTCCAGCCACTTCATAATTATTGGTGTTAATGTGACTGGCTTTTAGTCATTGAGGCATGTTAAATCTGTTTGCTTTGGAAATAGCACACTTTCGGATGACTTTAGGTAAGTGGGGACAGTGTACTCTGACTGGGATAGATTGAAAATGTTAGTAAGAACTCCAGCTAACTCAGTGGCATAGTTTCTCAAAACCCATCCTGGAACTCTTTCCAGTCCAGCCACTTTCCATATGTTGATACTATGGAGTGTGCATAAGAAAGATAAACTCTGGACCTTGTGCTAACTTATGTAATGTAATGTAATGCTAACTTATGTAATGTATCTGAGTACCCTCCATGTTGGCTCTGTGACCCTGGACCATATAAACGACTCTGATTTTGGATTTGCCCCTATTAAATCTCGTTCCTCTCAGCATGTGTCCGCCACCTTACCGCTCAACGTTACACAGTTTGAAGCCTACTTACTTTACATACTGTACATCTACATACTGTATATTACTGTACTTACCATTTATTTAAGAGACCAGGGAATAACATTCTTGTCTTGATAAATACATCACTCACCACAGGCTGTGTTCCAGCTGCTTTTAAATATGCTGTAGTACAGCATCTCATTAAGAAGTGCAGAATCTTATTAGACCCCTCAGTTATAGACCTATCTTCAAGTTACCTTTTCTCTCAAATGTCTTAGATAAAGTTGTATTTATTTACCTACAAGCATTCCTAGCTGAACATGATATTTATCTCAGTGCAGAGAGACATTCGGTCCAAGGCCTGTACTACGCAGAAACTACATGCTAGCTGAAGTTGTACAGAAACTGAAAAGGACACAACTCCAAGCTGCTTCTCCTGCTCACTGTTACACTAGACCTGGAGATGTGGAGTGTGATTTCTGCACTGGGAGAAAACTCAAAGCCATTAAGTCTAGTCTAATGTGTCAGGCCTCCTTCTGTGAAACTCATCTCAAACCTCACTATGAAGTTCTTGGTTTGAAAAAGCACAAACTGATTAATGCCTCCTCACAGCTACAAGAGAAGATCTGCTCTCAGCATGATGAAGTGATCAAGCTCTACTGTCATACTGACCAAAACTGCATGTTATATGTGTATGATGTATGAACACAGAGGCCATGATACAGTTGCTGCTGTAGCAGAAATAAATGAAAAACAGGTGAGAACAAGAAATCTTTTCATGCTAACTTTGTCTGATCTGTAATCAATTACTTTAGACTGTATTTCTACATACCATTAGGACCCATCTAGGACAGACTGTATGTGTATATATATGTGATGTAAAATATTATTTGATCATGTATTATCATGTGATTCATATGTAATGATTCATATATAATCATGTTAATCCTTTCCATCATATAATCCTATATGAATGGTTTAGTCTGCAAACTCTGTCTCTGTATATTGTGTGAACAAATGACTGTGGGAATGTTGCTTTATGACCTGCATGTGCTTTGTGACCTGCAGGGGTCGTAAAGAGGGATTAGGCTTTTTTTTTTTTGTTTGTGCGTAAACAAGATCACAGAGCACCCCCTCCTTGGGGAGGGGGTTGAAGTTTAGATATAAGGAGTAGAGTCAGTCTACCCCTTTAGAGCTTTCGCTTTCGAGCATTAGCTCTCACACAGCTGTGTTTTGTGTGTCCTATTTTCTTTATTAAATTACTCTCTTAATCACATCTGACTTGCTGTTTGTTCAAAATTCCACCACAATATATGATACATTCAGTACATGATACATATTCAGTACATCCTATCATATTTAACTTTGTTCTTTTTTACTCACGAAAACACAGATTTATATATATATATATATATATAGATCTTATAATCTTATAATTTTATGAAAAATAGAGAGTACTAGAAAATATGTCTAAGAAGTTCTAGAAAACTGCAATATTCAGATATAAAGCTCATAACACACAAACCGATAAATGTATTTGTCCACAGAGGGATCTAATGGAGGTGCAGAGGAAATTCCAGCTCAGAATCCAGGAGAAAGAGAAGAAGGTCCAAGAGCTAAAACAGGCTGTGGACACTCTTAAGGTGAGTACTAAGCAGAAAGCTGCTGGAGCAGCTATTTCAGAGCTCAGTCAGGCGTCTCCTCCAGTCATCCAGTGAGGAGACCTGAGTTGTCACACTTTGGGATCCTACACAATCACAATGTTCACTATAAGTCATCCGGGGTCACAGTGAGAGAGTGAATGATAGTTCAGCTTGTCTGTGTGTCTCCTAACAGCGCTTTGCACAGGCAGCAGTGAACAACAATAGGAGGATTTTCACTGAGCTGATCCGCTCCATTAAGCAAAGGCGCTGTGAGGTGAGAGATCTGATCAGAGCTCAGGAGGAGGCTGAACTGAGTCGAGCTGAAAGACTCCTGGAGCAACTGGAGCAGGAGATTGCTGATCTTAAGAGGAGAGACACTGAACTGGAGCAGTTCTCCCAAACAGATGATGACATCCATTTCCTCCAGGTAACAAACTCTGTCTCAGCTACAGAGGAACCTGCTCCTCATCAAGTTTCTATAATGAATCTTCACAAAAGCTCATTAAGCCAACAATAAATATAACTTCTGTCTAATAACAAATGTGTCTTTGGTTTGATTTGGTGTGAGATCATTCATTACTCTTGTGCACCTTTATCTTTCTCCATTATGTTTTCTTCTCTTTGTAGAGTTTCCAGTCTCTCTGTGTCTCTTCTGGATCTGAGGACTCTCCCAGTATCCCTGTCCATCAACATCCCTCATTTGATGGAGTGAAGAAATCTATCTCTGATCTGAAAGAGCGACTAAAGGAATTCTGCAAGGAGGAATTCAACAAAATCCTTCAACATGGTAAGAGGAGCTGTCATTTGCCTTTGAAATTGGACAGGGTTGGTAATAATTATGGAAATCTCTGCTTGCTTAGCCTTGCCAACCTCTGCTTGATCAGCACTTGCCAATCTCAACCCCCCAAAACTATACTGTAATGGGCTAACAAATCTAATTCACAAAACGTGTCTGTCTGAGGTTTCTGCAGACTGTTCCTAAATCACTTTTACCTTGATGTTCCCATAATAATCGTCTTGTAGAACATTTCAATGTCATGCCCCAACTGTGTTTGTGTTGTTATAGGACAGGCAAGAATTAAAAGTGAAAAACATGCATCTAAAATGTTAATCCATTCATTCATCTCCAGATTAATTAATATTATCTATTTCATTGATCTTCGGGGTGGAGCCTATACCATCAGCAGGAAGCACAAGGGTGGATAAATAAAATTAAAACTAAAGAAAAGGGAGCAAAAGAAAGTGTAAAAGAGTTGTGCATGAGGGATGGAGAGAAAGAGACAAAATGACAGAGACACAGATATAGAGAAAGAGAATCTTCCTGATTATAGTGACTTTCCAAAAGTCCATAATTAACAGAACGATTAGAGAATGTTTTTGTCATAAACACATAATCCACATATAATCCCACTTTTAGTCTGATCATCTTTCTGAATTGAACAATTTGACCTCTTTCATTCATTTTGTTGGACCATTTTGATTCTGTTTCTCTGCAGCTGCAGTGGTTCAGATTTTACCCTCAGAGCCAAAGACCAGGGAAGATTTCCTGAAATGTAATACACACACACACACACTCAACCATTATTTGTTTTTATGTATTTGTTTACATACACACACCTTAAATCATCTTGATTCGTTTAAATAACTTCACCCTATTTTTAAACTCACACAGAAACACATACACATACACCATTCTCTCTCCTCTTACCCATATGTACACACATCCTACTCTCTCATGATGGTGAGTGTAAGAGGTTTGATAGTGTGTGTGAGCGGTAAGTTTGAATAATGGCCTAAAGGACCGCTCATAACATGGTGTGATCACTCACTATCTCTCTGACTGTGGCAGGTTTAAACGTACTGCAAGTAACTGCTGTGTGTAATGTGCAGTGTGTAAATGTATTGTGTGTAGGTTTAATGTGTCTAACGTGCCTTGTGTAATGTACTGTGTGTAAGTGTACTGTGGGTATGTACTTTGTCTAATGCATTGTGTGTAATGTACTATGTGTAGTGTGCTGTCTGTAATGTGCAGTGTAAATGCACTGTGTGTAGTGTACTGTGTCTAATGCACTGTGTAGCCTGTGTGCAGAACTCTTTATCTTCTCCTAGAACAGAAAGCAAATTCTCTGACTGGAGAGGGTTTTAAATCTATGACTGACGTGGCTAATTGTAATAAAATATTGTTCTCTTCTGATTGAATTTTGTACATTCAGTTAAAAAGTACAGCTTTGTCTCCTTCTTATTTTGTTGGCATTGCTGGCACAGTCTTTGATCTTTGGGCAGCCAAGACTTCTTGCATCTGCCTCTCTCTCTATGGCCAGCTGTCTCTATAGCAGTGGTCACTGAGTCAGTGCTGAACCTCTCTTTATGGCCAGACAATGGTCTCTGAGTCTGTACTTCATTAAGGTGGAATTCAGTTTACAATTAGTAAGCATGCTCAGGTAATCTGCTACACTGTATTTGCAATTTAACATCAGATAACCCATTTTACTGTGTGATTTTGATTGAGGCTCCCAAAAATGAGAGCATCAATTCTCTCACTGCCAAGTTAAAGTGTCCAGAAGAACTCAATTTCATCTCTAAATAATTTTAATTGTTTGAACATCCAATATTGTTGATATATAACATAATTGTGCATTTTAAACCTTCTGGAATATCATGACATTAGTGTTTTCTAGGTTGACCACCAGGGCCCAGGTATGACAGTACTGGTCCAGCAGGTGCAGGTTCTACTGTAGACCCTGTGCAGTGGGGGACTGACTGCAAAGATCAGGAGCTGTAGACTTTGCTTATTTATGGCCAATTTTGACTCCACACCTATTTTTCCTATACATGTTTTACTCCTACACCGTTTTCTATAATTTTGTAAAATGAATGTTGGTACCAGATAGAATCAAAATCTTTTTAAAGTCTATAAAACTTAGGACAATATATTTATCAATTAGGGTGTGTAGGTTGTAATCATTTGGTAAAAATCGGACTTGGCTTTTACTCAGAATATTGTGCTTAGTAAGGAATTTTAGAAATCTAGAATTTTAATAAAAATAGAATGAAAGAAATATTGCCCACACCCTGGTAAAAACTCAGATGCACTGTGTACACAATTATTAGGCAAGTTGTATTTTTGAGGATTCATTTTATTATTGAACAACTATAGTGTTCTCTGCCAATCCAAAATATTAATAAACCTCAAACCTAAATATCTAAGAAAGTAAAAGTGAGGTTTTGGATTTCTTAGAAGAATATTTATGTGTGCATAATTATTGGGCAACTATTAGTGTGCAGAATTATTATGCAACTAAATGAAAAATGGAAATTGTGCCATCTCACTTGTTTATTTTCATCTGTTAAAGTAAGATTAATCAACAAACAACTCAAAATTAGTAAGTAAACATTTCTGACATTTCAAAAAATCAGTGATCAATTTAGCGACCCTTCTTTTGAATAACAGTCATAAGCCTTCCATTCATGAAGTCTTTCAGTTTCTTAATCTGTTGACGTTCAACTTTTTCTGCAGCAGCAACCACAGCCTCCAAGACATTTACATTTACAGCATTTAGCAGATGCTCTTATCCAGAGCAACTTACAAAAGTGCTTTGTCATTTACTCATAGAATATATCCTGGTACAGTACAGTAGGTTAGAGTCCAACATACCAATGAACTAGAATACTGTAGAAATACAGGGATGAATGCTGATACCTAGAAGTACAAAATACATAAGGTCCATCTTAAACAACGATACGAGCAATAAACAATAAGTGCTAGAGTTTGTTAAACAACATAATAATAAACAATACCCTACAATAAGTATTAATTTAGTCAGTCAATATGGGAGCAGGGTCAGTTGTCCTTTAAATATTCTGCAAATAGATGGACACTATTCAGAGAGCTGTACTGTTATCCTTCGTTGTAAATCTCCTGTTTAAGAAGGGCCCACAAGTTCTTCCAGATAGAGACTGACAAAATGGTAATGGATAACCCACCAGACATAGTGTTGGACAAACAGCAGAAGAGGGAGATTTATTAAGCGCAAATCCAGAATTGTAATCATTAGAACAGTCGAGGGTCATAGAACCAATGTGGAGAGACCGCGGATACATGATAATCAAAAAAGAAACGAAACACACTGACAAAAAGGAGAAGGCGGCTGTAACCATAACACATGCAAAGATAAGAACACTGGGTGTATATACATATAGTAATGGCATTAACAAGACACAGGCGAGCCAGAGATAAACAAAACACAGAAACAAAACAAATACACGAGACAGGGTAACCATGACAATATGGACACTAAGAGGGGCCAAACATAACAGCCGTAGTGATGGATGTAGAAATACCAAGTGATGGTAACATCAGCAACAGGGAACATAAGAAACTCAAGATTGTCATTTTGGGAGGAGAAAATAACGTTATACTCCAGTGTGATATTTACTGTTACGACCATGTGCTAGCATTTAGCCTATTTCTCCTCAAATAAATATTGCGTTTTCATCTCTGCTAAGAGATGTAACCCTAGACCTAATGTGGCTAATAATTTACAACAGTTAATATACAAGTACAATTTACAACAGGACTATACACAATATATACAAGATATATACTAGCAGTACAAAAAGGTGAAACTAAGTATAAATCTGAAACTCTAAAAAAGGTTAGTAACAGAATTTTACATTTACTGAATTTAGCTGACACTTTTATCCAAAGCAACTTACAATTCTGATTGAATAAAACTTAACAATTGAGCACTAAGGGTCTTGCTCAGGGGCCCAACAGTGGCAGGACTTGAACTAGCAACCTTCTGATAACTAGTTAAGTACTTTAACCACTGCCCCATTTTAAGTGCAAATGGCAGTGCTAGGCTGTTGGAACTGTGCAGTCTCATTTATAGTCACACGGGGATGACGCAATCACTGGAAGGCACACCTAGTCTGGACTCAAGGTGGAGGAGCCACAACACAGACAGAAATGGAGTTCTGGATCTTAGCTGCAAATAAAAGGGACAGAAAACCCACATGTACCGCTAAACGAGACACATGCACATGTACTCATGCACTGCACTCTCCTTTTCTATCTCTCTCACACACACACACATACGCAGACTCACACTGCAGTCTTTTTTTCCTGTCTCCCTCTCACACACACAAATACACATGAACACACAAACTCCCTTTTACACAGACCCACACCAGTCTCTCTCTCGCTTCCTCACACACACACATGCAAACCCCACTCTCTCACACACATACATTTGCACAGCTTGTTTTAATATGATCATGCTATTGTTACCATGGTAACACATGGTGTAATCTTTACATTTTCATTATCAAAATGTATGAGGAGTATTTTAATCGACATTAGTATATTTTAAACTTCACATATTAACTAACATTAAAAAGTATTTGTAAATAAAAACTTCAAATGTTCTGTTTCAGATTTCTGTCAGCTGAGTCTGGATGCAAACACAACACATCGTCGCCTCAGTCTGTCTGAGAGGAACAAAGTGGTAACACGGAGTGAGAAAGTCCATCTATATTCTGATCATCCAGAGAGATTTGACTACTTGCCTCAGGTGTTGAGTAAGAAGAGTGTGTGTGGATGCTGTTACTGGGAGGTTGAGCTAAGTAATGGGTCTTATGTGTTTATATCAGTCTCATATAAAGATATCAGCAGGAAAGGACACGGTAAGGACTGTATGTTTGGATTCAACAATCAGTCCTGGAGACTGCAGTGTTTTTCCACTCTCTCTTTCTGGCATAATAACATTAAGAATGAGATCCCAGGACCACCATCCTCCAGAATAGGAGTGTATGTGGATCACAGTGCAGGAACTCTGTCCTTCTAGAGTCTCTGACACAATGACCCTCATACACACAGTCCACACCACATTCATTCAGCCCCTGTATGGTGGGCTCTGGGTTGGCTGGGATTCAACTGTGAGATTATGTGTTCCAGATTAATGTTTCCAGTATCTTGTGGTTGATATTGGAGAGATGAAAACATATTGTACAATGCCACATTGTTCCTCAGTTGTGATCATTTTCTGATGTTTCTCAGATTCTCAAATAGTCAATTTTATTCATTAGTCCAGATCATCCCCTCTGGTTTAGACTTGATCTAGAACCTTCAGTTACTCTGCTGTACAACCAGAGGTGGGTAGAGTATCCAAAAACTGTACTCAATTAAAAGTAATGTAAGTTTATAATATTAATTACTCAAGTAGAAGTAAAAGTAGTCATTTAAATCATCACTTAAGTAAAAGTAAGAAAGTATCTTAAGACTTCTCAAGTAGTCTCATTTAATGACACAAGACAACTCACACACACTCACTCACTCTCTCTTGTGCGTGTGTGTGTGGGGGGGGGGGGTGGATTTTGTGTGGAGGTCTGGATTTTGTGCACCTTGGACCTTCTCTGTGAAGGTGGTTTGGTGCAGCAGGACAAGGTGACAAGGGCTGCATGACAAACATGAGGGAATGAGAAAAAGACCACAATCAGAGAAACACATACCAAGTCATTCAAACATGAGAGATCTAGGAAAACACAGTTATGAGCCCTCACTGAGACAAACATACCAACAAGTCACTCAAACATGAGAAAACAAGAAAAATACTATAACAGCCTTACAGAAAAACAAGTACCAACAAATCACACAGAGTTCAAACACTGCCAAAAGATGTCTCCCCTTTCAGTGTGAAATCAACAATATATAAGGCACAAGATACATTTTTAATTACATTTAGGCACACGTTTGTCAAATCTAAAATATATAAAGTGACAGGTAACAAATTATATGACTTTACAAGATGTGCTGTGCTGAAGGGAGTTTTCCTAAAGACATCTCCTCAGTGAACAGAGGTAGACTGAACAGAGTTTAGTTGCTAACACAAACCAGCACACCAGACTATAGTATTAAGATGCTACTGAAGGACTTGATTATCTGGATCAAGTGTATTACATTACAGATTAGAATTAAACTCTGCAAGGTGATAGAGCACCAGGACCGCACTTGACCCCTCCTGGTCTAACATGTTGATCCAAAATGTCCCATAGGTGTTAACTTTGTTGAGTCCACCTTACTGTGAAGGTTATAGGAATCATTTTCATACTTATCTAACCATTTGGGGACCTCTGATGCCCTGTGGGTGGGGGCATTGCCACACTGAAAATAATTCCAATCATGACAGAAATATTTAATTATAGGATAATTAGAAAAACTTTGATTAACTTTCCATGACTCTTTATATGGGACAAGTGTTTCTTGAAGGGGACATGGTTTATACCCAAATCATGCGAGCCAAACTCCCCCACAGCACACCAGAGACACCAGACATCCTCACTGTGAAGTATATGAGTCCTTAATTCATCTTTATGACTCACCTACACCTCACTTTTACCTGAACTGTTCTGAACCTTTACCTGGTCAAGGGTTTCCTCTGGTGGTTACATTTAGAAATTACAGCAGCAGAGCCGTCAATGTTCCCGTCTGTTGTTGATGGTACACTTATTATTGTAACACCATCCCACTGTATTAGCACTGCTGACTAGCAGTCATCTCTGTCCTGTAGGAAAAGGTAATGTCAGTACATAATTTTGCGCTGAAACTGTAACTGAAGAAATATTTTACTAAATAGTGTTAGTAATTGTATGAAGTGGAAACAAACATTTTTGTTGAAAATGGGCCAATTTGTAAATCCTAATCAATGAACAACCACTACTGACACTAGCTAAGTTACCTGGAAAGTTAATTAGTCACACGTGTGTGTGTGCGTTCTTTTAAAAAGAAAAAAAAAGAGGAGAATAGATCACTGGAGAGGAGAAGCAAAGAAGTACCAGAGGAGAGAAAGAAAGACACAGATAGCAGAGATGACAAGAATGGATAACAAAGAAGAGGAGAGACCTAGAGATGAGAGGAGAGTTGAGTAACAGAAGAAGTGACTGGAGAGCAGAGGAGAGGAAAAGATGACTGAAAAGGAGATTAGAAGAGGAAAGAGGAGAGATGAGTCAAGATGTTTAAATGAGAGCAGAGCACATGTCCTTGATGCCCACCCAAGTGTACTTGTGAGTCAATAAAAACATCAATTTCATAAACCTTGGTCACAGTATCTTGACCTGTCTTAATATTATAATCCATATATTTCTGGCTTTGATTGTTATATTTTAATAGGCCTTTAATAATAATAATAATTTAATCTTCATGGCTACGGCTTTGGCTCTTTATCAGAAGTGCTTTTTGTAAATAAACCAGCACACCAGAAATTTGCTAGCACATAGTAAATTCATTCAGTTTATGAACCAAACTGGTTCTCTCATTCGTCCTGAGCCTGGTATCCAAGCTTCCTATGGCAGAGCAGAGCAGAGCAGAGCAGGGAACTCGTACTAGGAATACTATCACATTTAGCAGCCAAGTTAACATTACTGACCTGCGCGCTAGCCCCAAAATGTTTTGCGTTGAGGTGGTAACGAAGGGTGGAAGTGCTCCTGTAATAAGCAAACTCCTTCCTGCATAAAGTGCAAATAACATTTTTGTTTGAACTTCCATCTGGAAGTTTCTTGTATTTAAATTTCCCATCCACCAGCGTAGCCTCTTCCGTCATCTCCATCATGCTCATCACATTGTGCGTCAATATAATCTGTATGCCTGGAACTCGTGCACTGAGAAACGTTCCACGGTGCAAAAGTGTGATTAAAATGCGTTAAACCTTTTAATTCGTTATTTTCCCTATAATTAATTAATCGAAATTAACGCGTTAAAGTCCCACCCCTAATATATATATACACACACACACTGCCTGGCCAAAGAAAAAGGTCACCACCTGGATTTAACTAAGCAAATAGGTAATAGCCTCCCATTGGATAATTACTGCATAGGTGATTATGTTTCAGCTGGTAACAAGTTGTTTAACCCTAACTGATGCAATGAGTAGCTTCTCATTTGTTAAACAACCATGTTGAAAGACACATCCTGTAGTCGTGGAAGAGATGTTAATCTGTTTCAGAAGGGTCAAATTATTGGCATGCTTTTTCTCCCTAAACACAAAGCAAACATACACTCACTCTCAGCCTTGACTTGGCTAATTTTACATTTCAGAAATAAATTATGTTCAGTGTTTTTATATGTAGTTTTATATTAGTTGCTTTATCTTCTTACAGTAGTTCTGCCTGTTTTTCATAACTAATATGAAGTACTTTAACTAACATGTAATATATTTATAGCAAAATGGAAGATGTGTCTTCATCTTAAAACTAAGAAAGTTTAAAGCTGATGTACAGTTTTCACTACCTGTTTCACTCTAATATTGTACTGGATTACTCCACAGTAACTTTTTTGGGGATTCCTGTTACTATCAATGTGTACACATCTGATTCAGTAGTGTAGGCAACATTTTTAATAATTTCTTAAAATACTTTGAATGCATTTGTTTGTTTCCCAATGACAGAACCATTATGAAATATAAAAATGCGTGAAATAATTACCATTACTTCATCACGACCGATGTCAGGGCTGAGACCCGGACTCAACGACTATCACCCTATTGCCCCCACATCGCTCATGATGACCCAGAAGGGGGCCATAGGGATAGATGTGGTAATTCCAAGTGATAGCAACATCAGGAACATGGAACACGAGAAACTCAAGAAATACCATGGACTGAAGGAAGAGATAGGAAGGGTGTGGTGGGTGAAGGCAACTCAGGAACAATATCCAATATCTTGGTTGAGAAGTGTGCAGTCCTGGGAACAGCTAAGATACTAAGCAGGATTGTCAAGCTCCTAGGCCTCTTGTAGAGGACCCGAGCTTGAGAGAAAGAGTGGGGAATTTGCATATATATATATTTCCTGCCTGGAGGGGGATAAGGAATGAGATTAGAAAGCTAGGAGGAGGAATACTCTCCTTTTACTTTAACTAGATAAAAAAAAATCCCTGAAAATTTCAAGGAAATACAGTTGTTTTCGACATTTCCTTCTCTCACATTTACATAGCAGGATTCCTCAAGTCAAGATAGCCTTAAAAGAAAAACTGTCAGTCTAGCACTATCATAGTTGCTTTAACCAGAAAGCCAGAGATCATAGCATGGCATAGCTAGCAATAGTAACAGGTAGCAATCATGGCTAAAAATATTAGCCAGCTATGTAAGTTGTATTACACTGATAGCTGCTTGATTATGTTGTGCTGCTTTACTTGATGAAACTGTGTCTTACTTCAGTCTGTAAAACACCATAAGGTGTGTTCTGAATGACAGATGCCTAGCTAAGTAGCTAAAGTTAACTATAATACAACTACAACTTAACACTAACATGAACACTGTTAAAACTACAGTATATCATAGGAAAGTACCCATGACATTTCATGAGTGACAACATTAGAAAATCCAGACCAAACTGGTTTTATAAAAGGAGACACTTCTCACTTCTCAACAAACCTGTAAAACAGCAACGTCATTCAACAAATCTACTTTTATTATGGCATCCTTGGAAACTTTGTTAGGAGGGAACAGCCCTTTCTCTTCAACTATTATAATCACTTTGGATTTGGACAATATTTCAGGAATTTTTTTAAAATACTATATAATTCACCCACAGCTTTGTTCATAACTAATTGCTTGTGTTGTGACACCAACAGTTTTGTTTTGATTCCAAGACATGAACCCTAACCCTAACCCTAACCTGGACAACATTTTCAAACACAAACTTTAAGTACTTTTATTTCTATTTCTATTTATTTATTTCTGCTTTGTAATTGTCTTCTTAAAATGCTATATACATCTAATCTATTACTATTCTTAACAATAAGTAAAATCCCATAAAGCAATGGCATTCAAGGTAAAATGACAACAGTCTAATCCATGTTAACTAAAATAGCAGAATAATCTCAAACTGTTCAGTTACCTCTAACCTATTCTTAGAGTCTTGGCTGTGTAATCGATTTTTTTCTTGGTCAAGAAAACTATTGTCAACTGAGCCATTGTGTTTTATCTTAGTTCTGAATAAATTTCATTGTCAAAATTCAAAATATATACCCAAGATGGCAACCAGCAAAACTCCACATACTCCAATCACAGCTCCTTTCCACTTCCCTGATCACAATCATCAATTTGTTGATCATTGCACACACCTGTCTCTCATACTCCATCAAATGTTTGATCCCCACAGCTGCCTGAATTCTGTGCTTCACGCTGACAGTCTCAACACCACTCACCTGAGAGACGGTCTTCCACTTGTTAAGATATTTGGCTTTCACTTTTGCTCTTGTATTTCTTGTATTTCTTCACTTGTGACGTGCTTGGGCATGTAAATGTCAATCAAGCACAGCGAGTACTGCATCCTTGACAGAGCCTATGTCTGCATGGCGCAATCAACGAAAATCAGCAGCAAGTACCGATGGACCAGAGGGTGAGTCCTTTGGCAGTAGCTGGTATCTTCAACTCTGTTGCCCCTCCTTGAGCTCTGCTACTCTTATGATTGTGCTACACATCATCCTATTGCATTGTTACCCTGGAAATATACATCAGCGATCCAGAGGAGTGCAATATTTTCCTGATTCAGCGGGAGCTATACTTCATCTACCAGCCGCAGATGCTGGACCATACAAAAGTAACAGTCATGATCAGTAGGCTCACTGGGAGTACTAAGTCCTGGGGTGCCACGTTGGTGATCACTGACGCAACACTGATGCATAGCCACCCCAACTTTGTACAGCATCTCAAAGCTGTCTCCCATCATCCAAAGTGGAGTTGAGCTCGTCTCAGACAGGGCATGCTGTGGAGTTCTGCATCCTGGCAGTGATCACACTCTGGAATGAAGAGGAGCTAGTCCATGTCTTTGCGGGTGGCCTGAGAGTAGATCTTCAGCTAAGGGGTGAAGACCCTGGACAAGGTGGTTGACCATGCTCTACCCTTCAACATGGCTTCCCTCCACTGGCATTGACTGCACCAGCACAGGATTCTATGCCTCAGATTCTATGCAGCTAGCAGGCATTCGCTTGTCCATCTCAGAGAGTTAGTACATCAACATTTAGTGAAAGGCTTTCAAAAAAGTTGAAAATATAACACAACTGCATAATATTAGAAATAATTTAACTGCACTAAAAATAAATGAATTGTACTGATGTCAATGCAATAAGTTAACATCTTAAAGTAGCATACAGTTGACTTGAAAGATTTGTGTATGATGAAAAGAAATAATGTAACAACTTACGCAGTTTTATACAAAACCTATATACGTGGCTTTACACTGGAGGGTAAAAACAGACAATTATTACGTGTGTGTGTGTGTGTGTGTGTGTGTGTGTGTGTGTGTGTGTGTATGTATGTATATTTATTTATTTTTTAAATTTTATAGTCATATTCATTAAAATTCTTATTAGAAATGTAAAGATAGGATGATAAAGTTGCATTGCAGTTTGCTGGAAATGGAAACAGTATGGATAGCTTATCTTAGACTCTAGCTTTTGAACAGCATATACAGTTAATGAGCATAAGGTGTAAACAGCATATGATGCCCCTGCTGGCAGATAATTTTGTTTTAATTCATAAGACTTTGTTTGGAATGAAGGTTTTATGGACCTTCGCTGTCTGGCAACCTTCTTGTAATTGGAAGGTTGCTGGTTCAAGCCCCACCACTTCTGAGTCCACTGTTGGGCCCCTGAGCAAGGCCCTTAACCCTCAGTTGCTCAAGTTGTACTCAGTCATAATTGTAAATTGCTTTGGATTAAAAAAAAAAAAAAGCATCAGATAAATGCCATAAATGTAAATACTGACTCTGTGAGAGTTTCACCACTGCCTAGTCTGCTTTTGCACCAGAAACTGGAAAATGAGTCATTACTGTCATGCCAGTGGCCACTGGAACAAGTGCCCAGACTTAAAGATTTCTGGCCCTTTTAAACCTGTCAGCAGGCTGCTCCAGTTTCCTCTGTGTTTGAGATTTTGGATTAGAAACACTGTAATCCTCTCTACTTGCCATTTGTTGCTAGTGGACCTGTGCAACGACTTAGCTTGTCAGAGGATGCCCCCTTTACAATTTGGCAGCACACTAGACTGTTAGTGATATCTTGATTTGAGGAATAGGGCTGAATGTTTGTCTATTCCCTTACAAAAATTGTTTTTGGTTTCAGATATGCATAAGAGGCAGGTAGAATTTGGTGCAAGTTTGCCAGTGGAAGGAGCACATGTTTACCATTTTGATGAATGTCTTCATGTTTCTGTTTGTATACCATGTGTTTTACTGTTTTGATTAAACATATTTTGTTTTTATGTAGACTCATAATAAATCTTTGGTGTCTGCAGCAACTCTAGTTCTTTGTGACACTAGCAAACCATATATATCCAGGACTGTGGATTCATGACATCTTTTTTGACTGTTTTGTTAGTCACAGTCTTGAGATTGGGCAAGGATCGCTGACTTAATTGCTCCTGCTGCTGTGATTCAAATCATGCAGTTGGGTGGGCACATGATTGGACACCCATGGCATCACAGAGGCTTCTAGATAAGAAGACTGAATTGATACAAGCACTTCTGAAAGCAGTTTAGCTACTCACTGAAGTATCCATTGTGAAAATCAAAGCATGCACTAACAGGCACAAGGCAACAGACTCACTGATGCAGCAGCAAAAAGGACAAGCTAAAGTCGTTAGGTAAGATTAATATCAAGGCCTGATGGCATGCCTACACAGAGTAGAGAAAACCTGCTGTTTCCTCTGTCTGTGAGCTACAGTCCATATTCCATGCTGGGAAAACTGGGTCATGACTCAGCTCTGGTTCACAAGTTGATCTGAAAGGTTTTTGGACCAAACCGAGAAAACTGGCAGAACCTGAATCACTGCCGGCCATGGGCGCCAGCTCTGCAGATGAAGATTAACACACTGTGTGTAGTCATACCAGCCTACTTTGACATAGTGGTGAGAAATCAGGTAAAACTAACGGTGGTCAGAAAATAACAGTAGTCAAAATTACAAATTCAGTAATAAACACTTCGCTGCACATTTATCTTTCTTTGTGTTACAATCCCACCAGGAACAGGCAAGAGGTTGAACACAAATGTAGGAGGAGGTTTATTAAATGAGGGAAACACAAACATGAAGGGTAAAACAAACGGAGGCAGAGGGGTAACACTGAGGGTAAATTAATACGCGACTGGAGTAAACAGAAAGCAATGGCAATGACAGTAAAATGAGTAAAAGGCAAACCTGAGAGAAGGAACGTAATTTACCACAATAACCAACAAACTAGAAGACAAAACACAAAAAAACTAACCAAGACAATCAAAGAAAATCAGACACAGGTGAACATAACAGGGAGAGCTAAAACAAGGACTGGAATGAAGGAACAGATGAGGGGCGGAGAAAACAAAACCAAGAAGCAGAACAAGGAAGTAAATGAAAAACAAAGATACGACAGAGAGAAATAAGAAAACAGAGATGCTAAAAGTGTGGCCAAACGTCACACTTTGTCACACTCTGATCCTGGTACAGATAAGCTGCCATAACACAACCTGGTGCCTGACAGATGAGAATGAACATGTTCAACAAAATAGCTGAAATAACTGAACTCCTGATAACCATCAAGTATGAAAAGAATGTGGTCTGGACTTTCCCCATAAGAACATGTGATGTACGGAACTGTGCTACTTCATAGGACTACACACATATACCACATGAGATCATACAATGCCACTAAGTTTAAAGCTGTTCAAAACATCTCTATCAACTATTACCTGCTGGTATTGTGTGTACTTGACACGTTTGAACCAATTTTGATACCATAGCAACATCTAAGATAATAGTTAATTTCACGAACTACTACTAATCTAAAAGTCTTTATCTAAAATAAAGGGAACAACATTCTCCCAGCCGGAAGAACAAGGCAGACCTACCATTCTTTGTGAGATGGGGTTTAGGTTTAAAAAAAACTAAACATGAATATAGGGGCCAATACAGGGGCAAATGTTGTCAGCACACTCGGTATCACACCATGGAAGTAAACAAAGCAGACTTTAAGTTCTTGAATGCAAGGAGTTTTAATCAATTTCAATGGTGTTATGCAATTGCTTGATCAGGGTCATACTTTATCAAAACAGGTGGACCAACCAGTGACGGCACTCACCCTCAACAACATTACAGTTGCTTTGTCATCACAAACAAAAAAAAAACCGACTGGCTTTAGACAATGTTCCATTCAGCCAAGGTAGTACCTGTACACTGGTTTTAAACTATATACTGTCCAGCAAAGGTAGTACTTGATTGCTTTGCTGATGTTGTTACCCAAGCATCGGCCAGCGCATTTTTTTCGAAGGTTCATGATATTTTTAATATCTGCAATAAGACAGCATAGAAATATGGTTCAAACAGTTCCTGAATCTGTTCAAGTTGCCCTTTAAATGTTATAGTAAGAATACAGCACATATGAGAAGTTAGATATAAAGGTTAGAATATAAGATACATGTCATTTGCCTGTCACAATGTGATTCACGTGTTTGTGTGTCATGAGCCATCGCGCCATCTTATCCATCATTCTGTATGTGATTGGTGAATTTGTGTGCCAGTCTGTGGGAAACTAACCAATAAATAATTAGGAAACTCATGTCAGAAACATTTCCTTCTTCATTCAGTCACCATCTAGCTAAAATGTTGTGCAACAAATGTACAGCTTCTGAAGTTAAAGTGATTTTGGAAAGGTAATGGAGCTTTAGATCTTGAGGGTTTGATTACTTTGATGAAGAAAAATACAAAAATAAAAGGTCATTTTTTATGTCATGTTACTTTACAATATTGCTACAATAGTGGATTTTGATAGCTAGCCAGCAAGCTAAAATGTTGTTTCCCTAACAATGGTCCTTGCCGATATATCATACTCAAAGCCAGCTCGTTCCATCCAGTATTTGCTGCAGAATTCTAGGGTGTAATCTACAGCAGAACAAGAACCCTGCTTTAAACAGGACAATATTTCACCACTTGCATTGCCTTCCAAGGCATGATCTAAAACAGCATGAAACTGATTTCTGGAAAGAGGAAAAGAGTATAGTCTGTGGTGATCTCGCTATCTTCCATCCAAATTGTGTTAGCCCAGTCCCAAACAGCATGTAAGTAAGTGTTTAATTGCAATGCCATCAAGCCTGTTCTTGAAATTCTCCATTTTAAGATCAGACAAACTGCTTATTTTTTTATTCATTTCTTCAGTAATTACAAAGATTACTTTTTTCACATCTGTGAGTAACTGAAATTCACTGATGTCCTGACAATCATCACCTCTCAGGTGACCAGTATTATATTCCAGCTCATCTTTGAGACTGTCTTCCGCCATGTACTAATATCTTCTTTTTCTTTTTTTTTCTTTTTTTACCCGTGTGACCACACATGTTGCTGTATTTGCTCACACATGGTTGTTTGTGAGCAATGATATTTGTAAAAAACAAAAATCTTGACTCTGGTCATTTCTTTTGTCATATCTGTTTTTACCCATTTTTCATTTTGAATTGTCTTAAAGCATGCACACTCAAATGAAAATAAAATGCAACATTTAATTAGCATTTGAATTTGAAAAAAAAGTATGGAAGATGTTGCTATAGTTAATAGTTATAGTTATAGTTAATAGTTATAGTTATATAGTTAACTGATAGTTATAGTTATAGTTAAAGTTAGAATGAGCAGTACTTTTTTTTGTTAATTTACCAAACTTGAACTAATATAGATTTAGGTGTAACAGAGAATAAACATTTAGACATTCTGCCACATATGCATAAAGGTTAAAATAAGGATTGTAATGTTTGGCAGAAGAGCTAAACAGGCAAAATGAATATCTACCCCATCCTCAGCTCTTTCAGGGTCAGCTAAATAATAGTAATATTATTCAAATTTAATCATATTATTAATATTATTAAATAAAACTGTACCCTAAAGGATCTGTATTTCAATGACAAATATGATTCTCAAAAGGCAAAGTCACATGCGCCTCATGCATTTTACATGAATGTCCAGTGGGTAATGGCAGATTTGTTAAGACTTTTATTCCATAAAACAATCCCAACTAGCTCCAATATGTAGCAACATTGTGCTTTGATTAGGTGCAAGAGATTCTGAAACACACTATATGTTATGGTATACAGTATTACTGGTCCATTTAAATATATTTAGCCAAACTATTAATGGCATCATCCTTTCTATACCTTCTCCATTCATCAGGAATCAGACCCGCTTCCTGGAATGTTTTGTTGTAGTATTCTTCAAATTCTTTCTGCAATCTACACACAATCCATTTCCAGTATGGCAGCTCAGAGAAGTCAGGGGTGATGCTCCACTTTTCATACTTAGGGCCAGCTTTTCTGTATTCTCTCCAAGGAAATTCCTGATCTGAATGGTAAAAGGAACGATCACTTGCCACTCTTGATGTGCAAATACCCTGAGAAAGATGATCGGTTCCTCTGTAAGAAAACCCATTCCACAGACACGATAGAAAGGGGCACTGTGATCTTCATTATGGTCCTCAATAGTGTTGGTGCAGATGGTGCTGCAGAATGAACACTGAACCCAACAGCATGTAAGTAATTGTTTAATCAGCATGTTATCAGGCCTGTTCCTGAAATTCTCCATTGTAAGGTGAGAGAGACTTATTTTTCTGTTCAGTTCTTCAGTAATATCAGAGATTTCTTTGTTCACAGCATCTGTGAGTAACTGAAAACCACTGATGTCCTAACAGTCATCATCACCCACATGATCAATATTCTATTCCAACACATCTTTGAGGCCATCTGAAAATATCTTCAGCCATGCCCTAATATCTCCTTTTTCTTGTGTGACCAGATGTGTTGCAGTATCTGCGACCATGATCACACAATATTGTTTGTCAGCAATGAGCTTTGTCATTTTGTCCTTCACACAGGCACTTTCTTTTGTTATGCATATTTGAACTTCATCTTTAATGAAGTTCTCAAAGTACTGCCGAGGATTTAACAAGTACATCTTGAAGTCCTCAAAGTCTTCCTTTTCTGCCAGTAACATAAGAATGTGTTTTTTCAGCTTTGACCTGTTTCCATTAAAAGCTGGAAGGTTTGACCTCATTTCTCCAGCCAGATCTTTAGCAGTTCTTTTGTAGACACTCTCCAGGATGGACTGCCTAAGCTTGCTGCAGATTAAACCTCCAAAAACTACTGTAGATGTGGCACCTTGGCAGTATTTTTGAAAGACTCGGTAACTCTGGTTTCATCTTCACTAGATAAATCACTGGATCACTGCCCTCTCTGAATTTCTTGTGTTGCTCTGCAAAGTCCTTTTGTGCTATTTCACATACAGACAGTGACAGATTGACTGAGAACTCTTTGTTGAGCTCATACTTTGAGGATTTGTGTTCTGCCAGTAGCTTTACATGTAGAGCAATCTCTTGAATGTATCTTGGATTGTAGCCCATTTTTGCTGCTGGTTTTGACTTAACCAGGTTTTCAGTTTTCTTGATGGCTGTAAGTACCAGTTGTCTTATTGAGTTTTGTTCTTCATGTACTAAAGGGGCTGGTGAAGACCAACACTTTTTTTTTAAATTTGACATAGTCGGTGTAATCACCTTTCATGCTTATATCCCCATATTCTTTCAATTTTCTCTCATACACAAGCTTTATTTCATAAGTCTCAGACAGGATCTGGATTATATCTTCTTCTATTTTAATATCTTTCACAGGCAGGTTTTCTGTAGTCAAATCAGATACCCATTTTTCCCACACAGAATCAAACTGAGTTTTCAACTCTGTTTCATTGTTTGCTTTGTTTTTAAGCTCTAAGGCAAGCTCTTTACTCTTCTCAAATAATTTTCTCTCATACTGGTATTTTTGCTCTTCACATTTTTGGTATGCATCTTTCTGGGTAATAATTTCATCCAACTCCCTTTTTGTTTGTTTCATAATTTCTTCATATAGACAGTTAACCTTATTTTCAAAAGAGCCTCTCCATTGCTGCAGAATGTCACCCCCTTCTTGCTTTTCTTCAAAGTAACACTTCATAGAATTTTGCACTGCAGTAAATGTTTCATTCATTTCTTTCAGAAGATCACTGTACTCAAATTTATGCAGTTGATTGTTATTGATGTTAGTGTTGAATTTGTCTTGAATATTTAGCATTGCACTCCTGAGACTCCAGGTCCCAGACTCCTCTTCCAGTTTCCTATACAGTGCTATTTCCAGTGTATTTCTAAATCTGAAAACAAAATTTTCACAGAGAAGTGCCTGCCAAAGGTCTATAATATGGTCTTTTACTTGTGTCAGTGTTAAAAAGGAAGATTCCTTGGCTCGTGTAATAATGGTCTTTTTCACAGTAGGATGGGTTTAGTGGAGCCATGGGTGGGTTGCCCTCCCAGAGGTCTGTAAAGTATTTCACATCCATCTGCACATCAAATGATATGACATCACTGAAGCACTGAGTTTGCCTACATTCTTCTTTGGCAGCTAATTTTGCCATTTCATCCAGTATCCCTAACAAGCATCTCCTTCCCTCCATGTTTTGTTCTCCAGCAGTGATGTCACCAACATTCTGATGCACAAACATGCAGCTGGGGTTCAATCTGACCTCCTTCATCCTCATGAAGGCCTGAACTACAATCTGAAGGATGTCCTGCATCTCAGAATGGTTCTCTCCAAAAATGTTGATCAAGGTTAGGCTTCCAAGATCTACAACAAATGTTGCCAATTCATTGTTATGGTGCCTTATTGACACAGTATCAACAACTAGAATGTGGTTAAACTTCAATTCTTCCTTCATCTCCCCTGACACTTTGACCAGCTGCATGAAGGCTCCTCTGGTACACCTGCCTGCACTGACTGGAAACTGGAGTTAAAACATGGTATTCAACATGGTCGATTTCCCAGAGCTCTGGATCCCCAAGACTGACAGCAAAAAGACTCTCTGGCCTCCCAGGATTTTCATGGGTTAATCTAGAACTGCTGAAACCCAGACCAGAGGAACATGAGCAGCATCACCATCCATCAATTCCACTGGAAACCCAGATAAAATGAGCTGTGCAGCAAGTCTGGGATAGTGGGATAAAGTGTCTGACTGAGACTGAGACTGACTTTTGTTTTTTAAATCCTGATATGATTTGAAGTCCTGTCACATCTCCCTCAGAATGTGTTCTAAGCCAAAAGATGCAGAATTAATCTATTCTGATATTTTCTCAAGTTCCTTTTTATCAAGTCTCAGTTTTTCTGTGTTTTCAGGGTTCTTTTTATGCTTCAAATCCATTGACCACTGTTCTTTATATTTTTGACAGAGGTTAGACAGGCTATCCAAACTTAATTGGTTTAGGAAGTACTCAAGCCATTTAGGAAAGTACAGCTTCTCATCAGTTTTTTGACAATTCAGAGTCTTAATGAAAATCTGAATAAGGTCACTTTGACCACATTCATCCTGCTTTTTACAGATGTTCATCATTTCCCCTTTTTTTATCAGTAATGTACTTTTCTAGGTTGTTTCCATGAGGCTGCTGTAGTTCTTTGTTCTTTTGGCACCACTCGTGCCAGAGCTTGCCTTGACGGGGGTAAATATTTTTCCTTTATTGTGCACAGTTCATCTCCATCCAGCAGTTTCTTAATCTGCATTGCAGCTTCCTTCCCTCTTTGGCACTCTGATTTGTTCTCATCTGTTGTTATTGTTTTGTATTTGCTCACATGCTCAAGTATAAACATAGAAGGATTAGATCTTCTGAGACACTCTTTAATTGTCATTTTGAGCTCAGTATATACATTTGATTCATTCCTGTCTTTAAGACCAATTTTGTATTTTTCCTTTTCTGTCCCAGTGACTCTAGACTCATCCTCAGAGAGCAGGCAGATGAGTGGCTTTGTGCCATTAAAGAGTTTCTTCAGTATTTCCTTCCCTGTAATTTGTAAGGGATCAGACAGAAGTACAATATTTATACTGGCCATTTGAGATACAATATCCAGTTGCTTCTCACTGGATTCTGCACTGCCATGCAGATTACAGAATGCTACACAGTCATGGAAATGATCATTGCTCTTCCCAGATGGGAGGTACCAGGCAATCTCCACTACTCCATCCATCAATAGACAATGTCTGATGCTGCCTGGGCAGTGCCTGTGGAAGAATGTGTTGTGTCTTTCATTGATCAGGCTATTCATCAGCTAAGACTCAGATGAGGACACAGAACCAAACCTGAAGAATGCCACCATTGGAGATTTGGCACCATAAACTGGTTTATGTAGAATGTCTTTACCAGAGCCATCAGTGGTCTTCCAGCTCTTCCTGATTTGTCTAAATATCCATAGAGGAAACTCAATTTCTCTGGCGAAGGGATCAGGCACCAGTAGAGGCAGACCATACTGACACTAGGAGAGTTTCGCCACTATGAGCTGCTTTAGGAAACTATCTGAGCAGTGAAATACTGCCATGTGGACATCCATGGGGTGAACAGGATGATTATGTTTTTGTTCTTCAAAATGCACTGGGATTTTGGAGAAGAAATCATCAAATGCATCACAAACAACTTTATCTCCTTTTCTGGGGAAATCCTCATCTGTATTACTGGCTGCCTCTTCTTTACCAATGTGTCTTGCTCTGTAATCCATCATTAACAACCTCTGTAGGAAAATTTCAGTTGGGTCGTTCTTTATACAGGGTTTGTGAGAACATGAAGTAAGTGAGATTCCTTCAATATCTGAAGTTTTCATTTTGTTCTCATACTTTTCCATGAGATTAAGTCTAAGGAAGAGTTGCTCTATTTTAGGATTTTGCTTTTCATCTTTTGATTAATCTTCTGCCACTCCATGCTCTGACAGTTGTCCCTATAAAGTAAATTATAACTGAATGATCCTAACAACAAATCATTGCCTAGAAAATTAACAAGAATGCAAGAAAAAATGTACTCCTGAGACCTTGCACATCACTGCTTGTTGCTGCAAAAATATGGAAATATAGATATTAATTTCTGTAGTTTTCTTGTATGCAAAGATACAGTAATGAGAAGATTTAAATGTTTTGATATAAATTTCAAACTAGCATGTCTGGGTGTTCAAAATATTCCAACTATTTGCTTCTGAGACCATTAAAATCTTATTATGATGTAATCTTGTGTTTGGCCTATTTTTATGCCTAGGAGTGAATACTTTGTAATATATTTGTGTTCACAACATATAAAGACTATACAACAACTATGTACCTGTCCACCTTTTGCTGGTTCTGGCCTGGTGTGTGTAGTTTCCATCTCATCTTGCTGCTGTCTAATTCTTTGTCCTGGGGATAAAAATATACCAAAGAACATTTAAGAGAAAACAACTGAAATTCATAGAGCATGTTAGAAATTTAGCATTAAATACAGCCTTGTTTTGGACCCTTGTATTGATATTTGTATCTACCAGTATTTTAATAGTTTAAAAGTTGAGGCTAATACTCATGAAAATAAAGGTCTATTTTGTGGCTATTGGCATAAAATATGAGATTTAAGATTACCCAGGGCAATAATAAACATTGATCTTCACTTTCACAGCAATCATAGTGTAATAAACATTTCTCTCCCTGCTCAATTATCCTCACCTGTTTAAGTTTCACCCTCATTTACCTTCACGTCTATTTTGTGTTTACATTGGTATTTATACCTTACCTTCATTTCTCAGACATTGCTTTCACTTTCCTTTGACCCCTGTGGTTTTGTTTCATAGTCCTTGTCTTTCTAAACATGCTCTCTGGAATCATTATTCTGTCTACCAGCTTACAGACCTTGGACTGTTAGAATGATGTTGGAATTACCTTAAATATAAACTGTGTTCTATTAATATATCCATTTTATCTTCTAACCAAAATTACTGTGAACTTATGTATCTTCCAAGTTTTTTATATGTTACACTGCTAATGGTAAATAGTGATGAATTAAAAAAGCTTTTTATTTGAATACTATATTTCCTTACAATACCCTGCATATACCTCTCCAACATGGGTATGTGTAGTTTGGGTAGGGATGGGTGCATTACATAATGATGATAAAACTCATGTGCCTGTGTATTAGAGGAGCTTTGTCATACCAAAGTTGTAGCTACCTTGCTGGTTAACTGTCCAGAATTGTGGTGAACTGCACTGCACCCAGTTGCAATAATAAATGGAAAACACCATCTGCATACTGCCATACCTTCCTCTATAACTGTAACTGTGTACTGCATTACAATGTCGTAATGCAAAGAACTAGCCAGGGTCGATATCAGGGTCACATATCAGACCAGATATCAGACCCACATCCAGACGGGGTGTCTAGTTCCTAGTACATCAACTGTGAACAATTCTGACTCTAATTTCTGTAGACAGGCTCAGCTCACACCAAAACACTCTTAATGTCTACATCAAAGCCATTGAAATGTGAAGGAGATAAGTGGAATTCCCCTTTAAGGTGAAATAAAAGCATGTAATTCTTACAATTTATAGAAAAAAATTAAATTTTGCATTCTTAATCTCAGTCAAAAGAGTAAAAAGAGTAATTCTGCCTCCAGGCATTGAATGGTCTTGTTTCCACCACAGGTAGATTAGTAGTGGCAACAGGTAGATTAGGTTGTTAATTTTGTTGTGGTTGATAATCATGGTGAGGATATAATAATGATTTAAAAGCTGATGTTTTAATTAAGTTAGGGGACAAACCCCTTTTTTCATTAGATATGTGGCAATAATTTAGTAATATTAGAACTAGACTCCAGAATAGTTGTCCATGCTCGTATTTCCTCTTATATTGACTACTGTAATTTGTTATATCTGGGAATTTGTCAGTCTAGTCTGTCATCTTTACAATGGTCCAAAACGCAGTCACAAATCTCCTGATTGGTACTATGAAAAGGAAGAGTATCAGTCATGTACTGGTGTCACTCCTGTACTGGCATCACTGCATTGTTTACTTTATTTGTTATTATTTGTTTTTAACGTTTTGGGCTTAGCCCAAAGCTATATCTCTGACCACTCTATGATCTGCTGGTCAACTGTGCCTAGCTGTTTCACTTTCTCAGATGAGGTTTAAAGGTGATCAGGCTTTTTCTGACGCTGCCCCAAGACTTGAATAAAATTCTGTTTTCATGATGGAATCCTCCCCAATAGATAATTTTAAGTTAAACTTAAAAGCACACTTATTCTCTCAGGCATTTGAGTCATTTTCAAAACTCAGTAATCTGTTTTGTCCTGGTTTGTTCTGTTCTTCCATCACAGCTTTACTTACCTGTTTTAATCATATTGTTTATATTATGCATGTTGAGTATATGTTGTTTCCATGTTGGAGGTTTTGTGCAGTTTTAATAGTTCGAACTGGTTTATTTTTAATTGATACTATTGTGCAGCACTTTGGTCAACACTTGCTGTGTTTTATATGTGCTATAGAAATAAAGATGACTTGACTACATATTTCAAACAAACTTTCCCTGTTTTAATATTTGTCAAAATATTAAATATTTATTAAAATGTATATTATAAATAAATAAAAGTCTAAATATGTATACAATTCTAAATTATTGTTATAATAAAATTATATTTATACATATAATAGTTATATTTTTTTCTTTTAGTTATTTCTGTCAACAAGAAGAAATGTTGATGAAAAATAAAACTTTAAATAAAACTCACCTTTTTTTTGACTCTCATGCTCCTGCTTATTTTCATTTTGCTTGAGTCCTGTGTGGTACATCTCAGCAGTGTAGCTGTGCTATCTATTCTCAGAGACCAGATGGTCAATCTTCTCCAGCAATGTTGTCATCTCTGATTGGTTGTTCATGCTCTTGCTGCAGGTGTGATATTTGTTTCCACATTTCTTCAGCAGCTCTTCTAGAATTGGATTTTGCTTTAGGTCATCTATGACGGTGTCACAGTCCTCCTCTCTCTCATAAGTGGACAGAATTATCACATACGGTAGAACATTTTCACCAAACCTACTTTGCAGCCAATCTAGTCCTGCCTTATCAGTATCTGTGAAGTGACCCAGTAGAATAACAAAAATGAAAGCATGGATTTGATTTTCATCAACATGTTGGTGAATGACCTGGTCCATGGAGTCTAGATTATGTTCAGCCTCTTGTAAATTGAGCAAGTTGATAACTGAAACAGCACATTCTGATATGTTTCTTTGTACAGAGAAAATCAAAGAAGATCTGTGGCTGTCTAGACAGTGATGCTCAAGTCCAAGTAGGATGTTTTCATCTCCAAAGTGGATTGCAGACATGTGTCCAAACAGCAAAATGGTAAGATCTGGAAGATTCTTTTCTGTAATTTAACAACACACGTGTTTTAAAACTTGCATATTACAATACATTAAAGATCAGAAAGTTTCTCATCTACAACACAGCACCACATAGGAGGTTTACACATTACAAGTTGGAAAGTTTCTGGTCTACAATAAACCACCACACAGCTGTTTTATACACGAGAGTATATTCAAAGTTTATATATTCATACACGAGAGTATATTCAAAGTTTTAAAGACCATTATGTATGCTTGTTTATGGCACTGGTTATTCTTACCCATCTTATTCATGAATGGAGTGGGACTGGGTGCTTTGAGTGATGTCATTTCTGGAACAGTGGGCTTATGGAGTGATGTTGTTTTCCCTATAAAAATATGTAAGTTTGTATATAAGGATCTTTTCAAATATAAATGGTCTTTTAAAGTTGAAAATTGTAAAATGTAAAGACAAAGGTCTTCAGCTGAATAAGTTGATTTTAAAATATATTTTATTTACTTTTAACTTGAAGCCAGTGTAAACAGTTGGCACGTGATTATTTTGAGGCATTTGTGTTTGAGGCTGTGGTGCAGTAATTTTGCTGTACAGATGGGGGATGTGGTCACCATGGTGGCAAGGGAGGTGTCATAGTATGATAAGATCCACCATGGAAGGTACTGCTGACAGATAGAGATGGCTGACATAAGACAATCCTACCAATGGCTGGAAAAGGTAGGACAGAAGGACAGTACAGATTCACTAACCATGGAAACACAAGATCAAGCACTAACACAAGGTTGATCAAAGCAGGGATGTATCACACCAGAGACCCAAGATGCAGACTGTGCGAAGGAGCCTCTGAGACAATTCAGCACCTAGTAGAAGGATACAAGATGTTGGCAGTAAAAGGTATACTCCGAGAGACACAACCAAGTGGCAGGAATCATATATAGGAACATATGCAAGACATACGAGCTGGACACCCCCAAATGGGAAGAACCACAGAGAGTGGTGGAGAACATCAAGGTTAAGATCCTGTGTGACCTCCAGATTCAGACAGATAAAAAAGTAGTGGTATGATGCAGAAAACTGCAGGGGTAATACATGCATCACTTTCAAGTGATGGAAACATCTAAAGAAAGGAATATGAGAAGTTAGAACAATACCAGGGACTGAAATCAGAAGCACAGAGAATGTGAAAGGATAAATGTCGTCTTGGGGCTGTGACCCCTGTGATGGTCCAGTGGAGAAGACATGTGGGTCTGCTTCAGGTTAAGGTGCCAAAGGATGTGTTTATTGAATCCCAGTGCTCCAAGTAAAAAATGCAGATTTACCCAGTGAAAAGAAAAAAAAATACAAATACTTTTGAAAAGAAGATTGTAGTTCATTAAAACCTATTATACAATAAATGTAGGGATGACCAGTTAACGTTGGAGACCAGTAAAAATATTTTTTCAATAAACTTATCCTCTTTTCACTCCCTAAACCTAGCCCAGTCAATCATACACACCTCCAAAGAGGAAGACTTGCTGGTCTTCCTCTAAGAACCACCAGACCTCTATAACTCATCCAGAATGCAGCAGCATAACTGGTCTTCAATCTTTTGAAGTTCACAAATGTCATTCCACTGCTGCATTGCTTTCACTGGGATCCAGTAGCTCCCCACATCAGATTTAAAACCCTGATGATCACCTACAAAGCCAAAAATGGACCGCCCACTCCATACATGATGTCAAAGCACTTTTGTAAACCACACTGGATAAGAGTGTCTGCCAAATTCCGTAAATGTAAATATAAATTGTGTAAAAGGCAAGGAGAGTAAATGCATGTGTGTATATATGTACACACTCATGTGAGCGTGAGTGCATGCTGTAAGGTGGAGGTGGGATTTCTGGTTCTCCTATGGGTGACGATACAAATAAATGGCACAAAGTTTAAACAGCAGAGCAACATAGCTGTATGGTAAGGAGCTCAGCTGGTTTGTTCTAGGATGATTGTACAACAAAAGATAATGGCACTGGTTTTAATAACTATGATCTCTCCTATGTTTGTTAATAAAAAAAAAGAGAGATTGCATGGAAATAACAGAAATAACTTCCAGTGTGTACAAATCTTGATTAAGACTAAACAAGATGGACTGAACACCAAGCACAAATACATTAAAATAGCATTAACTATTCAAATTGTTCTTTAATGAAACTGTTTAGATTTATGATATTTTAAATAAATTGCTCTTGAAATGAACTATTCCCAGATGTTAAGCATCACATGTTGATGATTTTGAGGCCACCCCAGCTTGTTATCCTTGCTGAATTCCTCTGGAACTTAGGTGGGAATTTTCACCATTGGAAAAAAATCCAGAAATATGAGTTTCATCTGAAGTTTAATAAGAGGAAAGTGGTTACCTTTGCAACCTTGTTTGAAAGTAATTTGGTGAACCTGTTACCATGGTAATGTTGATCAGACATTATCTTAGATTGCACCATTACTTGGTTAAATTAAAGTGTGCTGTTAACTTTCAAAATGTTCATGTGGTGCTGAATGATGATGGAGCCTATCTTTGGTGTCTAAGCTTGTTGAAAGGAAAACCAGAGAGAGAATTAGGTTTTGTTGACCAAGGTATTTACCTCTGACACAAGCATGCACTATATGTTTCTTCCACCTGCTGCTCAGCATGGTAACTAAAGTAGACTACTGTTTACAGTTATATTGGATAGAATAGAATTTTGTGACTTTTAGCCCCATACATAATTTATGTAGGAAACCTTTTTCCATCTTCCATTACCCTTTTCACATTTGTTTTCTACCAATGTGCAAAGGTTATCCAGTGTAAAACTATTATAAATATTTTTTAATTTTTAAAATTATTTCTGGACTATCATTCTTAATTTTTAATGCCCATTTTCAGAACTCAGTTTAAGGAGGTCGCTGGTAGTCAACCCTTCTACACTGCTATGGAAACATGGCCTATACTTACCGAAAAACATGCAGTATGCAGCCAGTACCCCTCCTACACCTGGCACAGATTTACTTTACAGATAAAGTCAGAAATATTTTTGATTCATGAACTAACTCATCAACCCAGGATGTATGTTTATTTATATTCAAATCAGCACTTACCTTCTTTCAAAATATTTTCTTTTAGATTTATAGAAATCCCCCCAAATTTCTGAATTATCCCAGTTTTCTTCTTTTTCTGTATTACAGGTTTGTCATCATCCTGAGCAAACTCCAGAGAATCCTCAAAAATCTGACGTGTGAGATGAGCTCCCCCATTCTCTTTGACCATTATATTAATCTTCTCAAACAGCTGCTGAACTGGCTCATGGTTGTTAACTTTGTCCATTTGTTCAAATATGTGATGTCTCCAATCACATTTATTCAGAATTTTTTGAAATAGCTCTTTATTTCCCTTATAACTACCCTTATGTGATGTATGGCAAAGCATGAGGGCCAGGTTGGTCAGTCTGCATTTGCTGTTTTCTCTGAATAACATATGCATGGTCTGGTTTTTAAGGCACAACCTTCTTTATATGCCTTTAAGTACACTACAGGAAATCTGATCAGCACATGGTGAAAGTATATAGGGAATGGTGGCAATTTCACACAAATATGATCACAGGCACTTGTGATTATCTTTTTCTTACCTTTTTTTTTGTTTTGTTTTTTACAACACACTGGATTTTGGGATCTGCTATTGAAAGAACTAAAATCACATCTACCTGTCCATCGCACTACAGTACTATTAAACTACTCTTTAAACTGATTGATTGATTAGAAAATTGGGCATCAGCAAAGTTGTAATGTCCACAAAGTTCCAGAATTTGCAAAGCCAAAACTTGCTTTCAATACAGAAATAAACAATCCAATACAGTTCATGTAATTCAACAGTCATGGATTAGAGTTCAGTGTGCAGAGTGGAGAAATCTATGATACTCTCATGGTCAAGTGTGGATCTAGTGTCTTTCTCCAGGACAGAAAGATTACAATGGTTACTGAATACACACAGTTAACTGCAGAGTGTTTGTTGAGTGAGAGTATGCAGTTCATAAATATTATGAAGTTTCAACCACAGTGGGTGAGTGTTATAACTCACATCACATCACCCCTCACACTGCCATGACTGTAAAACCAGTGAGTGTTGTGCTAATAGCAGAATATTGTGAGACAATGTGTTTCTGGTTAGTTTACACACAACAATCAACAATCAATAAAATCCAGAAGAATGAAGAACCAGTGGTTTATTGTTTTTTGTTTTCTCATAGCTGGAAAAATATATATATATATATTTGTACATACTCAATAAGCTACTGGACAGTTCATTAGTGTGGGCTTTCACCTGTGGTCTTAATGGTATTTTCACATTGCATATGTCTACTTTAATGTGTAGTATGCCAGACTCTATAACACATCATTGCTTTGAGACGTGATTATTCACAGACACCAGCAGGAAGAAAGTGGAGTTTAGTCCAGCATGCAGCAGACCAGACAGGAGTCTCTGGGCATCAGCATGAACTGAAATGACAGTGCTCATCAGTGCTAAACAGGAGCATGAAGTGCAGCACTTGTACAGAGACCTTCTGACCTACACACTGGGAACTGGACAGGAACTACTGGACAATATGGACATGCCTCATTACCACATCTACTGCTACTGGACAATATGGACACGTCTCATTAGCACAATGTGGACATGTCTGTACTGCTGTGTCGAATTGGCTGTGTTGGCTTGACTGACTTCTGAGGCTGTAAACTGCATCAGACTTGCTGTAAACGTTACACTACACAGCTGGAAACTGCACTGTTAAGGATGGATTTCTTTCCACATTTTACTTTGTGCTGTACTTAACTGAATGTGAATAAAACACTCAGGTTTAAACAACTCAGTAGTCCACTGCACCTGTTGCCATGCAACCTGCAACTGCAACCTGATTATGTTAATTAAAAAGAGTATTATCAGTGACGGTGGTTTGAATCTAGTGTCTTTGGCCTTAAGAGGAACTTGAAATTTCTTCTTAACATTCACAGTGAGCTTCATGCAGAAAACGTCTTACTGTGCATGGCTGAGTGAGAGGTATGCAGACAGAAAGGTTAAAATCATTTATAGCCGCTTTATCTGTGCCTAACTGCAAGCACTCACTGAAATATTACAGTTCAGTCAACTGTCCCAGTACTTTTGCCCACCATTTCCATTTGTACTATTCTGAAATTATTTGATACCTAACATATCCCAGAACTCTTCTGCTTGTTTACATGTTATTACATGTTATTAACTCATTGCTTAACCATTATTTATATGCTAGTTAACAGTTTAATTATGAATGACTTGTTACTTAATAACTGATTAGGTACTTATAAATCAGGAATTAAGTATAATATTAAGTGATCAATTATCACCAGTTTAACTATTTACTAACTGCTGCTCATTACACAGCTAATGAACTAATGTGTATGTACTAATATAAAAAAGTAATAAGATAACTTCCTAATACTTATTCCTCATCTCTAAATACTTAATCATTTACTAAGTAGCAGCTAATGCATAATGAAAATTTAACCAACATATACATAATGGTTCAATAATGATTTATTAACATTAATTTGTGACCATTAATTAATGTAAAGTGTTATCATACATATATTAGATCAACATTTAAGTCACCATTCATAAAAACTGTAAAGTATTAATGTTTTGATAATAAAATCACAGACATAATGTCACGCCACAAGGGCACCGTCTACCAAGGAATATGTTACCCATAAGCCCCTTGTTCATTCAGTCATCAGATTATTAGTCTCACCTTTATCTCATTATTCTTGTGTCTCTGTGTATGTATGTATACAAAGTCTAGTTTGCCTGTCTAACATTTCTGAGCATTTAGATATCTGTTATAGGTTTTCTCTCATTACTCTAATCTCTGCCTGTATTTTTGGATTACCCTTTATGCCTGTTCCCTATTGGATTTGTATGCCTGTTTGGAATGTGTTCAGTTATATACTTCTGCTGGTTTTTGATGACCACTTGGATTTCCCGTATTGGATTAAACTACTTTGGATTACTGCATTCGACTCTGTCTCTGTTCACCAAATGTTACACATAAAAGTATGTGGTTCTACTTACTGTTTGGATGGTCCCAATCTGGACTTCGGCTATGACACCTGGCCACTTTAATGGACAGAAAAATAAGATATAAACAGATATTGTTAGTGGAACTAAGTCGGATGAAACAGTTGCGGTGTTAAGAGGCAAATGACCGTACATGTGCAGTTAATCATGACCACAGACATGGGCACTCTTAGTGATGCAGCATACTGAGATATAAAGATGTAGGTCTATTAGTCTTGTAATACATTATATAGCAACATCAGTAAGATGTTTTATATTATTTCTGGTTTGGAGGTTTGTTTATCTTTAACCATTTTGCAAATTTTCATAGATTACTAAGGACTAAATTCAGTCACTCTGATCAAAAGTTTTTAATCTTTCAGTTCTCTTTTCCACTGTCCCTACCTCCATCAGTATCTCTCTTTGCTCTTCCAGTGAACTGGTCTGGTCCTCTCCTAGATGGTCCCGACTGCTTCTCCTCCTTAAAATCCAGTTCATGTGCTTCAGTCATTACACAGGTCAAATGTCCACCTCCATTCTGCTCCACCACCTCACGTATCTTCTTCAGAAGCTGAAGAACCTGATCTTTATTACATTTAGATATGTCCTTACATACATAATGTCCCCCTCCACATTGTGTGATGAACATAGATAAACATTCTCTTCTGTCATGGTCTTCACCTGTAGTTACCACTACTGAGTGTTTCATAGCTAGTGGACCATAAGGGTCCAGGACCCTTCTAATTCTGTCCTGGTCCTCCTTTGTGAAGTTGTCAGACTGGAGCACCAATAAAAACACCTGAGGTCCCAGAGCAGACAGAGACGCACACACTTTCACTAGCAGAGTGAGTATGACTTGAGAGAGTTCAGTATGCAGCAAGTGGGGACTGTGGATGACGGTGATGTATCTCCCATCCACCAGTCCTCTGGCTCTCTTACTGTTCTGCTCTACTGAAGGAGGAGGGGCTTCAGTCTCAAAGATATCTCTTCCCAGGATGAAATTTCCCACTCTGCAGGTTTCTGACACATTCTTCCCCAGCAGGACAATCCTCAGCTCAGACACTGCAAAAATAAATAAATACATTTGTATAGCAGTTTATGAATTATGACAAAATATTCCATTTCAGATATCAGTAGAGACCAATTTCAGTAGAATCTCCTAATGTTTATGGGATCTGAGCAGCTAGTACAGCAGCACCAGTGCTGTCTTGTCTTACACACTCTTATTATCTAAAGCTGTATTTGATAAACAGGAGAATTTAATTGAGCTCTTACTTGTATGAGTTTTTTTTTTTCTCTAAACAGATATGCACACAGAAAAAGGCTAAAATCTTTCAGAGCCCCTTTGTGTGTGCCCAGATTTATTAAATTACAGATTACAGTCAATTCAGTACAGTCCCAGTACTGATGGCCAATGTTTTCTAGTTCTACCATTCTGAAATAATTCGCTATATGTTCAAAAGATCCCAGAACAGTCCCAGTACTCTCAGGGAGTCTGTGAACATATCTTATCCTGAAAGACTAGACAGTGCATCACATATTACATGTGTCATAAAAGTTTGTGGTTCAACTGACTATTGGGACAGTTGCGATCTGGACTTTGGCTGCCACTCCTGACCACTTTAATGGACAGAAAAATAAGAGATAAACAGATATTGGTAGTGGAACTAAGTCTGATGACAGAGTTGAGATTATAAGGGATAAATGACTGTAAGGTCATTCACCACAGTTAATCACCACACACCACAGACTAATTGTGTGATGTAGCATATTGTGAAATAAAAACCTAGGTCTATTGATCTTCTAATACAGTATATGGAATAATCAATAACATACTATTTGACTAATCTAAGTATGATAAATACATAAATAGGTACATACATTTATGTAATTTATGTCATTTTTGTATGAAACATAGCAATTTTTTAACTATGACCAAAAATATTCTATCAGTACAGATCACTGGCAGAATCTCCTCCTCATGTTTATGCAATCTGATGTCAGTAAAATCTGCTCCTAAAGTCTATGGGATCTGAGCAGCTAGTACACCAGCCCCACTGTTCTCCTATCTTACACATTCATATGATCTATATGTTGTTTGAAAACAGGGGAATTTAATTGAGCTCTTACTTTTATGGTGATGTTTTCTAAACTAGCACAGCTACTGGAAGTACTGGTTAAAATAAATGTACATGCTTTTATACTATATATATAGCCAGGTTGGTCAGTGTGCATTTGCTGTTTTCTCTGAATTAGGCAAGTCTGGTCTGGCTTTTAAGACACAGTCATCTTCACATTTGAACCTGTGCACTGATAAACACAAAAGGTTGGAAAAATTTGGATCAGCAAAGTTGTAATATCCAAATGAGCCACAGTGTTCCAGAATTTGAAAAGCCAAAACCTCCTTTCAATACAAAAAAATATACAATCCAACAGTACAATGCAGCTGTTGTCATTTTCTACATAACTCCACAATTATGGTTCGACAGAGTCATATCAGTGTGCAGAGTGGAGGAAACTATGATACTCTCATGGTCCAGTGTGGATCTATTGTCTTTCACCACAACAGAAAGCACTGTTGTGTGAATGGCGTGTGGACATGTCTCACTCTCAACTATATTTAATTTTTTTATAAATATAACACAGAGATTTAAAAAGTTCAATAGTCGACTGCCAGGCTCCACTCTAAGATGATGTTGTTTGTAATTATGCATAAGATGTCAAACATCCTGTACTAAACCATTAGATTTTCATTGGTCCCAGCCCACTCACTTCGTGAAAGAAAGCACAACTTTAGTAAGCACCTCTCTTCATCTTTTTTGATTAATTAAGCCCATGACACCTCCCGAAGGTTCAACAGTGAGATCTGGCATCCCAGACCCACACCCCTCCAAGCTCACTTTTAAATGACCCACACTGGTCATAAATAAATCCACACTGGTCTCCCTGGTGACTAAGGTCGTACCCAGCCACACTGACACTGTTAATGTGTGCTCCTTGCCACAACAACAACAGGAAACACAGTTATAATCACCTATAATTACCCTCTGCACTGCCCCAGCTCAGCCAATCACTTCCTAACCCATAAAATGCATATTTGGCTTCCCAGCGACTAAGGCTGTACCCAGTCCCATTTGCACCATTGATGCATACTCAGTGCCACCATTTCCACATGGATCTAAAATATTAGACATAACATGACACTCCACTCACCTGCCCAGTCTTCCATTTACCTGAAACACCAAACACCTCAGCCATTCCACCTTTATAATGCATTTCCCCAACTATCCTGTGTTCTACTCATCCACAGCCAATAACTTTCCCTTTCAGCTACATCAGCTCATTCCTTCACAGCTCGCCTTAGTGTTAGACACTGGAGCCTTTCTGTCTTCAGGCACCCAACGCAAAGTTTCCGGTTTCAACCATAACATGGCGGCTTGACCGTGAGTTGGTTGCCCGAGGTCATCTGCTCCCTCTTTTTGTCTTTTTTATCCCTCCCTTTCTTATGCCCACCATGAGGAGTGGCTCATGGCGGGCATGGGAACAACTTGTGGCTCACTTTTCCACCTCATCCTGTAGATTTAGAAAGTAGATATAGGACACATATATACTCTGTGTTTCCCTCAATAAAGTGGAACTGTCTTGATTCACTACCTTGGTGTCAGTGTCTCTTGACTTCCCTGGATTGATCTGGCTACAGAGCACTGAGGTCAGAGGGTAACTTGGAGGAGATCGAACCTGAAGGACTGGTCACTTTCAACCAGTTTCTAATAGTCTGGGTCAGAATTGGGATACTGCGCAGGTAAGTGACACCCCAGTATTTAATGTGTCTTCTTCCTGCTCAGCATCTCTGTGCTTAAATTCAGTTTAGGTGCATTTTTGTCTCTAATAAGGCAGAAGTCTCGTCCATTGTCATGAGCTGAATTTTGTGTACACTGTGTAATGATTTGTTATCCTGCCTGAGACTTATTGAAATGCAATTTACTGTTTATTGGTGAACCCACCCTCCTCTGAACCTATTTAAGATCTCTTTGTATAGTTGCATACTGATTGTGATTGTGCTGGGTGACCCATGGGTTACGGTGTTAGTTATGTTAAACCCAAAAAAGGGGGAAACCCCGAAGGATTGGATGTTTTGGTGTGGTTTGGGCTCACATTGTGATCCGTACATTGATTGTCTGGCTGGTTGGACTGAATGTGCTGGGTTTAGACACTATCCACGTACAGGCTCATCTGAAAGGGAGTTTATAGCGCTCAGTGCTATGTTTGTTTATGAGGGATATGGAGACCCTATCTGGGATTTTCAGTATATGAAGAATTCTTGGCAGGCCTGGAGTAATGCCAAGCTGGTGTGGGACAAGGCACATGGGGTAAAATCCAATAAGATGCCTGGGTCTGAAATAGCTGCCACACAGCAGAAAGGATCCCCTCCTCCATTTGTGAAGCGTGTACTGATAAGACAAGCTCCTTCTCGTGCAGATGTTTCTGTGCCAAATGCTACAGACATGTCTGAGCTAAATCAGGAAGCTGAGAGGGGGGCTTCTGGAGGAGGAGTGGACGGCAAGCCCGCACCCTCCCTCCATCCTAACCTCGCCTCCCTACAGCAGGGTGAAACTTCGGGGCATGGCTCCAACCCCACGTGAATGTTTCTGCTCCATTCATGATGCTGGGTGAGAAACTGTGTAGAGTTATGCCTCCTTCCATGACTAATATTAAAAATATTTGTGATGGTTTAATTGATCCAAATAATGTTCATGCATTTGTGGATGCTTTAAAGGGATGCACCAAATATGCTCAATTAACAGGACCTGATTCCAGGACCATTCTGATGCATTGTTTAAAGCATGGGTTTACTGAGAGAAATTGGTGCTGTCTCATCCCATGTTTCTTCACACTTCACATCAAGTTAT
The DNA here is from genome assembly GCF_041902795.1 of Electrophorus electricus. NCBI lineage: Eukaryota > Metazoa > Chordata > Actinopteri > Gymnotiformes > Gymnotidae > Electrophorus > Electrophorus electricus. The sequence goes on along the minus strand of NC_137502.1, from coordinate 36,659,964 downwards.
TAATATTCTAAATAACATTCAAACAGCTCACAGCGACTTTTGGGCTATGAGGCCAACCTCTGTGGTACTCAGAATTTAGCCATTAAATTACACACGACCCTAATCTGTTACGATCGCTTTTGACATCGATAAATCATTCTGATGACTCTGTGCCCCATGACTGCATGGAGGCGATCCTTGAGTCCTTGAGCATGCGCTCTGATCTCTTTATCACATTTTTGTAGATGGCTTATGTTTTAAACCGTCTGACTCTGAATTTTCCTGTGGTTATTCTGTGTACTCTCTGCCAGGGCCTGTCATCTGTTCTGGGATCAGGTTGTCACCATCTATACTGATTCCTGTTATACATTTGCAGTTGCTCATGACTTTGGTAAGATTTGGCACTCCATGGGGTTCCCCACCTCGGACGGTAAACCCATTTCTAATTCAGGACACAACACAGACAAAACACTAACCCAGTGTAGGTGTGTGCAGGCATGGTTACCAATAAATAAACAAAACCCTCCCACTGTATGAGGCAGGTCAAACCACATGACTCATGAGAGACGAGCGTTCCATGACACCAGGGGCATGACCATGCGGGTGTCACAGGGTGGTAGCTGCCTCCATAGAACCAATCCTTGCCACAACATTCAAAGTGCAAAAATAAAATATAAATTTAATTGTTAAGAAAACATGAAATTATAAACAAAACAAATATATTTGCTATTATTATACTTGAGATTAGATGTTTTCTCAAATATTTATTTATTTAAAATTTGCTACTGTCACTGCAGAAGAAATAATATTTTGTGTGAAATAAAGTTATGTTGATTCTGGTCTTGGGACTGAGTATACAGTGCTATACCACATCTGCCCTGTGTAGACATGGGGTAGTAATGGGTTAAGCATCTAACCTAAATAAAACTTGGGCATAGACCAAAGCTGTCTAGCCTCCAGTCCTGCATGTCTGAGCAGAGGAATCACCAATTGGTCTCCCCTGGCATAGACATTATTTAAAGTAAGATTCCGTTTATTGTCATTGCTCTGTACAAGTAAAAGGTAATGAAATGCAGTTGTTATCACATATCCCAGCTTCCTTTGGAAGATGAGGTCAGAGTACAGGGTCAGCCACTGTACAGCACCCTTGGAGCTGAGAGAGTTAAGGGCCTTGCTCAAGGGCTGGCAATGACTGAATTCTGATGTGTGTAAAGATATATAACACAGATAATTGATACCTGAAAGCCATTTGTCTGAGCTTGTTAAGAACCTGTACAGCTTTAGGAGCAGTTTCTATTCTATTCTATTCTAGCCATCAAGCTGTTTCATGTACGCTCACACTTCCCCAAACAAACTCTTCGTAACTCTCCTGAGCACTCTGGGAAATGGAATGGAAACAGTAGTTGCCAGCTGAGAAGAGCGGAAATAGGGGTCCATGACAGGTGGAAAATGCAATAATAGACACTCTAGTTAAATCTACTTAAAAGATCCAAAATCGATCTCTTTGCCCCTGTTACTATAATGAATTTACTTGTTAATTTTATGTTATTGTTTAAGACATTGTGAATGCTAAATTTATTTATTGAATGCTACATTAATGCATTGACAGAGGAACATGCAACTTTCTTTCTTCTACATGACCTGTGCCAAAACTAAACCTCTTGGGATACAAGTTTAAGCTCTTTTTATTTTATTTTTTAATTTTTAGTTTCAGTATGTTTCTTAGATCACTTTTCCCAGCTCTTGTTTTTTAAATATAATAGTCTGTTTAACAGAATAGTCTAATGATTTAACTAAATAGTCTATTTTGATAGAATGTCATGGCACAGCCCCCTCCTCTTAGACTCCTCCCCACTTTTATGTGTGTAGGTGTGTATGTGTGTGTGTGTGTGTGTGTGTGTGTTATTGTGTGTGTGTACATGGCCATGCCCATCCCTTGTTGGTCAGTTGCGTTTTACACCTGTCCCTTGTTATCATTGTTATCATTAACGTGTATTTGTAAATCTTTGTGTATTAGTCAGTCCTTGTCGATGTTTTGCCTCATTTAGGCTGTTGTTTTCCACCTTAGCGTGTTCTAGTCTTGTTTGTCACTTAGTGCGTTTTAGTTAGTGTCATTGTTCATGTTTTTTATTTTCTGTTTTTGTTAAGGGCTTGTTCCTTGAATTGACCCTTGAATTTCTTAAAATGAGCTTGGTCTCTGATTGTTTTCACAGATAAGACAGATATGCTTAGTTTCACTATAAACCCAGACTATTTGAAAATCATGAGTGACAGAGCAGGAGTTGCATGTTAAAGGTTTTGGTGAGAATTTCAGAGGTTACAATGCAAAAATTAAAACTGTGCACTCTTGATTCGTGCTAGACAGTGAAGCTAAATTACAGTCATTAACCAGACACCAGCCACAGGATTATTATAAAAACAAAACTATAATCCATAACATATTCACAAGTAAACATAGAGGCCAACCAATGGAGTGAAACCTTCTCATTAGTTCCTTCCATTCATACTGAAATCCCTTTAGAATGCCACATGAATCAATATCATGTTTGTTCATGCAGCATGTTATGCAGCGTCTCTGTACAGAAAAAAATTAATGTGTCCATACCTTTAGCTATTAGCTCACTAACAAACAGCATGTTTTACTCTGTTTTATTCTGCACAATTAAATTAGGTGGTTCTGCCTATCGACAGAAAAGTCACTTGACCAAATCTACTTTAAAAGACCATTTGACCAAAATGAAAAATGACTACTGATTCACATTTAAATACATTTAAATAATACATGTAATGGTGTAAAAAAGTAAAAATAAAAAGTAAAAAAAACTAATTTGTAGGTACAAAGGGGGGACTGTACTCGTGAGGGCACCATGCCCTCTTGTGGTACATGCATATGCTAAGATAATGATGTAAGCACATGCTGAACTTCACACATCTCCACTGCAGGCAATACTTCCTTGGTTCAGCCAATTATCCTTTGCATCATAAGCCAATAGCCATAATAAGAGAATGTTCACTCTTAATGTTAATATATGTGGTACAACATTTTTACTTTAGGATCTATGGGAATATGAAACATTTTGGAAGTTGTGTTTTCACATAATATTGTTGTAGTTTTACATAATAATGTGAGGACAGTCCCTTAGGGACTGTTGACAATTTGTTTACTGAGGACAAACTGCCTCTGACTAACCCTTTTTCAACACATTTTTCAATGACATTTACTTGTTCATTTTATGCTAAGGTTTTATATACTGTGTTATATCAATTTATTCACTCAATGTTTGCATGGTGGTAAATAGGAATATGTAATTAAAGTCAACCTACTGGTTGCTTCCTTTCCACAGTGCTGTTATACATTACAACTGTGATGCAAGTACAGAGACAACTATAACATTTTGTTGGATTGTCGAATAATCTTAATATTACTGTTGGCTGCCATTGACTGGGAACGCTGCTTAAATTTCAAAATGAGAAGAGAGTGTTCAAGTGAATGAAATTAAAGCACACTGCAAATGAGGAATTATAAAAAAAATAAAACAGTGTTGTACACAACCATTTCTGTCGTATCATTTGGCTTTACAAAACTGAATCCATATACATACATAATAGAAAAGTTTGAATTCAGGCTGAAATAACAACATTCTGAAGTAAAATGTAAATTATACTACAGTTTATTTTTCTGAGTCCTCTGAACACCAGAGTTCCCCAGGGCTGTGTGCTAAGTCCTCTGCTGTACACCTTGCACACCTGTGACTGCATCACCAAACATCATAGATATCACATCACTAGTTTGTTGATGACACTACAGCAATGGGTCTCAATACCAGCTCAAATGAAAAAGGTTTTTGCACAGATATGTTTCATATAACCCACAATGTTATGTAACTGACTACAGCCAGGTCTCATATTGCAGATCTGCTCATATTACTACATTTATTTACTGAGATTAATGTCAAAGATAAGAAAAGGAATGGCAGGATGCTGTATAATAGTATGTACTTTTCCACTTATTTCTGTATCTCTTTGAATATTAATTTAAAAGATTTAAAATCATAGAAGGATAAAACATGGCAGCTGACACATGATGTAAGCTACACAGCTACAGCTACTAACACTGAAAATGTGAGTGTTACAGTAGGTGTGTGAATGATTAGACAATGAAACATATAAATGTTTATAAAACAGATATATGAGACATGAAAGACATTTGTCTAAGCTTGTTTGACATTTGTCTAAGCTTCAGGGAACTGAAACTTCGAGTTGCCATGCGACAGCCTCAAAACCTTCAGGATTTGGAGAGTGTCTGTACAGAGGAGTCGGCCAAAATTCCCCCAAGACGTGCACAAACCTGGTGACTACAAGAAACGTCTGACCACTGTGATTGCGAACAAGGGTTTCCCAAGTACTAAGTCATGTTCTGTTTGAGGATCAAATGGTTATTTCACTTAATCAAATACAAATTAATTTATAATCTTTATTTAATATTTTTATTTTGGATTTCTTTGTTGATATCCTGTCCCTCTCTGTTAAAATAAACCTACCATGAAAATTATAGACTGTTCATGTCTTTGTAAGGCAGTAAACTTACAAAATCAGCAGGGGATCAAATAATTATTATCATTATATATATATATATATATATGAAACATGTACACCACTCCCAGTGTAAAATTGTTTCTTTGACTCATATCATTTTGTGATTTTTTGCAATGAAGGGGAGGAAGGGAAGTCAACGATCTCCAACAGCATGTGCAGTGAAGTCTCCTGTGTTCTTGGGCACCCTCCTGACTCCAGGTGCGGAAGCAGGGGAGTCATTCGGAACCCCAGCGGGCGACCAGGACTGGTATAACGATTTCCAGTCCTCAGAGTCAGAATCTGTGGACTTCTACTGTCCAGCGGAGAGACCTTCCCTCATCTTGGCCTCGCTTCAAGGAACTACAGGGAGGGAGGAACCCGCTGAACAATTTTGGGGGACCCTCTGTGTGGTCCTATGGAGAACAGCTGGATCAGGAGGACCGGTACTCGGAGATGGACTCTGCTGGGTCATACGACCCCTGCCTGGACGATCAACGGGGCCACACAGCTTACGGAGAGACAGGGGAGTACAGCGATGTATATCTGCGGTCAGATATGGGGTCCGATCGTGAGGAGGACCCGTTAATGGAGGTGGAGGAGGTACCTCAGGGGAATCCTTCCTCTCTGACCTACATCGCAAGCTACGATGGTGAAGAGCCTCCAGCCCCTAAGGCACTGCCCGGGGCATGCCACCCAGCAGCAAGCAGGCTTCCCAACACGCATGCACTGAAACCAGGTCAGTCACCACTACCTAAGTTGGCGAGGGACACTGCCCACCAGGCTGGTCAGTCTCCGACCCAGCCAATGACTGTGGGACTGTCTAAGGTTCTTTCCTCCTTCCCCGGACTATTCAACGTATGTGGTGTTGTTCATGTGCCTTTCCCTGTCACCGTGCCTTTCCCTGTTACACTAAATGTACCAGTTACTTTGTTCGCCTTTGTGCCTGTGCCTGTGCCCGTTAGTGTGTGCGCCCCTGTGTCTGTCATCGTCTTGGTCCCTCTCCTTCCCCCTGCTGCCCTGCTCACACTGACCCGTGGCGGGTTGTCTGGTCCTCCAACGTCACCTTTTGGCTTTGGTCTCGGGGCTGCAGCCCGATAGGCTGGCACGTTGGGAGTCGCGCCCTTGAGGGGGGGCTCTGTCACGGTATGGCCCCTCCCCCAGGTATGAAATGTACTTTGGTGACTGGATCCAACAGCAGAATCTTTATACCCTCTGTCATATTAATAATAACCTAAATATATAAATGAACTCAAAATTAGTGAATACAATTTATACTGACTGAGTAAAATTAAGTAGCTGTGACAAATGGGAATTATATCCTTACATTTACACAATTTGTGTCATTACACTGGCCTTTGTACTAAAAAGGGCATTAACTAACCCAACTAAATCTATATAGCAAATTAGAATATTACAGAATCAAAATCAATGGTTTCCTGTGAAAGGATAGAGGAATGAATGAAAGAGTAATACTGGGGAAATGCAATGACATGAAAAAAAAACCCTAAAATTATTTTAAATATATAAAACTTGGAAGTGATTTTGTATAAGGAACAATTATCTTTTTGATATAGGAGAGCTAGCTCTCCTATACTGCAAAGAAAATATGGGGGTAAGGGCCGATACTTATATTAAGAAATGCAAAGACAGAGATAAATAAAACCAAAAGAAGAAACAAGAATAAACATTAGAAGTTAGATAGACTGCAACACAAAGATACATATTTATATGAATTAATTTATTAATTATTAAAGAGTATTAAAGATGAAACATTCTGATTAAGGATCTGTTTCCACACACGCACCTCCTCATTACTGTGTGCACTATGTGGGTGCAGTATGTCATCTGTCTTGGTTGGGTCCTGCTGAGGCTGCTGCCGTCGACAGTCACCAGAGTGGTTCCAGTCCTGTTGAGGCTGCTGGCACCACTGGTCTCCACTGTGCTTCCCATCTGGTTGAGGATGCAGCTGTCACTGGTAGCTGCAGTGCTTCTGCCTTCATCGAGGATCGTCACTGCTCTTTCAGCCCTTCACCCTCACATGTTGAGAGACCTCCCTTGATGGTGGCTCCTAGTCTGCCTTGTGTTTGGTAGGCACCATGCTTTGCCATGTTGTCTTGTGTGTATAAATGTACATGGTGGCCTGGGGTTCACTGTCCCGAAGGTGGACGTGTCGGGAGCTGCACCCTTGGGGGGGGGGAGTGTACTGTCATGATATGCTCCCCTTCCCACTGATCATGTGGTACAGCCCGCCACATGCAGTGGGAGTTCACTATTGACTGCGTTCAAACAAAGAACACCTGCACCCAGTTCTTTATTCCATTTGTATGTATTTAAATCAAGTTGAAGTTCAAGTTTGGTTTATTTATCACATACATAGTCATACACGATATAACTTGCAGTGAAATGGTTTTGTGAGTGCCATATATAACAATGTATGTACAGTATATGTATAATATGTATATATACACAATGTACAATGTATATATGGATGTATGTGTATGTACACAATGTGAAATCTAGAAGAAGTGCACCAAAAGGAACACCCACCACAGGTAAATGCTGAAGTGGGGCAGGCAATATCTTTTCATTTGGTTTGCCGGTTAGCTGACAAGTGTGAAAAGAGTGACAATAGTCTCTTACATCAGACTTTAACGCTGACCAAAATAAATGCTGCAAGATACATTTGTATGTTTTCTTCACTCCTGTAGCAGTGAGCAGTAAGGAGGCGGACACGTGTGGAGAAGAGCAAGATTTATTAGGGGCAAATCCAAATTCAGAGTTTTTAGGGTAGTCCAGGGTCATAGAGCCAACACAGAGATTCTGAGAATACATGACAACAAAGAAACAAAAGCACATGAAGGCAAACAGGGGAAGCAGGCTATAACAGAGGCTAAGAAACACAAAGGCTAGGATAACCATAGACAAGGCGGCATGAAGTACAAACTTACAGGTACAGACTTTCAAACACATCAATACATACAGTCAATGAACTGCAGAACCACAGGGAACCACAGGGTTTAAATACATTAAGTAAACAAGACTAGAAACAAGGAACAGGTGTGGAAAGCAAACAAGGGGTGGAGAAAATGAAAATATAGAATGGAACCAAAACACAAGACAGGGAAATCATGGAACAGGGAAGCTAGGAGGGACTAACCATGACTGTACCCCCCTACCCACCCACCACCCACCCACAAAGCACACAACACTGGAGTGTGCAAAAAACCCCAAAAAACAAACAGAACAAACCACGAACAAGACTACGACAATACACCAATAGGAACAGAACGGGCAAGATGCGGAGCAGGGACAGACCCCAGACGAGACAAAGGAGCAGACAGGGCAGAAATGGAAGCCAAACACAGGACATGATGAGGAGCAGGCACTGGTGCAGAATTGACCAAAGACACAGAAGCAGGAGACCCAACAGACACAGAAACCAGAGGAACAAGAGCAGAATCAACAGAACAAGAACCAGGAGTGAACACAGAAGCAGGAACAGAACCAATAACAGAAACAGACCGAGAACGACAAAACCGCCATATTACCTGCTAGTAAATTATGTGCTAAAGCTAAAACCTGGGATCTATATTCCTGATGCACAACTATTTGAACAACTCTATTCCACTCTTGATTTTCTTTGTGCACAGGCGGAGTCCACCTCCATATCAATATGCCATCATCCCATAGATATGTGGGTACTGTAGAATTGACATTGTGCACTCTATCCATGCTCTCTCTGCAATGTTGCAAAGAAGGATCTTTAAGCTGAGCATGACTAAGCTGTTCTTTAGTGGCACAGAAATCCACGTTAGAAAACTACCCAAGTGATTTACAAGGCATACTCGACTAGGTATACTTGTCAACATCAAGCTCATCAGGCTTAACGGATACATCTCTAAGCTCTATATGGAGCCAATCTGACTTATGCATGTCCACAACATCCTCAAATGTATGACTCTGAGCATGGTTAACTACACATGCAGGAAAGATAAATAGTAACTCCTTATCCTCCATGGTCTGTACAACAGTAAGTACTATCTGGATACCTTGTTACTTCAAGAACAGAAAGAACTCTTTTCCCTGCTAAGTTGTTTCCCATTATAAATGTAACTCCAGAAATGGGCAATGTAGCACAGATCCCAACAACAACTGTTCCCGTAACAAGTTCCGACTGCAAATTTATAGAGTGTAAGGGAACAGAAACATAACCACCTCCCATGCCCTGAACCAGGCGATCAACACTACAATATGGGTCATCAGACAATGGTAATATTCCCTCTAAAAGAAAGGACTGGGCAGCACCTGTACCTCTTAAGATGGTCATAGATCATTCCATTTCTATCTCTCTTGGCATTGACACTATCCCATCCACTAAAAATGGGACAAATGTGTTGTCCACACCCTTTTCATCAACAATACTACCCACAAGATGACTAATCAGGGCAACTTCCTAAGGAGAGGGTTGCATATTCTTCCATTTCAAAACTCAACAGTCAGCAATAAGATGACACTGCGACAATAGATGAGTTTCCAACAATAAAAACATACATGGGTCTCAGAGTCCTTTGTGCTTCCTGAATCATTACCACATTTGTCACTCATAGCACAGAGATTATCATTGACAAAGTCAATCCGCTCAATCCGCTCATACAGCAGATGCAAAAACTACTCTATGAGTTATCACATACTCATCTGCAGCAACAGCAGCATCAGAGAGACACACAAGTTTTTCCTGCAAACCACACTTAAAATTCTCCAAAGATTCTCTAACATGTTCCAAAAAAGTTGCTTTACTCACTTTGCACCATTTATCCAACAACCATTGATGTCCCATGCAAACTCAACATAAGTCTGGTTGACTGTCTTTGAATGGGATCTGAAATTCTGGCGATAAGCTTCCAGAACCAACTCATATGCATGCAAAACAGATGCTTTGACCACATCATAATCTAGGCTTTTATAAATAGGTAATGCAGAGAAAATCTCCTGAGCCTTACCAATCAGTGTGCACTGGAGCAGAAGAGTCCAGACTGTTCTAGGTCACTTCAAGGTGGTAGCTACACGCTCAAAAGCATTGAAATAGAAATCAACTTCCGACTCTCAAAACTGAGGTACAAGCCTAATCTGTCAACCAATATCAAAGTCAGGGGACTCACCTGACTGACTGGACATGGACAAATGAGGTACAGACATAGGTCTCTCTACATGCCTTACTTCCAGCTCCAAATGCCGCAGCCTGATGTCTTTATCAGCCTGCACCTCCAGGGCATGAACCTTCTGGCGTTGCAACTCCAGCTCAAGCTCCTTCAGGTGAATCATCAAGGCAGGGTCAGAAACAGGAGTCAAAGGAATAGTAGGTGCATCGCTGGGTGGCCTCACTGTGGCCTCCACTTCTGCTTCCTGTACAGGTGAAAGCCCTTTCTCAGATCTGCCCACATTCACTGACACAGCAGAAGCATGTTCAGGCAACACCCCTCTATCTACCAATTGCCTTGATTTCAACTTTTGTAGCAAAACAGCTTACTAGAAAACTGAAAAAGTCAGCAATTAGTAACAAATCTGCCTTGCGGCACATCAAACTGCTCCAACGAAGGTGCAGTGGTAAACGCAACTAAATCAAAAATGGTGAAAACTGAAACCAAAAACACCCCCCACACCAAAATTAAAACAGCCAAGCAAAAACATGCAGAGACCAAAACAACAGTTGCGCCCCCAATTTATGTTACGACCCTGTTACCTAAACCTTCTTGAGCTCAAAGTCTAGGACCTAAAAGGGCACAACATAAAAAAGAAACAGAGATGCACTCCATATGGGGTGTTCAGTGATGCGTGTTTTTCTTTCATAAATGGGAAGAAAAACATACAAAATATATACAACATAAACCGAAACGGGAGTGTTTCTGCAGGGTGGGTTTTACGCCAACACAACAAACAAAAATTTACTAAAGTAAATTCAACCATTAACTTCCCTAAATCAAGAGAAAACAAAATACAATCACCCTTACTCAACTCCTTATCACAAAAACAGAAATACAACAAGGCAAAAAGAACATGGCACCCTGCAATACAACTCCAAACAATAAGTAAAGAACAATACTCAATATTTCTGGCAATCAAATATCTATATATGACCTTCAGTAGTCCTTTTGAAACTAGATGTAACAACGCAACACTCCTAATGGAGAATCATTATATTGAACCATTCAAAGCCCTGTACATAAAGCCTCTAAAGATCAAGTACACTCATAAGGCTCTATCCAAGAACCTAGCTAGACAGAAAAGTACTAACTCCTAAGGCCCTATTCAAAGAACCTGGTACAAAAAAGGTGACAGTCAACTTCAACACCCCAATCTCAAAGAGAGTCCAACTGACAGTGAAACATCCATCTCTTCAGGCCTCACACTGATTGACAAGTGACAGGATCATACCACACAAGGAAGTCACAGGACACATAATTACAGTAAACATGGGTGGGTTTCTCAAAGTCTTTGTAGTTCTAAATGTCACGATATGGCCCCTCCCCCTCAAAGTCTTCGTGTGTGTGGGTGGGTTTGCATGGCCACGCCCTCTCGTGTATCTCACCTGATCCTTGTTCTGTGTCATTATCGTGTGCATATATAAGTCTCTTGTCTAGTCATGGATGTGGTCGATGTTTAAGGCTACACTAGCCTACAAGCTACGCCATCTTTGTTGTGTGGTCTAATAAACCTACAACTAATAAATGGTCTAATGAGCCAACAATTGGGGGACAGGCTGGGGTTCTTGCTGGCTTCCCCAGACTTATTCAATTTCTGTCATGTAAATTTGTGCATTTACCTGTCCCTGTCACCCTCAGTGTACCGATCACTTTGTTCTCCTTTGTGTCTGTGCCTGTTCTAACTAGTGTGTCCGTCCCTGTGTCTGTTGTAGTCCTTGTCCTGGTCTTCCTTCCCTCTGTCCTGCTCGTGCTGGCCCGTATCGGGTCACTCGGTCCTCACCGTTTGGTGTCGGTTTCGGGGCTGTAGCCCGATCGGCTGGCATGCAGGGAGTCGCACCATTGGGGAGGGGCTCTGTCACCATATGGCCCCTCCCCCTTGAAATCTTCGTGTGTGTGTGTGTTTGCATGGCCACGCCCTCTCGTGTATCTCACCTGATCCTTGTTCTGTGTCTAGGCGTGGATATGGTCGATGTTTAACCCTACAAGCTACGTCGTCTTTGTTGTGTGGTCTAATAAATGCATGTCTCTATTTTACACAACTTGTCCCTGCATCCTGCTCTGCCTCCTTAACGTTACACTAAAAACTTTATCTTGAGTTTAAGAATGTTTGATAAATATCCCAAAAGCCTTCTTAACTGAAGTTCTACATAAACTTGCTCATAAAATAAAGACTAACAGTACCATTTCATTATTATATATATAAAAAGCTTGTTAAAGGATGAAACTTCACCTGTACAGCTCCAAGACGATGCTTGTCTTCCAGGCCTTTTAAAGGATAGTGGTTGAGCCAGACTGCACCTGAAGCTCAGTGGGTTCTAGGTACAGATTGGGTTTTCACAATTTTAAGGCTTGTGACATAACAACAACTGGTTATCAGTTTTTCACTTGCGCAGACAGTTTTAGACTCGTGCAGAGTTACCATATCTTATAAAGTATAGGCAAGAAAACATGAAAAATGTAAATATTACTGCAGGGCATGCACAGTTCCAGGCACCTCAAAGAGTGCCCACAAAGAGTCTTTTATTGTAAAACATGGTAAAAGAAGTCAAGAGGTAAGGAAACATCTATTGTTAGCATAGGAAATATGGCTTGCCACCTAAAGCCCCTGGAGCCTTGACTCCAAACCCTACACACAGTAACCTAACAAAATTCAGAACATTTACTTTAACTAAATGCAGTTCCCCTTTTCCTGCACATGTGCAATGGCACAGTTCATTATCTAATAAATAGCAATTAAAGAAATAGTAAATAAATAAGCTAAAGAAATAGACTTCTTAAGTGGTATATTCACAACTAAAGCATAACATCTGACTTCCTGGTCTGTTCATGATCAGTTATTTATTGAGAAGCTAGATCTGTCTTATAATGATTGCTAATATGTTAATTCATGATGAATATCTTTTGATAACACATTACTTCATGATAACATGATAACTGTAATGAATGTTCTATTTATGTATGAAGTGAGATCTTAGATGTATCTTATAAATGATTACTAATATATTAATTCATGATGAATAATACTAACTCATTAGCTCATAAGTTCATTATGAACTAAAAGCTAATAAATGTTCTATAAACTTTCATTATATAGTGTTACCAAGATGGAGAGAATACAAGAGATTGCATACAATGAGACTTTGTGTTCAGCATCATTACCTATTACATTTCCATCTATCCTTCAAGCTCCATGGATTATGCTTAATCAAGAGATCTTAGTTTGAAGTAGCATGGAGTGTAATGAGGTACTGAACAACCAAGAAAAAAATTAGTGCAATTCTATAAATGATGTACTGGAGAATAAAAGGAAAAGGCTCTGGAAACAGGGTCTAAAAGTCCACACTGCTTAAGCTGATTATAAAAACTGGATATTTTTTCTATATGGCTGGTTTAACATTGGATGCAGTTTGCAGTTAAAATCACCAGCTATAATCACTGAGTGTTTGTTTATTAACAGATTTTTTTGAAAATCATTATTTTAAAAAAAGTAAATGATCTAAATTTGGGGCATATACTTACAAGGACTGACTTACCAAATCTTTGACCCAATATCGTCATATAATGGCCACTAGGATCAGCTGTCAATTTGTCACTAGTAATGGACACATTTCTGCCTATCAAAATGGCAGTGTCTCTGGCCGTGACTTGAATGGAATAATTAAAATAAGCACAAATAATAGCAAAAAAAAATAAAAAAAATAGCAAAATACTTGTGATGTGGGCAAACAACAGGAAAAAGGGGGCAGATTGATGCAGACATGAATCCCTATGCATATCTATTACATAAATAAAATGAAACAGAACAAAACACAATGACAAACAGTATGCAAACACTCAGAATGCACAGCAGACAATGCAGGCAAACACTATCAACTAACTGGTTACATACAAGGGTTAAAAGTGCATACACTGATTGGGCATGGAACAGGCTAACAATGGGGACATGCAAAAGGTGACCTATCAAACAAAGAAATGAAACAAAACCACAAACTTCACCATGCACACAAGAAAGGGGAGGAGGAGGCTGTTATAATATTAAGTCTAAAATACTAAGGAGATGCATAACATTGATTCAAAAGTATCCCATACTGAAATCTTGGAGGTCTACTAAGGCTTTGCATTTATTGGGCTTTTTCATGGTCAGGAATATTTTTGAATCCAGGCACCGGAGAGAAAGTCCTTACTGTATCTCAAAAGAGATGGGAATGGTGTTAATGGGAAAGGTGTTATCCTTTTAGTGTTTTCATTTTGTTACATTAGTTACATTAAATGACATACAGGCAATCTTTTTTCATGATCGTACCATAAAGCCATATATGGGCAATAATTGCTGCGCTGATGTCATGTACAATTTGGTGTCATCCTCCTCTTCCTTGATTTCTTGGCATTTTACCAAACACAGAGATTACCCGAGGCCTCTTCTTACACTTACATTAACTTTGGATAACAGGCCCCTCACTGGATGATTTGACAGTTAGAAAATGTTGAGAATTCAGCTCATTTGTGTTTATTCAGTCTGTTACAACCCCAGTCTAGGCACTCTGGCCATAACAGCAACACTGAGTAGTTTGAATAACTGAGCCAGGTGGAGTATAGAATAAATGAACCCAAAGCAAAAGGTATATGGCAAAAAGTGATGTATTGTACTTCAGAAGAACATACACTGGTGAATCATCAGGAGTGATTACAATGCCAAAAACAACAAACAAAACCCACACTACAGCATAAATCCCAGACCTATCTACCCTACTATCTACAAACCTACCCTAACTTCCTAACCAGAAAATCAGACACAAACCCCAATCCCAAACAAACAGGCACCACTCCCTACAACCAGTACTATTTACAAGTATTTACAGGTCTTCACACAAACAATCAAAAAGGTGGGATACAGAGGGAAACTGGGTGGACACAAACACAAGGTTATCAAACTTTCTCTAAAAACAGGGATGACAAACACAACAATCTAAGGGCTACTAAGCTAACAGGAGGTTACAGGGTAACAGAGACAAGTCCAAAAAAGCTAAACAAGAAATACAAAGCAGAGAAAGAGCTAACAACACTGAGCCATACGAAGCCGACTTCAGTCTTCCAACTTGGTCCATATACTGTATAGGCTATCTTGATTGGTAGGGTGGAGCCAGTAATGAGACAGCAGTTGTATCCAAGAACTGAACTGGAACACATGAGGACTGGAGTCATCAAGAAGGGAGTGCAGCATTCTTAGCAGCCAGGGGTGTAACCAGTGACAGCTGTGTACTGCATGACTGACACTGAAGGTACAGAGGTTCAGTGTTTGTGCATTATGTAAGAGCATGAGGTTAGGTGTACTCTGCAGTAAATGAAACAGAGAAATGAAAAAAAAAGTTTAGAAAATCTGCAAATATTTGTGTTACAGAACAGTGTGCCTAAAGTTCTGCAAAAAGAGTTATCAATATGGTAACTGAAGTAAAGCTTTGAAGAACTGTTTGGAGTATAGCGAATGAAAAAAAAGGAAAGTGAGTTATAGAAGGCCATGTGGTTCAGGTCCTACAGGTGATAAACATGTGCCCTGGCATAGCAGCCAGACCACCAATTTAACCTTCCTGAAGTGATGAGCCACCCACATCACCCTCTCTCCTTCAGGGGCTGACAGTGTCTATCACCACATCAATAAATGTATTAAACAGCTTGGAGGAACACCTCAGCTATTTCTAAAATGATTTCCCGATGATCCTTTTTTATTTTAGTTTAGTATTGACAGTTCTGGTAGAAATGCTGTAAATTTTAATATTATTAAAATAAATTAAAATGTCTATAAACAATTTGTCATTTACATTGACATTTTATTAGGCATTAGAAAATAATTACACACAAATTATTTGAATAATAAATAAATTCATCTCATAATCTGTACCTTGGAAGGTGATACTAATATAATAATAATAAACCAATAATAGAGAATCAAAACCATTGAAAATCTAATGTGTCAGTAACATAATATACAATAACATACAATAATATAGTATATATCTTTTAAAATGTAAAATACAAATGCAGTCTTTTTGTACTCCAGATTGTATACTTGCAACATGCATGCTAGTTTTTGACACATATATTAGCTTTGTTTAAATTAACATTATAAAGAGCTATTATACACTAAATTATTCAAGATGTTGTGTCACTGGGAACTGGTTTAAAATTTATATTCAGTTTAAATTCAAAACACAGGTGTAATGTGTGTCGGCCCAAGTGCCGCAGGGCGTGGAGCAGGACACGTGGAGCAGGACTTCCTCGACAGGGACGAACATTTATTACATAAATGACAGCGGCACTCACACGTATTACAAATGGTAAACATGAACATGAAATCATTTGACATTTAAACAAACACGATGCACACGCATACGCTTTCACAAGGACGAAGGAACATTAACACATTACATCAACAAGTTACATCGACACGTTACATCGACAAGTTACATCGACTATGACCAACCACGTCGCACACCCTGACGTGAGTTTAAATACACACAGACAAAACGAAGTACATGTGTGTGCAGGCATGGTCACAAATGAAAGTCCTCCAACTGCACATTGCTGGCCAAACCACGTGCCTCAAGGGAGGTGAGCATTCCCTGACAAAAGGAAATGGCAGATACACATTATGTCTTGCAGATATCTTTTCAATCTAGGGTATAAGGGTAGAAAGTTGTTTTTACAGTATCTCAAAATAGTTCTCTTTTGATGAGTTTTATCTTGTAATCCTGTTTATTTTGAAGTTATATTGATCACATTATGTACAACATTAAGATTTTGTTTTAGATATAGTTATCCAAATTCTCAATGGCTTCCTCTTTACTGTAGTTTCTCCAACATCAGCAATTTGACCATCTCTTTGGAATGTTTTCTTATAATATTTCTACAGGTCTTTCTGGAATCTGCATTTACATTTACATTTACAGCATTTATCAGACACTCTTATGTTATCTGCACACAAGCCACTTCCAGTAGAGCAGCTCAAATCGATCAGGGGTGATGCTCCAATATGCATATTTAGGACCTTTCAAGATCTTGGAATTGACTCTTAAAACTATATTGAAACTTTCAGGGAGTCTGTCGTCAGTGTTGCTCTTGAATCCAGGTATTTTGGAGACATTCATTCATTACTGAAAAAGTATATCGAAAGAGCTGTCCCTGGAAGGTGTTACCCTCTAAGTGGCTTAATTTTGAAGTTTACATTTACCTGACACTTTTTTCTAAAGTGACTTGCAATTACAATGGAATACAACTTGAGGATTAACGTCCTTGCTCAGGGGCATCTTGCCAGTGGTGGGGTTTGAACTGGACACTTTCAGATTACTCATCAAGTACCGTAACCACTGAACTACCACTGCCAAAATTAAAAGAAGAGAAGTTGCATTAAATGATTACATTGCATATAACATTAGGATTGTTTTAGATATATTTATTCAAACTCTCAATGGCATCTTCTTTAGTGTACTTTCTCCATTCATCAGGAATTTCACCATGTCCTTGGAATGTTTTCTTATAAAATTCCTCTAGATCTTTCTGGAATCTAGACACAAACCACTTCCAGTAGGGCAGTTCTGAGAGATCAGGGGTAATGCTCCAGTTTGCAAACTCAGGACCAGCTGTTCTGTATTGTTTCCATGGCACCATTTCATGAGATTCAAATGTTGGGTAGAAGTGGTCATCACTTGCTACTGAGGTTGTGCAGAAACTGATGCAAAGATTGTTTGTTCCTCTGTAATGCCACCCATTTATTCCATAGTTACGATGGAAAGGGACACTGTGATCTCCATCATGGTCCTCCATCGTGTTGGTGCAGATGGCTTTACAGAAAGGACACTGCACCCAACAGCACTGGCAGAAGTGCTCAATTAGAATGTCATCTGGTTTCTTCCTGAATTTTGCAGTTGTAAGGTCAGACAGATTATTTATGCTTTTGGTCAGTTCCTCACTAATATGGGGCATTTCTTTTTTTACAACATCTGTGAGTAATTGAAAATCAGCAATGTCTTGACAGTTATTACCTCTGAGGTGATCAACATTATATTCAAGCTCGTCTTTCAGTTCATCTGAAAATGTCTTCAGCCACATGTTTGCATCTCCTTTTTTTTTTACCACCTCTTCTGTAGCAGTATTTGCTGCAGAGATTATGCATCCCTGTTTATTTTTGATGGTTTGTCTAATTTTGTCAAGTACTCTTAGATTTTCTTTCATCATATATTTTTCAACAACATCTTTAATAAATTCCTTAAAATATTCACGGGGATTTAGAAGATATTTTGTGAACTTTCCAAAGTCCTCTTCTTCTGCCAGTGATTTTAGGATATGTTTTTCCAGTTTTGACCTGTTTCCATTAAATGCTGTGATGTTTGTTCTCATTTTGTCAGCTAAATCACAAGCAGCGCTGTTGTAGAAACTCTGCTGGATGGCTTCCCTAAGTTCACCACATATTAACCCACCAAAAACAGCCACAGTAGTAGAACCATGGCATGATTTTTCAAAGACATTGAAGTATTCATGTTTCTTCTTCTCAAGGTAGTTTAATGGGTCAGTAGACTCTCTGAATGCTCTGTGCTGGGCTCCAAACAATCGTCCGGCACGCTCACACACATGCAGAGAAAGATCCACTATGAACTTTGGTTTAAACTTGTATTTTAAGTTTGACTTTGATGTGTGTTCTGCCACATCCTCTTTTACAAGTAGTGCAATCTCTTGAAAATATGATGATTTATATCCCTTTTTTGCAACTGACTTAGATTTGCTGAGCTCATCAATTTTCTCAGCGATATTGAATGTCAACTGCCTTATTGAATTCTGGTCTTTGGGTGTTAAATGATTCAAACACTTGCTCAAATTTACATATTTAGTATAATCACCAGTATTGCTTATCATGGTGTACTTTTTAACACTTGTAGATTTTTTACTGTAGTTAACAAATCGTTGAAGAACAATTTGTTCCTCATACAGTTCAGAGAGGATTTTAAGTAAATCCTGTACTGTATTAATTTCTTTTAGAGGTGACTTGTCAGCAGTCAAGTCAGAAACCCATTGTCTCCACATTAAATCAAAATGTTTTCTTAGCTCTCTCTCATCATTAGCTTTACTCTTGAGGGTTAAAGCAAGTTTTTTGCTCTTCTTAAAGAGTGTTGACTCATATTGTGTCTTTTGTTCCTCCAACTGTTTGCAGGCCTTATTCTGTGAAATTATTCCATTTAAGTCTCTTTGTGCTTGTTTGATAAGATCATCATGTAGATCCTCTATCTTCTGTTGAAATGTGTCCCTCCATTGCTCCAAAATGTCCTTTTCTTCTGAATCATTTTCAAAGTAATTTTTCACTGAATTTTTCACCTTTTCAAAAATTCCATTCATTTCCCCCTCAAGGACTTTGCACTCCACTTTTTGTAAATGGGTGTTGCTGATTCTAGTATGGAGTTTATCTTGAATCTCCAACATAGCACTCCTAAGGCTCCAGGTCCATTTCCCATATTCCTCCTCCAGTTTCCTATACACTGTAATCTCCCAAGTATTTCTGAAGCTGAAAACAAAGTTCTCATTCAGAAGTGCATTCCACAGATCTTTGATTCGGGTTTGGAACTCAGACAACTTCATTCTGCCTTTCTTTGTAGGTTTGGAGATTAAAGTTTGCTTCAGTTCCTCAATTTGTTCACTATATAATGGGTTTGGTGGAGCCATGGGAGGGCTGCCCTCCCAGAGTTGTGCAAAGTATCTCACATCGCTCTCTATATCAAATTCAATTATATCACTGAAACACTCAGCATCATAAATTTCCTCCTGGGCAGCTAGCTTTGTCATCTTGTCTAGTTTATCTTGCAAGCATCGCCTACCCACCATGTTTTTTTCTTTAACTGTAACATCTGGGACATTCTGATGCACAAACATGCAACTTGGATTCAGTCTGACCTTCTTCATTCTCATGAAGGCCTGAACAACAATCTGAAGGATGTCCTGCATCTCAGCAGGGTTCTCTCCAAATATATTGACCAAAGTCATATTTGCAAGTCCCGTGACAAATGTTGCCAATTCATTGTCATGACATCTTAAATTTCCAGTTAGCTCCATAGCTCGAAGACCTTCAGTATCAACAACTAGAATGTAATCAAACTTCAGTTCTGCCTTCATCTCTTCTGACACTTTGACCATCTGCATGAAGGCTCCTCTGGTACACCTGCCTGCACTTACTGCAAACTGGAGTCCAAACATGGCATTCAGCATGGTGGATTTCCCAGAGCTCTGGATTCCCAAGACTGACAGCACAAAGACTCTCTGGTCTCCCAGAATCTTGATGAGTTCATCTAGAACTGCTGAAACCCAGACCAGAGGAACATGACCAGCATCACCATCCATCAGCTCCAGTGGATATCCTGAGAGCACGAACTCTGCTACAATCTTGGGGAGAGAGAAGTGCTTAAGCTTTTTATTTTGTTTACTCATTGATGACTCATAAATCTGACCCATCTCTCTGAGGATGTGCTCTAAACCAAAGCAGCCATCTGTACTTTTGTCAAAAGAGATTTCAATCCACTTAAGAAAATAGCACCTTTCATCTGATGGTGGAAAATGTGAATTCATAGTTTGAATGAACAGCTGGACAAGTGGTGTGACCCCATGTTCATGCTGTTGTACACGAATCTGATTCATTTCCTTCTGTATTTTACTAATTTGCTTCTCTGTATCACTGCAGCAAAGTTTATATTTCTTTTTGTTCATTTGGCACCACATATGCCACAGTTCCCCTTGACAAGGCAGATACATCTCCTTAATGCTTGACATGTCCTTTCCATCCAGCAGCCGTGTGATCTGAAGAGCAGCGTCTTTCCCTTTTTGACACTCATGACTATTCTCATCTGTTATGATTCCACTGTTTTTACCCATATCCTCAAGCCTGAAAGTGGAGATTGATTTTGATAAACATGTGTTAATGCTCTTTCTGAGCTCCTTAGATACAGTTCCCTGACCTCTGTCTTTAAGACCAATTTTGAATTTCAGGCTCTTTGTCCCAGTGACATTTGAACTATTCTCAGGCAGTAAACAAATGAGTGGCTTTGGCCCATTAAAAAGCCTTTGCAGTATTTCTTCATTTCTACTAATGCACTGTTGATCACCTAGAAGTACAACATTCACAGAGGACATTTCAGTAAGAATCTCTAGTTGCTCCTTATTAGTTTCTGCATCACCATGGAGGTTACAGAATGCTACACAGTCAGGGAAATAATCAGTGCTCTTCTCAGATGGGAGATACCAGGCAATCTCCACCACTCCATCCATCAGTAGACAGTTTCTGCTGCTGCCTGGGCAGTGTCTGTGGAAGAATGTGTTGTGTTTTTCACTGATCAGGATGTTCATCAGCTGAGACTTGGATGATGACACAGAGCCAAACCTAAAGAACACCACCATTGGAGTTTTAGCATCATAAATTGGTTTAGTAAAAGTGACCTCTTTACCAGAGGTATCAGTGGTCTTCCAGCTCTTCTTGATTTGCCTAAATGTCCACAGAGGAAATTCAATCTCTCTGGTGAAGGGATCAGGCACCAGCAGAGGCAGGGCATATTGACACTGGGATAGTTTAGTCACTATGAGCTGTTTTAGGAAACTATCTGAGCAATGGAACACTGCACTCTGGACATCCATGGGGTGAATAGCATGTATATTGATATCTTTTTCCAAAGGTTTTAAGTCTGTCTTGAGAAAACCTGAAATGCTTCGATCAACTGCATGATACTTTGTACATAACTGAATTTCCTTCTGTTCATCATGAAAAATGCATCTTGCTCTGTAGTTCATCATCATGAGCTTATACAGAAAAGCTAAATATTTACAAGGCTCTTGATATTTTAATAATGTTGCAGTTATTTGAAGAACATCTACAGGTTTTAGTTTTTGTTCCTTTCCTAGCAGATTAAGTCTTATGAAAATCTGCTCCATATGTTTGGATCGATGTGGTATGGCATCTGCTGCTTTGGGTTTTCCCTGTAAATTAAAGCATCATAGTTAGCTTATTTTAACTGTAAATTGTCCAAGAGATTTGCACCAAGTACATGAGCACATGTTTGGTTCCTAGTGGAGAAGGATCATTAGTGTTGCTTTTGATACTTGAACCTAAAACATTCTTTTTCATGCCTGGATGTGGCAAACATGGAGTTGGTAAAAGTATATAAAACTAAACATTAAAAAGAACTTTTCCTTTGCAAATTCAGTTCTTTAAAGTGATCTGTACTTATTTGCTAGGCAGCTATCTCTCTCTTTACTGACTATAACTGGCTCCAAGAAATTCCACCTAAACATAACATATCTACATATAAAAAGTTTAATTTATTGTTTTGAATGATTACATATAAATTGTGGAAAGACCAGAATATTTGTTTATATAGTATTTTCTGCTATGCTCAAGAAAGATAATATAAACATTGAAAGAAAAAAATTGCAGTGCAAAAAAGAAAGGAAAATGAAATTACCAATTTGCACCATTATTTCACAATTCTAATCTTAAGACATAGCAATAAACTTTGCACATGTAT
Organism: Electrophorus electricus; assembly: GCF_041902795.1. Classification (NCBI taxonomy): domain Eukaryota; kingdom Metazoa; phylum Chordata; class Actinopteri; order Gymnotiformes; family Gymnotidae; genus Electrophorus; species Electrophorus electricus. The sequence continues at coordinate 36,637,661 of NC_137502.1, read as the reverse complement.
GATAACAGGGCCCATGGTATTACAAATGGAGTTAGCTGTTGTTAGCTGCTAAGATAAACTAAAATAAAATCAATACATGTTAGTCTCAAAGGACTGTGAATGTAGGATAAGTAACCTTTTAAATAACTACAAACCAAAGCTTGGTTTGGTTTGTCTATTCTTGAAGACCTCACTGACAGTGAAATCTCCTTAATTAAAAAAAAATTATTGATCATATTGGAAAATAGACAGGTATTATTTGAATTTGTGTGGGTCTTGCTGAATAAATAATGAATTACTTACACTTGACAATGTTTGTCCCTGATTGATGTCCACCTCTTCTTTTTGTGGGGGATAATTAGAGGCTGAATAAATAAAACAAAATATATTCTTTAAAAAACAACAGGCAAGGAATACCATAGTAAATATATCTTCTGTGTTTTAGTTAGTCCTGTTTGACTAACAGACATATCAACAGTTTGTCACTTTGCTAGCACACACAAATGTACTTAATATCATATTACATATTAAGTTATGAAAATGCATTTTCATCACTTCCCAAGTGAACATCAAAGCTGCTTCTAATGAGTACAAGATAAACAGCACATAAAAAGCCCCAAGGTTGCATACGGAATCTGGTGTAACTAAAATGTGAATGTCTATGACAATATTTATGAGTTACTAATTGGACATTTCTCAGAAGAAAGATGAGACAAATAATATTAGAATAGTACCACTTTGCAGATTTTGGCTGTCTTGTATCTCTTCTCTAAGTGTCTGCACAGTCTTGTACATCTCAGCAGTGTAGCCGCGCTTATTGTTCTCAGAGACCAGACGGTTGATCTTCTCCAGCAGTGTTCTCATCTCTGATTGGTTGTTCATGCTCTTGCTGCAGGTGTGATATCTGTCTCCACACTTCTTCAGCAGCTCCTCTAGAATACTGCTTTTCTTTAGGTCATCTATGATGGTATCACAGGGCTCCCCTCTCTCGTAAGTGAAGAGAATTATCACAAATGGAAGAACATTTTCACCAAATCTACTCTGCAGGCTTTCTAGTCCTGCCTTATCAGTATCTGTTAACTGGCCCAGTTGTAGTACATAAATAATAACATGGATTGTATCTTCATTGATGAGTTTATCAGCAATTAGGTCCCAGTATACATTTTCCTCTTGCACACAAAGCATGTTGATCACAGACAAATTGTGATTTGATATTTTTCTTGGTTTCGGAACAATCAAAGAAAAATCTGCACTATTCAGAGTTGGCTTCTCATGTCCAAGGAGGATGTTGTCATGTCTGAAGCAAACTGCAGATGTGTTTCCACAGAGCACAGCAGTGATACTGATGTCTTGATCTAAAAGAAAACGCCATACATTTTACAATCCCCATACAATACTCTCAGTGAGCAGTATTACCTGATCCTTCTGTTATCAGTTAATGTAACTGATCAGTGTGGATTGTCCTCATATTTTACCATTTACATAATATATGGTATACTGCATTTTATCCTCATTTGCATATAATGGTATTCATAATAGAACACCATTCTGAATAAAATACCAGATGAACTTGTCAGAGATAAATACATCTTATACATTAAACATGCCCATCTATGGCTAGCTGTCACATTAAACATGTTTTTGGTTGAACAACAAAATGAAATAAACACATAAGCATTTACATAACATCACTGTTGTTGCTTTTTACAAAGCATTAGTATAATTCTGCACATGCACCCATTTACAGTGGTGTGAAAAAGTGTTTGCCCCCTTTCTGATATCTTTTTTTTTTTGCATATTTGTCACACATAAATGTTTCAGATCATCAAACAAATTTAAATATTAGACAGAGATAACACAAGTAAACACAAAATGCAGTTTTTAAATGAAGGCTTTTATTATTAAGTGAAAAAAAAATCCAAATCTACATGGCCCTGTGTGAAAAAGTAATCCCCCCCCCCCCCACGTTAAAACATTTAAACATAAATTAACTGTGGTTTATCACATCTTTGAAAAGCTGAGTTAAATATCTCTAGCCACACCCAGGCCTGATTACTGCCACACCTGTTGTCAAGAAATCACTTAAAAAGGACCTGCCTGACAAAGTTAAGTCGACCAAAAAATCCTCAAAAGCTAGACATCATGCTGCGATCCAAAGAAATTCAGGAACAAATGAGATACAAAGTAAATGAGATCTATCAGTCTGGAAAAGGTTATAAAGCCATTTCTAAAGCTCCAGCAAACCACAGTGAGAGCCATTATCCACAAATGGCGAAAATATAGAACAGTGGTGAATCTTCCCAGGAGTAGCTGGCCAACCAAAATTACCCCAAGAGCGCAGCAACGACTCATCTAAGAGGTCACAAAAGACCCCACAACAACATCCAAAGAACTGCAGACCTCATTTGCCTCAGTTAAGGTCAGTGTTCATGAATCCACCATAAGAAAGAGACTGGGCAAAAATGGCCTGCATGACAGAGTTCCAAGACAAACACTACTGCTGAGCAAAAAGAACATAAAGGCTTGTCTTAGTTTTGCCAGAAAACATCTTGATGATCCCCAAGACTTTTGGGAAAATACTCTGTGGACTGACAAGACAAAGTTGAAAATTTTGGAAGGTGTATGTCCCATTATATTTGGCATAAAAGTAACACAGCATTTCAGAAAAGGAACATCATACCAACAGTAAAATATGGTGGTGGTAGAGTGATGGTCTGGAGCTGTTTTGCTGCTTCAGGACCTGGAAGACTTGCTGTGGTAAATGGAACCATGAATTCCGCTGTCTACCAAAAAATCCTGAAGGAGAATGTCTGGCCATCTGTTCGTGACCTCAACCTGAAGCGTACTTGGGTTCTGTAACAGGACAATGATCCAAAACACACCAGCAAGCCCACCTCTGAAACAAAATAAAGACTTTGGAATGGCCTAGTCAAAGACCTGACCTGAATCCGATTGAGATGCTGTGACATGACCTTAGAAAGGCGGTTCATGCTCGAAAACCCTCCAATGTGGCCGAATTACAAAAAATCTGCAAAGATGAGTGGGCCAAAATTCCTCCACAGTACTGTAAAAGACTCATTGCCAGTTATCACAAATGCCTGATTGCAGTTGTTGCTGCTAAGGGTGGCCCAACCAGTTATTAGGTTTAGGGGGCAATCACGTTTTTACACAGGGCCATGTAGGTTTGGATTTTTTTTCCCCTTAATAATAAAAACCTTAATTTAAAAACTGAATTTTGTGTTTAATTGTGTTATCTTTGTTCTTTGTCTAATATTAACATTTATTTGATGATCTGAAATATTTAAGTGTGACAAAAATGCATATATATATATATATATATATATATATATATATATATATATATATATATATATATATATATATATATATATATCAGAAGGGGGCAAACACTTTTTCACTGTAGCTAATTGTCAAATTTATTTAAACAGTGTAATAGAAGAATGGGCCTATGTGTACAAAAATATAGGTCATACTCTCCTAAACCTTTTCTTTCCAGATAAAGGCATAAACATATATGATTCAGGAACTGGGAATCTGCTAAATCAACTGTTGAATTAGTTTATTTAGGCTCAAATCAGCACTTACCTTTTTCATAAGAAGTACTCTTCCACCTCTTGTTTTCAGTAAAATCTGCAGTCCTCCCTTTTCCATGTGCTTCACCTTCATCCTCCTCCTGTGGATTCTCATAAATCTCAAACATAAAATGAGTTCCTCCATTCTGTGTAACTATTCTGTCAATCTCCTTAAACAGATTTCGAACTAGATTCGGGTTGTTAATTTTGTTTAATTGTAATATGTGTTGCCTCCCATGGCATTCATTTAGTATCTTTTGAAAAGTTTCATTCTTCTCCTTGGCATACAATGAAGGCTTGCTGTTTGTAGTTATCACAATGGCATATTTCAGGGCTTGCTCACCAAAGGAGTCCAATATGTACCTCATTCTGGAGCTATCATTTGTTGTAAAGCTTTTAGACTCTATCACAAGTAAAAATGCATGAGGGCCTAGAGCAGACAGAGCTACACACTCTTGCACTTTCTGATGTAATGCCTCTTGAGTGAGTTCAGTATGAAACAGATTGGGTGTGCAGATGAGGGTGATGTTTCTCCCATCCACCCATCCGCTGGCTCTCTCATTGTGCTGCTCTACTGAAGGAGGTACTTCAGTCTCAAACACGTCTTTTCCCAGGATGAAGTTTCCCACTCTGCAGGCCTCTGGAACATTCTTCCCCAGCAGAACAAGCCTCAGATCAGACACTGGAAAATGAAGAAGGGTAACAGCAAAATAGAGTCATGTGTAAATTAGGTAGACATTTTTTCTCTTTTGTGGATTTATGTATACAGATCTTTTCCAGGACCCTCAGATTACAGTTGCTTTTTATCCTGCCTTAATAATGTCCACATATACTTTACCTTTAATTATTTTCAGTTTGCAAGACAAGCATCACCTTTGATTCACGTTTAAGCATCACATATGTTTGAGTGCATGATTTAGATAAAGTTACAATCTGCCTTTACAAATTGTCACTCGTTTTCCTATTTTGTTTTTTATTTTTCTGAGGTTTTCCCTTTGTGATCCGTGCACTACATGTAATTAATGCCACATGTTGCCATGTAGAGAAATTGCATTTATTTCATGCCACTACAAATTTCAAACAACACATTTTTCTCCCCTGTGTCACAAGTACCTCAACCTCACACTCTCAGATATGCATTGTTTTGGCTTGTTCTGCATTGTTTTGCTCATAACAGATTTCACACTCATTATATATTTAACAAAACAAAAACTAATGCCACATCTTTGATGCTGCTATCTGATGGTTGATTTAGCTGTAAACGTTGGTTAGACCAGGCAGTTCTTATTTATGCCTGGCATGTAAAATCAAAGCCCTGAAAGAGCAAGTACTTTATCCATGACAGATCTATGAAAGCCTGAACTACATTATAGCATGAAGGTGCATACAATAAAAAATAAAAAATAAATATAATATTTCAAATGCAGTCAAGTCAAGTCACAAGCTTACCTAATAAACAATCCACATAACTGATAACTAATTTATCCACTTTATATTGTGATAAATATCTGAAAATTGCATTAAAGGTATGTAATTTGAAATGTTCTAATTATGGGGTACATTTACTTTCTGCGTATAAATCCTCTTGACTCCCAGTTTATCTTTCTAAAAAGATAAATTATTAGCTTCTTAAATTATAAGAATTATTTTTATTGTTGTTGTTAACACACATTGTTAGCACATAGATAAATAATAAATGCTTTTAGAACACTGCAGAATGTTTTATTAGGACATGAAGTGATAGTCACTAAAACCTGCAGCTCAGTGGTGACATTATCTGCACATACAAGACCTCTGCACATTTTGTCAGGATTGATTAGAAATTAATACATTTTATTTGTACATGAGGGGTAATTCATTTCTGTGTTATGACCCAAACACATTGCAAACAGAAACTGGCAATCATGAATTAGAAAATAAATACATGTTAAGCAGTAGTTCATCTTAAATAGTCAATGATTGATCTAATGGCTTCAGTCACCAATTAAACCTTCTGTTGAAGACCAACATCTAGAGCAGCAATAATGGTTCCCCAGGGGCTGAAAGTTGAAGGATATGTAAAGAGTTATTGATTATTGATAAGAGTTATTGATTTATTCTAGAGCTTGTTTATGTAAAGAAGCCAGAGATCGAAATGAAAAATTAATATTTTTGGAATAAATAGAGATTATACAGTGAAGAACATTTGATTTTAGGTAGTTAAGCCAGCAAAGGAAAGGCAGATATCTGTATACAGAATGAATGAATGTCAAGGGAGAAAACATACAACCTTTGGGAGATCATATAGATAAATGTATGATAAATTAGAGAAATTGTTTACAAGTACTCTTTGAGATCTCTCTTTTTCAAGAAATCCATTATCAAGATAATTAATTGGTAAACCAATCTAAATGGTTTTTAAAATTTGTCAGCTATTAAAAAAGTTGCAGTGTGTTAAAATTAGATAAATTTATAGTCGTTGTTTTAGGTCCCACAAGGTGTTTGTAGACTGAATCTGGCAAAAACAATTTTGCATTGTCAGCCACCTCCATGGTGGGATGCAAACAGAAGAGTCTGTGACATGCAATGCTCTGGAACCACCACACTGCATGCCCCAGAATCCTCCAGGGAGCTCATCATCCTGCCGTATAACTCTATGTACCTGTGCCTCATTATGTCTCCTCTCATGCTTTCACAATGCGAAGTATTACTTCAGTTTCCTAGAGCATGTCAGCGTGTATTGACCTGTTTCCGTATCTAGTTCCATTACTAGTTCTTGTGCCTGTTTGCTCCTGTCCCATTGCCTCTGATTTGTATCTGCACTTTTGAATGTGTTTATCAATCAGAATAATTTTCTGGATTTTTACCTGGACTGTTTGTAGTATAAATAAACTGTTTGCTTTTTATCATTCACCAGAGTCTGACCTGACATGCTGCATGCTGTAACTGAACTTGATAGGCTTTGAGAATGTCAGTAATTTTTTAAAACAACATCTATACATTACCATTTAATTTAGCCAGTGTAGGTGGTTTAAAACCAGTCATGTAAAAAAACAAAAAACAAAAAAACCTTTAGGTTCCGATGATGTTTTTGGGACACTAAAATGCTCTACTGATCATCTTATTACAGTATCCATGTGATTGTGTCACAGATTTTTGGTCAGTGGTATAATTCCAATGGTCTGGAAACATTCAACTGTGTTAAGTGTTGAGACACAGAATGACTTTTGACTTTTGACTCTTACATCTTTGGCAATGAAATGCTTTAAAAATGATCCATTATGCTCATTTTTCCCCTCATATTATGCATATCATTTTACATACTGTTTGAAACACAAACAACTGCCAGTGCTGCCTCGACATGTCTTGCAGTATAAATCTTGCACTCAAAAAATGCAAGATTATTATTTGATGCAAAATTATTTGTTAGGTTTATCATTGATAATAAAAGTTTATGATTTAAGAAGGTTTAGACTGAAAATTAGCTTTTCTGTAGGTGAACTCTTGTTTTTTTGTTGTTTTTTTTCTTTTTAGGCCCAATTTATATTCAATTTATATTCATTATATTTATATTCTGTACTTTACCTTAAAAATCATTACATTGTCCTGTGGTTTCCAAGTTGTTCATAGTCTCGCAAAAGTGGATTGTGACCATAACATTACAGCTTGTAATCATAAACCCACCTCACTTGAATACTGTTTGACATCTAGTGATCGGAAAAAATATATAAATAAATAAATAAATACACTGCCACATTTTGTCATTATTTTAGTAGCTTGCAACTTTTTTTGGTTGGTTGTTTTTTTGTTTTAATCATGCTTGCTACACCACAAATCTTGATTAGATCATTTCTGTTATGCTAATTTTGATTGTGTTATAGATCTTTTCTTTTATTTGACAATATTTGATATCAATGTAATATTTAATTTCAATATATTATCTTATCCTAAGCTTGCAGTCTGTGGGTGACATTTTTTCATAAAAAAAAAAACAAAAACGTTTTTATGAGTGGAAACTTAATATATGTAAGAATTTGCTATTAATCATTGAATCATTAATTAAAATTTACCTGGAATCACAATTAATTTTAATATAATATAATTGCCAAGGTGTACTGCTGCACTTTAGTTTAAACATCACAAACCCACAAATAATAATCACAATATGTTGTGAAACTAAATCTTCCACTGAGTTATACAAAATTTGCTTTTTAGGAGTAAAATATGTTTTTCATTAACTATTGTTTTTTGAAGCAGTTCTTTGAAGTGCCACCCACACAGTAAAATAAAAAAATTTAAATAGTAGTAAGATGAATTTCAACCACTGAATTAATTGTAGGTCCTTTGAAAATATTGCTAAATAAAAATCTTTATTTAAATTGAGATACATATTAATTTATTAATTTAACATAGTTTTAGGGTATAGGTTATCAAAATCTACAGAAGGAAAATGGTTTTATCCTTCAATATTGTTGAATCCATCAGGTAGGCAGCAATCCCCTCCACTCAAATATGTCTGATGTTATATCTGGACAAATGAAGTGAGTCATTTGTTCTGGTAGAACAATTGTTCCCACATTTAACATATAAACTGTAAACAAGCTTTGTATGTCTAATGGAAAGTTTCACTTCTTCCTTAACTTCTTTTCACCTATTTGGCACCTGAAAGAATATCCTTCTCTTTTTATTAATTATTGCTTTTTTCTGAGTGAGAGAGCACTCAGAAATCAATGAGCAACGAACTGTTGAGAAGTATATTATGATCAAACCAAAACTACTATCTGACAAGATTATGTGCACACCTGCATTAAGGATTTAAATTTAAGACACAAGTTCTATGAAATATTTTCAAAAGCCTCTGAGATCATCAATACCACTATCTGACCAAATTTTAACTGTTTTCATCACTTTTAGCCTATTTACCACATATGCCAGCAGAACAGAGGTATGATCAGCAGAGCCAAGAGTTTAGTTTCCGGTTTCCTTCAGATTTTATCCCTTTGAGTTAGTAGATTGTGTTTCCTTTTCACCAAAACAAAATGCTGTTCTGCACATGCATCCTGCCTACACTTCATATCTATAATGGTCACACAGAGATGCAAACCCAGAAATGCACACAAACATTTACATTTACATTTTTTTGCATTTAGCAGACACTCTTGCCCAGAGCGACTTAAAAAAGTGAATATATAGAATATATAGAATATATCATAGCCAGTACAGTAGGTGATCACAAATTAATACACTTGACTTATGGGAAAGTATTCATCGCATGTATATATTATATTGTCAATAGCAATCACAACCTTTCTCCACACATATCAGTGTTACTGCCATGTTGAGCGTTACTGACTTTTGCAAACAGAAGAATCTTAGTGATGATAGAAGCAGGCCACACCCATTATCCTGGTGATTTTACAGAAAGTCACATGGTTCCAATTGCCATTTCATCTTGCCGTTCCTGTCAGACTGGATAAACAGGAACACACAGAAATGCACACTGAGAAAAGGGAAGAAAATAACATTCTATGATGATTTAACAGCAACACTACATAACTCTCTCTCTCTCTCGCTCTCTCTCTCTCTCTCTCTCTCTCTCTCTCTCTCTCTATATATATATATATATATATATATATATATATATATATATATATATATAATAAAACATATATACATACATATATGTACACTGTATATATGCATACATATTCAATAACCCTCATAACTCTAGATACAAACATGTACTCTGTCTATATGTACACATGTTCAATAACCCTCAACTTTCTATGAGGTACAAGACTAATTGAAAACTGCTTTTATCACTTTCTTCAACCTCAGTTGTAACAATCAGAATATTACACTTCCCATGACGTGAAAGAAAGCAAAAACAAAAAAAGAGAGAGACAGTGGATTTTACAGCAGCACTACATACATTCTACTCAAACTTTCTTTATACCAGTCACTTTATTAGAAACACACTACAGGTACAGTTAGAGTCTATAGGACATCTGTCACTCTGCACAAACTTAGCCAATCTGTAACCCTTCACCAGTGTTCAGTGCCTGAATAGAGGCTGTATCAATTTGGGTATCTGGTCACAAGTGCCCCTGTGATCAGACACTAACCAGTGAAGTAGAATGAAGAATATGGAGGTTGATGAATTCTGCTTTCCAAGAGATAAGATGCAATTTGTAATCATACACTTAAAAAATCCACTCATATAGTTATACCTCATAAACCAGCCAATGAGTGAAAGTACAAGGTTGGTGTTTTTAATAGTGACCTGTGAGTATAGAGCTATATCAATATATCAGTCTGTTGGGTAAATGTCTTACCTGATCAGAGCTCAGCGGATGCTGGATTCTGTGTTCACTCAGTGACTGCTGTGCTGTCCTGTGCCGCTGATTCTTTTTTCCTTTAGGCTATGAGTGGCAGGTTTAACAATGATAGTTTTCAGAAGGGTGGGGCTTCTTTCTTCATGAGTTGGGTGATAGGAGAAGGCTAAGTGCCTTTTGTGATAGTGACTTGAATGCTGTCTGTTCTTACATTCCTTTTTCTCCTGGTTGTGATCAGAAGAGAGGAAAGTACAAAAAATATCCTGGACTTTCCACACAGAAAAGTAAAATGAAGTTTTACACAAGGCTTTTAAAAGCATCAATAATTTCTTATATTAAAGTTTAACTCATTGGAACATCTGATGATTTGGACGCTTCGGGAGCCACGCCCCTTGAGAGGGGATTCTGTCACGGAACACTCTCTCTCCCAAAAAGCAAAAAACATTCTGTGATGATTTAACAGCAACACTATATATATATATATATATATAACCCTCATAACACTACATACATACCCAACTTCGCGAGATGGAGCACTGCATCAGAATGCCTGCCTGCCATCTCCCCAAACAAAATCTCTGCTCTCAACTGAGCCGAGGCCAGAGAACTCGGGGTGGCCAGAGGAAGTGATTCAAAGACACTCTAAAGACCTACCTTAAATAAATCCAGATTAACATTGCTAACTATTAAGGCCTGGCCATGGCTCATCCCCTATGACACCACATGATCCATCCAACAGCAATGAACTTTGTGTAATGCTTGTGAAAAGAAAGGGTTTTATTATAAAAAGGGATATTCCAAAGCCAGAATCAACAGGCTAGAGTCAGAAGCCAGATGTAAAAGCATGATAGGTGGTGCCTCATGAAGCTGGTTAATGTGCATAAAGGTAATATTGTTTTAGGTTACCTGAAAAAGTTAATTAGCCAAATCTTCATGCAGCATCCACAATGGTCATGGGCATATTCAGCTAACGTTAATCTTTATATATTTCATTATATTTCTTAGAAATCCCACGTGAAGTCTTAGTAATGTGTCAGTCATTGTAATGATGCTTGTGAAAAATTTGCTAGCTAGTAGCTTTAATTTATTGTATATTTGTATAATATCCTGTGTAGCTGTACTTACTTATGATAAATGGCTTTATTAGTGTTTGTTTGGAAAAGTTATTATTATTATTGTAATCGGATGGTTGGTGTTTCAAGCCCCACCATTGCCAAGTTGCCACTGTTGGGGCCCTGAGCAAGGTCCTTAACCCTCAATTACACAGATATCTGTGATGTGAGGAAGTTGAGCAGGATGCAGGGACAAGTTGCGTGAAACAGAAACATATATTTATTAATACACGAAACAAAGACCACGCAGCACATTGGCTGACGCAAGGTTAAACACAGATAAACAACAATGTTAACACAAGACCTTATATACACACACAGTATTGACAGAACTAGGAACAGGTGTGATACATGGGGAGGACGTGGCCACACAGACATTCATGTGCGCACACACATACACACACACACACACACACACACACACACACACACATGCAGGGAGATGTCTAGGAAGAGGGGGCCGTATCGTAACAATATCGTGGCTGCCCATCCAAGTGTGTCTTCATATAACAATGCATAGATTTCTTTATTAGTCCCTTATAATAATAATCATAATATTATTATGATTATTATTATGAATGTTCAGTTCATGGCTATGGCCTTGCTGCATCTTATATTTAAATTGTAACGAATGCCTGAGTGCCGAAGGTCGTGGAGCAGGACGCACAGACTCTCTCGACGGAGTGAAACATTTAATGATACAAAAACATAAAGATGATGGTGGCACTCACAAATAACATTACATGCTCACAGACGCACTTAACACTAACGTCTTTAACATTTAACACAAGCTAGACAAACATGATTACTGATTACATTCAAACGCTAACAATCAAACAATAACGAATGGTGAGGCACGCACTGACAGGGGTTTAAATAGACAGACAGACGCTAACACTTAACCCCGTACAGGTGTGGCCCTTCACGGGGGTGTGGCTACAAACATGAGTGAACCCCCCCTGCATGCGGCAGGCCGTACTACGTGACTCATGGTGGGGAGCGTCCCGTGACATAAATGTAAATGTGTGTCAGGAAAAGTGAAAATGTGTTAAAACTGAAGGTGTCAGACCAAATCAAAGTCAAAGTCAAATGCCTTTTATTGTCATTTCACATTTTGCAATGAAATTATGTTCTGCAGTGAAGGAGACAACTGTCTTCACTGGCATACCATTGATATACAAGGGAGTAGGGTCCACCTCCTGTTTCCTGAAATTAATGATCATCTCTTTTGTTTTGGAGATGTTGAGTACCAGGTTGTTAGAGGAGCACCAGTCCACAGACCTCATCCCTGTAGGCAGATTTATCTCCATTGTATATCAAGCCCATCACTGCTGTATCATCTGCAAATTTAATTAGAGTGTTTGTGTTAAGGGAGGGTGTGTAGTCATGTGTAAAGGCAAAACAAAAGAGGACTCAGCACACACCCCTGCGGGGCTCCAGTGTTGATCTTTAATGAGGATGAGGTGTGAGCCTCCACCTTAACTGTCTATGAGCGGTCGGTTAAAGGTTTTTAATCCAGCTGCATACATGACGGTCTATACCAAGGCTTTACAGTTTGGCCTCCATTTTGCTGGGAATGATGATCTTAAAGCATGAGCTGAAGTGTAGAAGCAGCATCCTCACATGTATACCCAGGTGCTCCTGATGGAGCAGAGCAGTGTGCCGTGCTGTGATGATTGTACCATCCGTTGATCTATTTGCTTTGTAGGCAAACTGATGCTGATCCAAGGTGAGGGGAAAAGCTGCTTTAATGTGCCTCAGGACCAGCTTCTCAAAGCACTTCATGACAGCTGGAGTAAGAGCAACCGGTCTATAGTCGTTGATGCAGCTGATAGTTGGCTTCTTGGATACAGGCATTATTGTGGCAGATTTTGGAACAGTGTCTGATGAAAGTGAGAGATTGAAAATTTTACTGAATACCTCAGCCAGCTGGTCTGCACAGACTCTGAGTACCCTCTCAGGGATGTCTTCAGTGCCAGCAGCTTTTCAAGGGTTTGTACTGCGTAGCACCCTCCTAACATCTTCTGTGCTGACAGTGAGTGTCTGACTGCCTGTAGCTGGTAGTGAGTAATTCACCTTCTCTGTGTGCACCTCAAAGTCTGACTGCCTGTAGCTGGTATTGAGTAATCCACCTTCTCTGTGTGCACCTCAAAGCATTCAAAGACTCAATTAAGATCCTCCACTAGATTGCTGCTGTAGTTTATGGGTGTGTCTCTGCTGCCTTTGTGCTTGGTGAGATGTTGAATACCTTGCCAGGCTTGCCTCATGTCTCCATCATTAAAAAGTCCCTCTATCTTTCGCCTGTAATGAACCTTGGCTCTACTGATGGCTCTTTTCAGATTGGACCTGGTAGCACTATAGAGGTCATTGTTCCCCAATCTGAGTTGTGCTGTCGTAGCAGAAGCATAACATTCTTTGTCATCCATGGTTTGTTATTGGGGAAGGACTTAAGAGTATCAAGAAATCGGTGCTGAAAGAGAAAGGTAGCCAGAGCAGCTGTTTGAGAATAGGTGAAGCATGCTCCATCATTCTCATGGGTGTCAGAGCTCTTTGCTTGGCAGGAAATAGATGCAATACAGTATTCCAGATGAGTTGACAAAAAAAGCATGTATATATATATTTTTTGCAGTGAATTTTATGGACACTTTTTTAGGTTTTTCACTTTCAGTTGTTGGGAGACTTTTATGGACACTGGATATATTTCTGAGGTGGTAGGATGTGATTTTACAAACATTACATATATGGTTAAAGTTAAGGTCACTTTTATGTAGGTTTGAGACAGTTGTTAGACTATACAAACACTCTAAGTGTGCCAGTGCAACATTTCTCTGTTCACCATTCCCAGTAACAATGAAATCACTTTTGTGTTTGTTTAACGGCAATGTGACCCATCAAAGATTTAATGTCCTCTTGACAATCAGATAAGGAGCTGATAGAACTTCAAGAGCCAGTAGTGACAGGTATATAGAGCTGGATATCTCCTGCATACTGGTGGAAGCCAATGTTGTATTTATTAATTATCCTGGCTAACAGGATCATGTATAGATTACCTAACACATACGACTCTTGAGGGACTCCACAAAGCATGATTCTTGGATGAGTGAGTTCTAAGCACAGCGTAGTATTTACAGCCAGTAAGGTAGGTTAGGAACCAGTTTAATAAAGAACCAGAGAGGTCAACCCCTTGTTTGTAGCCAAAGAAGCAGTTTCAAGTTCAAGTTTCGTTTATTTGTCACATACATAGTCATACACAGTATAACTTGCAGTGAAATGGTTGAGAGTGCTCTGTCCAAACTGAGGAAAAAGAAAACAGGGGTGCATAGAGAAATATATATATTCTATATATGTACAAAAATATATTAACAATGTATGTACAATATATGTATGTACAATATATGTTTCTGTGCTAGGATGAGCTCAAGAGCCAAACTGATGTAAATATGCACAGGATGAGATATCAAATATGATTACCCAAATCATTAGAGATTCACATATGTCCCAGCCCACTCACTTCACAATAGGCAGAGGTCACAGGAAGGCATCTGTGTTTCACGGAATTATTCTCACGACACCTCTAGAAGGCTCAACAGTGAGGTCTGGCATCTCAGCCCCATCCCCCTCCAAGCTCACTTTAAACCAACACTTCTTTATATAAATAACCCATTTAAGTTAATGAAATTGATATAGATATATAATTGAATGTATATCAGATTTCTATATTTTTGCCTAGGAGTGGATTAATTGAAATTGGACTATACTACTCTTCTTTAGAAGAGGCCTGATGACACCTGTTTTAAGACTTTGTGGATAAATACCTTGTTGATTGATGATGCTCAAAATGTTACTAAGATTGAGTGGGTAGAGGATTGAGAAGGCAGTTAGTAATGTTTAAAGTGAAAACACTTTAGTAGGACTGTTATGACCCTAATGTACTGGCTTGATGGTCTAAGGCCAAAAGACAGCAACATAAAGGAAAACACAGAGATGCAAGATTTGTAATAGATTTAAGCTACTTTATCATTTATATATATAGTGGGGAAAATATTTTTTTGATCCCCTGCTGATTTTGTAAGTTTACCCTCTTAAAAAGACATGAACAATCTATACATTTCATGGTTTGTTTATTTTAACAGAGAGAGAGACGAAATATCAACATAATAATAATAAAAAAAATCATTATAAATTAATTAATTTGTATTTGATTAAGTGAAATAAGCATTTGATCCCCTACTATCCAGCAATAAATTTGACCCCCACAGACCAGTTATGTGCTCATGAGGCACAAAAATTAGTCCTGTCCCTTTAAGAAAGTACTCTTAATCTCACCTCATTATGTGCATGAAAAACACCTTTTACAGAATCAGTCTCTTCCATTCAAACCTCTCGACCACCATGGGCAAGACCAAAGAGCTGTCAAAGCATGTCAGGGACAAGATCTACACAAGGCTGGAATGGGCTACAAGAACATCAGCAAGAAGCTTGGTGAGAAATAGAATGCTGTTGGTGCGATAATTCAAAAATGGAAGAAATACCAACAGTCATTAGCCCTCGTGCTGACGCTCCAGGTAAGATCTCAACTTGTGGGGTAAGGATGATTCTGAGAAAGGTGAGGTGTCAGCCCAGAATTACATGGGAGGAGCTTGTTAATGATCTCAAGGGAGCTGGGAGCATAGTCACCAAGAGTAATACACTTCGGCGTAATGGATTAAGATCCTGCAGTGCCCGAAAAGTCCCTCTGCTCAAGCAGGCTCATGTACAGGTCTATCTAAAGTTTGCCAAAGAACACCTGAATGAGTCAGAGAAGGCTTGGGATAATGTGATGTGGTCAGATGAGACCAAAATTGAGCTCTTTTGCTTCAACTCGCTATGTTTGCAGGCACAGGAATGCTAGATATAACCCCAAGAACACCATCCCTACTGTCAAACATGAAGGTGGAAACATTCTGCTTTGGAGCTGTTTCTCTGCTAAGGGTACAGGAAGACTTCACCGCATTGAGGGGCTGATGAATGGAGAATCTTGAATGAGAACCTCCTGGCCTTAGCCAGAACACTGAAGATGGGTCATGGATGGGTCTTCCAGCATGACAATGACCCAAAACATACAGCCAAGGCAATAAAGGAGTCGCTTAAGAAGAAGCACAAAGAACATCTGTGGAGGGAGCTGAAACTTTGAGTTGCCATGCAACTGCCTCAAAACATTGGAGAGTGACTGTAAAGAGGAGTGGGCCAAAATCCCCCCTGACACGTGTGCAAACCTGGTGACTACAAGAAACGTCTGACCTCTGTGATTGCGAACAAGGGTTTCCCCACCAAGTAATGAGTCATGTTCTGCTTGAGGATCAAATGCTTATTTCACTTAATCAAAAATACATTTATAATCTTTATTTTTTTAAATTTTGGATTTCTTTGTTGATATCCTGTTTCTCTCTGTTAAAATAAACCTACCATGAAAATTATAGACTGTTCATGTCTTTATAAGGGGGTAAACTTCCAAAATCAGTAGGCGATCAAATAATTATTTTCCCCAGTGTACACTGTGTTGTTATCTTAGCTGTGATTTAGAGTGGATTTACAATACTTCGTTGCTGTGTCCTTAAAAGCTGCAGTTTAAGCATCTCCTGTGCTTTAAACAAAACCCAATTGCTGCGTCATTTAAAAATCATACATCTGCCACCATATCTCAGGTTTAAAAGATATGGTTTTAGTACAATTTTTTTTTTAATTTATTGAGTTTTAAGCAAAGACCTTTGTAGATAAAACATATTTCATCTCAGGTGTTTTATATATTCCATGCAAAGGCCTATACACTTTCAACCTTAAAGTTTTTGTGGACTTCATGGCATGTTTTAATTAAATTTTATTGTGCACTGAGGTACAATATTCAACTAGAAGAAGGGTTAAGTGCAGTTTTTGTTAGGCTTTTTCAGAATGTGTTGCCTAAGTTGATTTAGGTTAACACTATTATTGACTTAAAAGAGAAACTATTGCAGACTCGCATATTCATGTGCTTCCTCAAGTGTTTCAGGCTTATGATGGTATTCAATCACCTTTCTTTGAATCATGTTTTAAAGCTTTAGCCTCATTAAAGACAAACTTTTATTGATTCCATTAGGAACAGATTGTGTTCCTCATTGAATTTTCAGCACTTACTATGATATTGCTTGTTCATTTCTCAGAGATATATCTATAGACTATATAAATATTGGTCAGAGAAAGCTAACAGGTCAGTTGAATCAGTGCAGTTTCATGTTGAGTAATTTACAACCCACTTGCTTTTGAGTGCTAAAATACGCAGCACTGTACACAATTTTTGTGGTATACACAGACTTTGTGTAATTGCTGTTGCTGTGTTAGGTTAGACCTAAAATAGGCTGTTATTGTGTGCTATGGGAATAAATTAACTCTAGGAAGACAATATTAATCTGTTTATTTTGCATTTAAATATAAAATATTTTTAATTAAAATTAAATATATGAGGAAATATTTCAACAAATTTTAAAAACAATATAAGATACTATATTGATTGACAAATTTGTAAGCTTTTATATTGTAAAATATGTCCTTATTATGCAGTGATTTGTTACACTGGTTTACAAGGTTTTTGTTTCCTTTATGGTTTTTGGTGTTCCAAATAGACTTTTTGATGCTGATCACAGAAATTACTTCGAAATTTTTACATCACTTACGGTTTTTGAGAAACGGCTACTTTTGTTTTACAATCATTGTGAATTTTTGAGACATAATATTGCATATATAGATTTACTTGCTCGACAGTACATTTTATTTATTTTTTTGGTTAAAATCATATTTCTGGTGGCCATGACTAATGTAACATTAATAGAGACTCAATTTGTTAAAGTACACCAAGGAACTGTTCCAGATCATGCAGGAACTTGCTTGGGCACACTTGGGCAAGTCCAAGCTCAGCTGCAAGATTCTAGCTTTTTTCCATGTCAACGCAGCCTTACATAACTAGCAGTTGCGGTGAGTAACAGTCTTTCTATGTAACGAAATGCTCATGCACACAGACGTATCACTGAAACTGCTGAGTTTAAAGACTGTGCACTTGATTTCATATAGATTTTGAAATGTAATAGCTGTGACATATTTTGTTACATATGTGGCGAGTTTACTCCGAAAGCACTGAAAAGGAATATGACTGTACTCATTAAAAAGGCATACGAGTTATACTTCAGGTGCAAAATTGGTGACCAGAATAAATGATGGGCTCCTCATATATGTTATGCATCTTGTGCCAGTAGTCTGTGAGCTTGGTTGAAAGGTGTGCGACCATCCATGCCATTTGCTATCCCAATGATATGGAGGGAGCAGAAGGATCATAACTGATTGTTACTTCTGCATGATGAATGTATCAGGATATTCTTCAAAAAACAGGAAATTTATTGAGTACCTGAACTTTGCATTGGCAAAGATCAGTGCTGCATGATGACAGTCTTCCTGTTCCAAAACATCCAGTGGTGTGGACATTAGAGGATGAGGAGGTAGGCAGTGATGGCGAGCTGATGCAGATGGAAGCTGCTGCTGATCCAGACTTCGCGCCATCAACAACCCTCATGTATTATCTCAGGTAGAGCTGAATGATCTGGTCAGAGATTTGGGTTTATGAAAGAGTCAGGCACAGCTGCTTTGGTCAAGGCTGTAAGGATGGAATCTTTTGCCATCCAGCATGGAAATTTCAGGATTTCAGAGCAATCGTGAAGATCTGAAAATATTTCAGTCAAGTCAACAGTCTGACTTTTTGTTGTGACATCGATGGATTGTTTTGTGCTCTCGGTTGCGACCATGAAGCATTGGTGCCTGTTTATTGAATCATCAATGTTAAGTTTGAAGGCTGTTTTGCTGTACAACGGCAATATTTACCCTTTCATACCTGTCAGACATGCCGTTCATATGACAGAAACGTATGAGAACATGCAGCTTCTGCTGAACCACATTCAGTACTCAAGATACAACTGGAATTTGTGTGGTGATCTTAAGGTAGTTGCAATTCTATGGGGTCTGCAGCTATGAATCAACCAAGTATTGTTGCTTCCTTTGCAAGTGGAACAGTTGAGCAAAAGATTCGCATTACATCAGAAAGGTCTGGCCTCCCTGTAAGAAACTGGTGCCAGGGCAGAAGAATGTTGCACATGACCCATTGGTAGATCCAAAGAAGATATTTCTTCTGTCTTTGCACATCAAACTTGGGCTAATGAAAAATTTTATTAAGACAATGAACAAGCAAAGTGAGGCCTTTGCTTATCTGCAACTGTAACAATTTCCCTTAGGAACAAGTGCGAGGCAGAATGCATGTGCAGGGGTGTTTTATTAACAAGGGAAGCAATCACAAAAAGGGCAAAATGAACAGGGGCTGTCACAGATGACAACAATGCAGCGAGCGGAATAGAAACAGGACAGACAGACATGACTTACCAAAATAACCAACAAAGTAGAAGACAAAATGCAGGGCTTAAATAACTAAGACAATCATGTACAGAACAGACTCAGGTGAACATGGGAACATGGGGAACCAAAACACGGACTGGGATGAAAGAATAGACAAGAGGTGGTGAAAACGAAACTAAGGAGGAGAACCAGGAAGTGCAGGAAAACAGACGACAGGGAAGCCATGACAATAGGGACGCCAGGATCGCAGCCATTCCTGACAGCGGCAGATGTTTCCACGCTTAAGTGATGCCAAGATAAGGGTGTTTTCATTGGCCCACAAATCCAAGATGTGATGAATGATAGCCACTTTGATAGTCTTCTGCAGGGTGCAGAACATGTTGTGTGGACAGCCTTCAAGAATGTCATTTGTAACTTTCTAGGCAACTACAAAGCACCTGACTATGAAAAACAGGTTCAATGTCTGCTTCAGGCATACAAATCGATGAAGTGCAACATGTCACTTAAGATACATTTTCTTCATTCCCACTTGGACTTCTTCCCAGACAACCTCAGTGCCATGACTGACAAACATGGTGAAAGGTTTCATTAAAACATTGCCAAGATGGAGAAATGGTATCAGGGCAAGTGGAATCCATCTATGCTGGAAAACTATCATTGGGCTCTTATCCGTGATGCATCAGACATTGATTATAAATGAAAATCTATGGCTAAGCATTTCTAGTATTTTTTCATGTTGCCAGCATTGCCATCACAGTGTACGCCGCTAGAAACTTGACAATGCTTAATGAAAATTGCAATTTTCTGACAAACAGTACATGATACAGACATTATAAATACATATTCATATTCAGCATGTTAAAATCTACTTGTTTCACCAAAAACAGCGGAGGAAACAATTTTTTCTCAAAAATGTATTTACCAGTGTTATGATATAATTTGACAGGACATCCAGTTTAGAAGAGGTTTAGTGGATCAGTCTTGTGCTTGTTTGGACAGATCAATGAGGTTTAATGCAAATATGTTAAAATTAAATATAGACATGACTTTCTATCCAAATCAATTTAATGAAGTATTCATTAATGTTAAGGAGCATTTAGTTTGGGCCTCAAAAAGAAAACTTTTATTCTTAAATGTGCTAACTCAATATCAAATTACAAAGTCTACTTTTAATTCTGATGCTGTACTTTCTGTAATAATTCATGGCCATGTAAAATGGTGTTTCAGGTACAACCTGATGTAGTGAACATGGAGAATTCTGTCAGAAAGTGATTCTTAAACATATATTACTACTTAAAAAGACTTGCAGAAGAATTGATGACTCAGATTGATGCCACTGGATCTTTACAGAAGCTGCCATTTTAATAGTAAACTCAAATTGATGTGCTTACATACACTGATCTTTTTCTTTTTTAAAAGCAGTGTGAGGATCGTTCTGCTCGGGAATACTAGTGTTGGGAAGAGTGTAACAGGAAACAGGAAAAATTACAATTCAAAAAACATTCAAAGACATTCAAAGATGATACGTTAGTGACCACTGTGTGTCAGAAATATACAGCTGAATTCAATGGGAAGCAGATTACTGTGATTGATACTCCAGGGCAGTTTGATTGACATTGGTCATGTGGAGATCAGGAGCGGAATCACTAAGTGATCCACATGTTTTCCTGCTGTTGCTGCTACTAGGAAGGCGGTGGAACCAGACAGTATCTGCGGTAGAGTCCTCAAAGCCTGCACAGAACAGCCAGCCCTGGTATTCACTGACATCTTCAACCTCTCCCTGATGCTCAGTATCATCCCATCTGGCTTCAAGTGATCCACCATCGTCTACGTCCCAAAGAAACCTCGACCCTCTGGCCTTAATGACAACTGCCCTGTTGCCCTCACATCAGTTGTGATGAAGTGCTTTGAAAAGCTAGTCAGAGACTTCTTCACTGCCACCCTCCATGGACCCACTGCAATTTGCATACCGCCACAACTGCTCCACTGATGATGCAATTGCACATCTGCTCCACACCACACTGATCCCCCTGGACAAAGGGAGGGGTAATTATGTTAAAATGCTGTTTGTCGACTACAGAGCAGCATTTAACACTATCATCCCCTCCTGACTCACTACTAAATTGGAGGATCTAGGACTGCATACATCCCTGTGTGACTGGATCTCCAACTTCCTAACAGACAGACCACAATCAGTACAGGTGGGCAACTGTGTCTCATCCACCTGATGAGAGAGAGAATCCTCACAAGGAACATCACAGTCTGGTTTGGGAACAGCACCAAGCAGGACAGACAAGCACTCCAGAGGGTGGTGCGTTCAGCAGAGCCCATCACTCATACGGAACGTCCTGACCTGCAGACCATCTACTACAAGCGGTGCCAGACCAAGGCCAGGAAGATTGTGAAGGACCCCACCCATCCCAACAATAGGCTCTTGTCTCTGTTGAGGTCAGGGAAGCGCTTTCACTCCCTGAAGACCAATACAGAGAAACTGAAGAGGAGCTTCTTCCCACAGGCCATTTGGGCCCTGAATCAACTGATAAACTGTGGGGACCACCACCATCAATAAAATGACTGTAAATTGTAAACTGGAATTGTACATTGTGTACATATACATATATTCATATTTTACATTGGGTATATATATATATATATATATATATATATATATATATATATTTCCTCAGTTTGGACAGAGCACTCACAAAAACCATTTCACTGTGAGTTATACCATGTATGACTATGTACGTGACAAATAAACCAAACTTGTTGCTGAAGGTGGGGCAGTGCTTCTCAGAGGAAGAGAAAGTAGCTGTGCAAATGATCTAAAACATTTTTGGGACAAATCTGTGATGTACACTAATCAGCTTAATTGAACAGTATGGTAACAGATACCATGTGTTTAAAAACAAGGACAATAGAGACCACACCCAGGTGACTATGCTCCTGGATAAGATCAATGCCATGATAACACTGAATGGAGGGAGTTGCTACACTAATGAGATGCTCTTCCAGGTAGCAAGAGAAACACTAGAAGAACAGGAGAGAGAGGAACAGATAGAGAAAGATATAAAACAGAGATAGAAATATGAAACAGAGATAGAAAGAAAGCCATCCAAGAGGAAAGACTGAATGAGAGAAAGAAGAGAAAAGGAGTTTAGAAAGAGAAAGAAAAGTGACTCAGAAAAGAAATGGAAGAAAAAGAGGAACAGCAGAGATTTGCTGCTTCAAAAAAAAGAAGAAATTATGAAAAAGAAGGAAGGATTATGAGAAAAGTTGAAAAAATATACACAAATGCAGAGAGAGGAGTTTGAAAGCAATGCTACATCTGTAGCATGACATATACATGCTAGTTTGACCAAATATTTGCCAAGTATTTTGTAATGTTCCATTCTGTGTTTGTTTAGTGTGTGTGTGTGTGTGTGTGTGTGGTTGTGTCCCATTACAGATTCAGTTACATATTCCAGTACAGCATTTCATATTTTCAGCATGTCATGAGACAAGAAGCTAGAGGGAGGAAGGCAGTGATATATGTTACGTTGGTTTAATAGTGTGCTATTAGTGATGTGTGACTTTGCTTGCAGTTTTCACTTTGCTCTTGTCTTTGCCCTTTTTCCTTTTGTATATTTGTTTATTTGTATATTTGTTTATTTGAATATTTGTTTATTTGTATATTTTCCACTTTGCACCTTTTATTGTGTGTTCACTGGTAATTGGGGAGCGACCGCCATTTTGTTTGGGGTTTGATCTGTCTTTTCCACTTAAGGAGTAAGTGTGGTTGTGTGTGTATTTTCTTTTGTCTGTGTAGGTTTAGTGAGTCTATAGTGTGAATTTGTTTGTTATTTTGGCCTGGGTCACTCCTGACGTTATAGTCCAGGGTCACACTGTCTCTTGTATATATATCACACTGTCTGTTGTACAATACATTGGCTATCATTGAACTACTATGGTCTGTTGAAATCTGATTTCATTTCCACTACACACTTGTTTAGCCGTTTTCCTCACACTTCTTGGTATGGCCTGGAGCCTATACAAGTTCGTAACAGTAATTTTTAAAAGGTTTTCACAAAATCAAATGTACTACCTCAAACTATAGCCAGGAGGAATTCTATATTCAGAGACATTAATGAAGATTTGAAGGATGGTTAACAAAATGTGCATGATAAATGATGAGTTATAGTTCCCAAGTTCACACCTGCAAGCTTTTTCTAATAAATTCTATGATGTGTGCAGGAGGGAACAAAACATCAGTGCGGGAAAGGTGTGTTTTCCTATACTCCCAGCTGTCATTATTAATCCCTCCCATGTCCCGTGTTTTTCCCTGTCTTGTGTACCTTAGTTCCATTCTGTAGTTTCATTTTCTCCAACCCTTGTTTCTAGTCTTGTTAAGTTCATGCATTTAAACCCTGTCTTGATCCCTGTGGTTGTTTTTCATTGCATTTTTGTGCATGTTTATTTGAATGCTTGCATTCATTGTGTTTGAATGTTTAAATGCCTGTGTTTCAAAGCCTTCATTTTTGTTAGGCTATTTTGTTTAGCCTTCGTGTTTCTAGTCTGTTATAGCCTGCTTCCCCTGTTAACCCTTGTTTTGTTACCATGTATCTACGTACTCTCCGTGTTGGCTCTATGACCCTGGACTACGACTCTGATTCTGAATTTGCCAATAATAAATCTCGCTCTTCTCAACAATTTTCCCCATAGACATCCACAGGACATATGCATACATTCCTGATCATAACTTATAAATCATCTATAACTCTAAAGTCAAACCATGTAAAGCTACTCTAAATGCTGATTGTGTGTTTTCTGAGGTTGTTGAAGTGCTCCATCAAACATAATGTTATTGAAAATAAGACCTTTCATATTTGTTTTAAAGATTACTGTGACCTAACTGGTGTAACAGGTTAGTAAAGTACTCTTATTACTGTGTCATGTGATTTCAGGTAAGACATACATAAACAGTAGTCACTTCCTGTAGTGACTCAATCAAAAGCAAAAGGAAACAAGCTGCGGCAAAATACTGGAAGATGAAATCTTGCTGTTCTTGACCAAGTTGTGCTAAAAAGGTATTTGCTGTTTATTTAGCTTTGTATCTTGTTTGTTTATCTTTTTTTTTACAAACATTGGTATGCAACCTTTCTGTTCAGTTGTGTTATAAAGGGCTTAAAGTGTCATCAGGTGCTCAAAAGGATAAAAAGCAGCTAGTAATTTACTTTGGTAGATTAAATACTACAGCAGAGTGGCATTTAATATACTGTCCAAAATGGTCCAGAAGGTACAATACCAGTCAACAATCGGAATAGGCTACCAAACCAGAACAGGATGAGGCCAAGGCGGAATGCAGAAAAAAAACAAAAAAACAGTTCATAAACCAGGAAGGTAAATAGCAACATGAAAGAGGATTAACACAGAATAAACAGACCAGTTGAAACAGGTACAGGTGATGACAGTTAATAATCTGGAGCTGAGGAGCGCTGGAGATGACTGTGATTTGGTCGAGCTGGTAGGATTGACAGATAACATGGTGGATGAGATTGATGTGAGCTGTAGACTCAGGTAGGGAACGTGACACTGTTAAAACTTTAAGATGTTTAAGGTTTTTCACTTGTGTTTTAGGATTTAAAGCTTTAGAACTGAGATAAGCATTGTCTTTCCTTTTTTTCTTCATTTGGGCCAAAATAATCACTTCTGTTTTATCCTTATTCAGTTGAAAGAGATTGAGATGCATGCAGTTATTGATAAGCTCAGTGCACTTACACAAATGGCCTAATGGACTGTCGGGAGAACAGGTAATGTGAGTCTAGGTATCATCTGCATAATTATGACTGAAATATACTGAAAAGAATCACTGCCAGAAACTTCCCAAAGCTGTATTTGTCAAACCAGAATCCTGCCGGAGAAAGGCAAAAAAGTGACCTGCCCCCACAAATAAATAAATAAATAAAACCCTTAAAAATGGAACATAATTGTTAAACCAAATCTAATATCTCAAAGTCAGTTATACTCAATTAAATTACAAACATTCATGGATTTCAAACAAACACTTTCCTGGCTTCACTGTATCAAGAAATTACAAAAAAAGTGATATTTTATGAATAGTGATATACCTAATACCTGTATTCTTATTTAGCCAATTTAGGTATTTGTACAAACAAAGGGTTAGGGAATATATTTCCAGTGTTGTTGGGAAATTTCTTAATATATATATAGTTGTTGACATGCAGGTCCTCAACCATCCACTAGGGGGAAGAGCACCCTCCAAACCTCTTCTTTCCGCAACATTATTTATTTAGCATGCAGCAAAATGTAACCATTTTCTACAATCTATCTGTCTCTATCATTTGTCTTTTAACAAGCTGGTCTTCCTGTTTGTTCCTGAGTACACCTGTAAAACATAATTTTTCCTTAAAATTGGAATGAAGGAAAGCAAACTCATAGCAAGCAAAGACCCAACTATTGATGTGAATCCTGAAAAGATGGAGTCACCATCTCTTTGTTCTCCATCAACCAGCAACCTAGGTAAATATCCCAACTGCAATAAGATGTGTACACTTTAAGCATATTGTTAAGATAGCTTTTTGAAAGTTTGTTTACTATTTATTATACTACTTGTATACAAGTGATCAGTACAAACTCATTTTATATTATTATCCCAGTGTCTATCACAAATTTCTATGAAGATGTATATCACAAAAACAGTTGTATTCTTAACGATGACTGAGGATGATTTTACAAAAATTTCAAATTATAGCTGTTTGAAAAAAGAAGAGACTTGTTTGAAAAATAGAATTACGGACCAAATACCAACACTTCAAATATATTTGACATGATCACCAACTTATTGAGGAATAAATAAGTTTATTGATTAATGTATAAACAAATTATTTACATCGTGAGAAACATGTTATAGGTTGTGACAGCAGACATGGCTCAGGTTACAAAATCCATAACAAATGACAACCAGGGGAAAAAAGGTGAACAACAAAAGGAAATAAATGAAATTGGAGGGCTAGAACTTTTGTGAAAGCCAGAGAAGTGTTTAGTTATAGTGCTAATGTGGCTAAGACTAACATATCCAAAGAGCTCATCTTAGATAGCTACTGCAAAGTTGCCTAAAAGATTCATTTTTCGACTGCTATATAAACTAGAGAGGGGAAGTAATATTAACCTGAAGTATTGCTTGGAAATGCATATCACTACAGACAAGAGATAGCATATGAATAGACCATACATTTTTCATACTTCCAGTCCAAGGGCTGGTTGGTTAATATCCAAATATTAGAAAAATATAGTTAAGGCATACATGCAATAATTGTTTGAATGCCTGAAATAACAAGACATAAGAAAAGTTAATACTTATTTTTGAGAGGCTGGGTTTCATAACAGTTCATTGATGATGGCCAGTTAGATCTCACTCAGAGTTGAGAGTATTGAGACTTTTAAATATGTCACAATGCATTGTTGGTCATAAATGATTAATAAGTTCAGATGGGGACATCTGTTATAGTTACTGAGGGGTGCTGTGGATTCAGCATCTGTACACTCAGTATGGACTATAAAATCTTGTTTCACTCATGGAAATTCAATAAAGTAATATCCTGTAAATGTATTGGGTCTTGTAGCGATACTTATGAGAAGGCCTTTCATATGGGAAAGTTAACTTTCCTATAGCCCTTCAAGAATATGCACTTTTAAAAGTTTTTTTTG
Source organism: Electrophorus electricus (assembly GCF_041902795.1). Taxonomy (NCBI): domain Eukaryota; kingdom Metazoa; phylum Chordata; class Actinopteri; order Gymnotiformes; family Gymnotidae; genus Electrophorus; species Electrophorus electricus. The sequence continues at coordinate 36,610,550 of NC_137502.1, read as the reverse complement.
TTGTTTTATTTATTCTGGGTTGTGAAATCCTCCTGAAATTGGAAGCAGGGTATATATGGTCTTTATGACCACAGACCTGGGCGGAGGAACTAAATGTTTTAGGCCAAGTGTCATGGCAGAGTAATAAACCTGACTTACATAGTGGCTTTGAAAACCTGATAAGCGAATGGAGTGCCCTTTGTAGTACAGCCAAAAGAGTTCTTTACAATTTGAAGCACAATCAGTTCAAATAGAATTAAAGTATCAAAATCAAGACTAAGCATTCAGTAACCCTGCAACGTTTGCCTGAGTACTGAAGGGCATAGAGCAGGACACACAGACTTCCTCGACAAGGACGAACATTTAATTGAAACATAAAGACAACGGCACTAACATGGTTTACAAACGCCACATGGTTAACATGGAACAAACACGATAAAATTTAACACTGTCAAAAGAACATTCAACACTAACATTAACACCCTACATGAACAATAACTGACAACACTGCACAAAACAACAAGAGTTTAATTACACAGAAGACTAATACAACATAGGTGTGTGCAGGTGTGGCTACGAAACAGGATGTTCCCACTGCACGTGGCGGGCCAACCACCATACTCGCGGGAGGTAAGCCTTCCGTGACAGAACCCCCTCCCAAGGGATGTGGCTCCCGACGCATCCTTCCAATAAATGCGAACCTCCGGGCGCCATGTACACGTAAACACGAACACAGCATGGCCATTCCTGATGCCCACCTAGTAACAGGCGGGTCAGGTGCCGCCAGCAAGGGAGACCTCGCAGTGAGAGGGAGAAAGGCAGATTCCCTGCCTCCCTCAGGGTAGTCCGATATGCTCCCAAGGACATTGTGCCTGGAAACATAAAAGGCACAAACAAAAACACACAATAGCACCAACTCACAAACATAAGGTGGTGTGACTTGGCACCCGCCGTCCTCGCAGGTGCCTAGACGTATCCGTGGCCTCAATAGACACGCTGGGGCGCATGTCCACCCCGGTTCTAGACGTGTTACCCTCAATGGCAGTCCTTGTCTCGTCTGCTGCTCTAGGAGCATACCAGAGGTGAATTGCCTCCAGGGCTTTGGGCAGACACCTCCAATCTCGCTGGCGAGTCAGTTGAAGGGAAGGGACTCAGGAGATCCCACTGGCTCCACCGAACTGCCCTCTTTCTGGTCGTGGTGATGCCCCTCAATCCTCCTTGGTCTAGATTCAACAGGTTCAGGGTCCCCCCACCAAGAAATTCCTGGAGCTGTTCCCCTCAGGACACAGACAGCGGTCACGGTACTCTCCCCAATGTCCTGGGATCCAGGCAGCAGTGCGGGGGCTGGCTAAGCACCTCCCACTAGGAAGGCCGTTTTTTGATGCATGGGCTCGTGTCCTCTGGTAGTCGGTTATTCTGTAACATTTCGCCAAGCACCGAAAGGTAAGGAGCAGGACGAAAGGTATGGAGCAGACTTCCTCGGCAAGGACAAACATATAATTGAAACAAAAAGACAATGGCACTCACATAATTTACAAAATATAAACACCACAGGGATAACATGAAATAAACACAATAAGTATGGTAACAAATAACAATTAATTAATTTGTGACCCCCTTATAGCAAAAATGCATAATTTTATGAATTACTGGAAGGGTGCACCACTCTCAAATATTTAGAAAAACAATCCACTAGTAAATGTGAACTACCAAATGCTTATTTATGTTATATCGGTCTCATTTCTAAATTAGTTCATATCTTGTGCAGTGACTGAATACCGTTGCTTCGAATATATTTGACACGATGACCAACTAGAGGAATAAATTTGAAGTTTATTGAGTCAGGAAAAAAGAAAGTATTGACATTGTGAGACATGTTTTATGGCTTATGACAGCAGACTTGGCTCAGCGTAAAAAATCCGTAACAAATGACAACTGAGAGAGAAATGAAAGGGGAATGAGGAGAAATAGGAAAAATAAATAAATAAATAATGACAAACAAAAACAACAAAAGGAAACAAATGAATTTGGAGGGGTAGACATTTTGCACAAGCCACACAACTGTTTAGCTATGGTGCTAACTTGGCTAAGACTCACCTAGCCAAAGAGCTAAAGGAGCTAGTTACCGGAAGGTTTTGGGCCATGTGTCCTTGCGGAGTATTAAACCTGCCGTACATAGTGGCTTTGAAGACCTAATCAGGGAATGGAGTGCCCGTTATTGTAGAGCCAAAAGAGTTCTGGTGTTTGTAAAGGAGGCCTCTAAGAGTGGATGTCATGAATTGTCCCAGGGGTGAAAGTCCGGTTACTTAGTAGGGAAGAGAATGCTATTCCAAAGTATCTTGATAAGGAGACCTTCTGTGAAGGATGTTGACATTACCTAAGGGGTAATTGCAGTCGCAAGAGTGGGGGCTGTGTCTTTCACTACACTCTTTAGATTTGTTATCATTTCAGCATACATGCCTTTTGATGGGATTTGTTCTTACCCTATGTCAGAATAATAAACAAAAACAGTCTGATTTAACAAAGACCAATATTTTAAGTTGTGCTTTAATTTGTAAACAACTGTGCTTTACAAAATGAAGCACAATCAGTTGAAATAGATTTAAAGTATCAAAACCAAGACTAAGCGTTCAGTAACCCTGGAACGTTTGCCCGAGATCCGAAAGGCGTGAAGCAGGACGTATAGACTCGCTCAACGAGTACAAACATGTAACTGAAACATAAAGACAACGGCACTCACATGATTTACAAACAATAAAAACAACACAGATAACACGGAACAAACACGATAAACAAGGTAACAATTAACACCTACAAAAGAACATTCAACAATACCATTAACACCTTACATCCACGATAACCGACAACAAAGCACACAAAGAGTTTAAATACACAGGCGACTAATACAATACAGGTGTGTGCAGGTGTGGCTACGAAACAGATCCTCCCACTGCACGCGGCGGGCCAACCAAGTGACTCGCAGGAGGCGAGCGTTCCGTGACAAACCCAGTGTCTATTATGGAGATCAGATTTCTGTCTCAAATTCTGTTTCTTTAATATTGATAGATCATGATTCACAATCAAGTCCACATAAAGATGAGACCAATGGAAGTACTGCTAAAGAGTCTTCAGAACAATCTCCAAAGACAAACCAGGCAAGTACTAAATAAAAAGAAATATATTAAGCATATCAACAAATGTGTGACAAACTACATGATAGGCAATGTCCGTTCCAAATACACATCACACTAAAAACGAAAGCTAGAATTGCTACAAGCAAATATCAATCCATCCATCCAGCAGTCATTGACAATCTGGTCTTATACTTGCTATCTCTTCCTGAATACACCTGTAAAACACCATTATTTTTCTCATTTGAATGAAGGAAAGCAAACACATAGCAACAAACAACCTTACCATTGATGAGAAGCCTGAAAAGATGAAGTCACCATCTGTTTGTTCTCTTTCATCAACTGACCAAGGTAAATATCCTAATTTCAAAGCGATTTTGAAAACTTTGAGCATGTTGTTACGAGAACTTTTCAAACGTTTGTTTCATATTTATTATGCTCCTTGTACACAATTGTTCTGTACAAAAAATGTTATGTTATTATCTCAGTGTCAATCAAAAATTTCTACAGAGATGCAAACAGTTGTATTCTTAAGGATGACACATTTTGGAATTACAGAAACATTCAATTGTTGCCATTTGAATGAAGAAGAGACTCGTTTGACAAATAAAATTATGGGAATTAATTTGTAACCCCCTTATAGCAAAAATGCATAATTTTATGAATTACTTGAAGGGTGCATCACTCTCAAATATTGAGAAAAACAATCCACTAGTAAATGTGAACTACCAAATGCTTATTTATGTTATATCGGTCTCATTTCTAAATTAGTTCATATCTTGTGCAGTGACTGAATACCGTTGCTTCGAATATATTTGACACGATGACCAACTAGAGGAATAAATTTGAAGTTTATTGAGTCAGGAAAAAAGAAAGTATTGACATTGTGAGACATGTTTTATGGCTTATGACAGCAGACTTGGCTCAGCGTAAAAAATCCGTAACAAATGACAACTGAGAGAGAAATGAAAGGGGAATGAGGAGAAATAGGAAAAATAAATAAATAAATAATGACAAACAAAAACAACAAAAGGAAACAAATGAATTTGGAGGGGTAGACATTTTGCACAAGCCACAGAACTGTTTAGCTATGGTGCTAACTTGGCTAAGACTCACCTAGCCAAAGAGCTAAAGGAGCTAGTTACCGGAAGGTTTTGGGGCATGTGTCCTTTCGGAGTATTATAACCTGCCGTACATAGTGGCTTTGAAGACCTAATCAGGGAATGGAGTGCCCGTTATTGTAGAGCCAAAAGAGTTCTGGTGTTTGTAAAGGAGGCCTCTAAGAGTGGATGTCATGAATTGTCCCAGGGGTGAAAGTCCGGTTACTTAGTAGGGAAGAGAATGCTATTCCAAAGTATCTTGATAAGGAGACCTTCTGTGAAGGGTGTTGACATTACCTTAGGGGTAATTGCAGTCGCAAGAGTGGGGGCTGTGTCTTTCACTACACTCTTTAGATTTGTCATCATTTCAGCATACATGCCTTTTGATGGGATTTGTTCTTACCCTATGTCAGAATAATAAACAAAAACAGTCTGATTTAACAAAGACCAATATTTTAAGTTGTGCTTTAATTTGTAAACAACTGTGCTTTACAAAATGAAGCACAATCAGTTGAAATAGATTTAAAGTATCAAAACCAAGACTAAGCGTTCAGTAACCCTGTAACGTTTGCCCGAGATCCGAAAGGCGTGAAGCAGGACGTATAGACTCGCTCAACGAGTACAAACATGTAACTGAAACATAAAGACAACGGCACTCACATGATTTACAAACAATAAAAACAACACAGATAACACGGAACAAACACGATAAACAAGGTAACAATTAACACCTACAAAAGAACATTCAACAATACCATTAACACCTTACATCCACGATAACCGACAACACAGCACACAAAGAGTTTAAATACACAGGCGACTAATACAATACAGGTGTGTGCAGGTGTGGCTACGAAACAGATCCTCCCACTGCACGCGGCGGGCCAACCACGTGACTCGCAGGAGGCGAGCGTTCCGTGACAAACCCAGTGTCTATTATGGAGATCAGATTTCTGTCTCAAATTCTGTTTCTTTAATATTGATAGATCATGATTCACAATCAAGTCCACATAAAGATGAGACCAATGGAAGTACTGCTAAAGAGTCTTCAGAACAATCTCCAAAGACAAACCAGGCAAGTACTAAATAAAAAGAAATATATTAAGCATATCAACAAATGTGTGACAAACTACATGATAGGCAATGTCCGTTCCAAATACACATCACACTAAAAACGAAAGCTAGAATTGCTACAAGCAAATATCAATCCATCCATCCAGCAGTCATTGACAATCTGGTCTTAAACTTGCTATCTCTTCCTGAATACACATGTAAAACACCATTATTTTTCTCATTTGAATGAAGGAAAGCAAACACATAGCAACAAACAACCTTACCATTGATGAGAAGCCTGAAAAGATGAAGTCACCATCTGTTTGTTCTCTTTCATCAACTGACCAAGGTAAATATCCTAATTTCAAAGCGATTTTGAAAACTTTGAGCATGTTGTTACGAGAACTTTTCAAACGTTTGTTTCATATTTATTATGCTCCTTGTACACAATTGTTCTGTACAAAAAATGTTATGTTATTATCTCAGTGTCAATCAAAAATTTCTACAGAGATGCAAACAGTTGTATTCTTAAGGATGACACATTTTGGAATTACAGAAACATTCAATTGTTGCCATTTGAATGAAGAAGAGACTCGTTTGACAAATAAAATTATGGGAATTAATTTGTAACCCCCTTATAGCAAAAATGCATAATTTTATGAATTACTTGAAGGGTGCATCACTCTCAAATATTGAGAAAAACAATCCACTAGTAAATGTGAACTACCAAATGCTTATTTATGTTATATCGGTCTCATTTCTAAATTAGTTCATATCTTGTGCAGTGACTGAATACCGTTGCTTCGAATATATTTGACACGATGACCAACTAGAGGAATAAATTTGAAGTTTATTGAGTCAGGAAAAAAGAAAGTATTGACATTGTGAGACATGTTTTATGGCTTATGACAGCAGACTTGGCTCAGCGTAAAAAATCCGTAACAAATGACAACTGAGAGAGAAATGAAAGGGGAATGAGGAGAAATAGGAAAAATAAATAAATAAATAATGACAAACAAAAACAACAAAAGGAAACAAATGAATTTGGAGGGGTAGACATTTTGCACAAGCCACAGAACTGTTTAGCTATGGTGCTAACTTGGCTAAGACTCACCTAGCCAAAGAGCTAAAGGAGCTAGTTACCGGAAGGTTTTGGGGCATGTGTCCTTTCGGAGTATTATAACCTGCCGTACATAGTGGCTTTGAAGACCTAATCAGGGAATGGAGTGCCCGTTATTGTAGAGCCAAAAGAGTTCTGGTGTTTGTAAAGGAGGCCTCTAAGAGTGGATGTCATGAATTGTCCCAGGGGTGAAAGTCCGGTTACTTAGTAGGGAAGAGAATGCTATTCCAAAGTATCTTGATAAGGAGACCTTCTGTGAAGGGTGTTGACATTACCTTAGGGGTAATTGCAGTCGCAAGAGTGGGGGCTGTGTCTTTCACTACACTCTTTAGATTTGTCATCATTTCAGCATACATGCCTTTTGATGGGATTTGTTCTTACCCTATGTCAGAATAATAAACAAAAACAGTCTGATTTAACAAAGACCAATATTTTAAGTTGTGCTTTAATTTGTAAACAACTGTGCTTTACAAAATGAAGCACAATCAGTTGAAATAGATTTAAAGTATCAAAACCAAGACTAAGCGTTCAGTAACCCTGTAACGTTTGCCCGAGATCCGAAAGGCGTGAAGCAGGACGTATAGACTCGCTCAACGAGTACAAACATGTAACTGAAACATAAAGACAACGGCACTCACATGATTTACAAACAATAAAAACAACACAGATAACACGGAACAAACACGATAAACAAGGTAACAATTAACACCTACAAAAGAACATTCAACAATACCATTAACACCTTACATCCACGATAACCGACAACACAGCACACAAAGAGTTTAAATACACAGGCGACTAATACAATACAGGTGTGTGCAGGTGTGGCTACGAAACAGATCCTCCCACTGCACGCGGCGGGCCAACCACGTGACTCGCAGGAGGCGAGCGTTCCGTGACAAACCCAGTGTCTATTATGGAGATCAGATTTCTGTCTCAAATTCTGTTTCTTTAATATTGATAGATCATGATTCACAATCAAGTCCACATAAAGATGAGACCAATGGAAGTACTGCTAAAGAGTCTTCAGAACAATCTCCAAAGACAAACCAGGCAAGTACTAAATAAAAAGAAATATATTAAGCATATCAACAAATGTGTGACAAACTACATGATAGGCAATGTCCGTTCCAAATACACATCACACTAAAAACGAAAGCTAGAATTGCTACAAGCAAATATCAATCCATCCATCCAGCAGTCATTGACAATCTGGTCTTAAACTTGCTATCTCTTCCTGAATACACATGTAAAACACCATTATTTTTCTCATTTGAATGAAGGAAAGCAAACACATAGCAACAAACAACCTTACCATTGATGAGAAGCCTGAAAAGATGAAGTCACCATCTGTTTGTTCTCTTTCATCAACTGACCAAGGTAAATATCCTAATTTCAAAGCGATTTTGAAAACTTTGAGCATGTTGTTACGAGAACTTTTCAAACGTTTGTTTCATATTTATTATGCTCCTTGTACACAATTGTTCTGTACAAAAAATGTTATGTTATTATCTCAGTGTCAATCAAAAATTTCTACAGAGATGCAAACAGTTGTATTCTTAAGGATGACACATTTTGGAATTACAGAAACATTCAATTGTTGCCATTTGAATGAAGAAGAGACTCGTTTGACAAATAAAATTATGGGAATTAATTTGTAACCCCCTTATAGCAAAAATGCATAATTTTATGAATTACTTGAAGGGTGCACCACTCTCAAATATTGAGAAAAACAATCCACTAGTAAATGTGAACTACCAAATGCTTATTTATGTTATATCGGTCTCATTTCTAAATTAGTTCATATCTTGTGCAGTGACTGAATACCGTTGCTTCGAATATATTTGACACGATGACCAACTAGAGGAATAAATTTGAAGTTTATTGAGTCAGGAAAAAAGAAAGTATTGACATTGTGAGACATGTTTTATGGCTTATGACAGCAGACTTGGCTCAGCGTAAAAAATCCGTAACAAATGACAACTGAGAGAGAAATGAAAGGGGAATGAGGAGAAATAGGAAAAATAAATAAATAAATAATGACAAACAAAAACAACAAAAGGAAACAAATGAATTTGGAGGGGTAGACATTTTGCACAAGCCACAGAACTGTTTAGCTATGGTGCTAACTTGGCTAAGACTCACCTAGCCAAAGAGCTAAAGGAGCTAGTTACCGGAAGGTTTTGGGGCATGTGTCCTTTCGGAGTATTATAACCTGCCGTACATAGTGGCTTTGAAGACCTAATCAGGGAATGGAGTGCCCGTTATTGTAGAGCCAAAAGAGTTCTGGTGTTTGTAAAGGAGGCCTCTAAGAGTGGATGTCATGAATTGTCCCAGGGGTGAAAGTCCGGTTACTTAGTAGGGAAGAGAATGCTATTCCAAAGTATCTTGATAAGGAGACCTTCTGTGAAGGGTGTTGACATTACCTTAGGGGTAATTGCAGTCGCAAGAGTGGGGGCTGTGTCTTTCACTACACTCTTTAGATTTGTCATCATTTCAGCATACATGCCTTTTGATGGGATTTGTTCTTACCCTATGTCAGAATAATAAACAAAAACAGTCTGATTTAACAAAGACCAATATTTTAAGTTGTGCTTTAATTTGTAAACAACTGTGCTTTACAAAATGAAGCACAATCAGTTGAAATAGATTTAAAGTATCAAAACCAAGACTAAGCGTTCAGTAACCCTGTAACGTTTGCCCGAGATCCGAAAGGCGTGAAGCAGGACGTATAGACTCGCTCAACGAGTACAAACATGTAACTGAAACATAAAGACAACGGCACTCACATGATTTACAAACAATAAAAACATCACAGATAACACGGAACAAACACGATAAACAAGGTAACAATTAACACCTACAAAAGAACATTCAACAATACCATTAACACCTTACATCCACGATAACCGACAACACAGCACACAAAGAGTTTAAATACACAGGCGACTAATACAATACAGGTGTGTGCAGGTGTGGCTACAAAACGGATCCTCCCACTGCACGCGGCGGGCCAACCACGTGACTCGCAGGAGGCGAGCGTTCCGTGACAAACCCAGTGTCTATTATGGAGATCAGATTTCTGTCTCAAATTCTGTTTCTTTAATATTGATAGATCATGATTCACAATCAAGTCCACATAAAGATGAGACCAATGGAAGTACTGCTAAAGAGTCTTCAGAACAATCTCCAAAGACAAACCAGGCAAGTACTAAATAAAAAGAAATATATTAAGCATATCAACAAATGTGTGACAAACTACATGATAGGCAATGTCCGTTCCAAATACACATCACACTAAAAACGAAAGCTAGAATTGCTACAAGCAAATATCAATCCATCCATCCAGCAGTCATTGACAATCTGGTCTTAAACTTGCTATCTCTTCCTGAATACACATGTAAAACACCATTATTTTTCTCATTTGAATGAAGGAAAGCAAACACATAGCAACAAACAACCTTACCATTGATGAGAAGCCTGAAAAGATGAAGTCACCATCTGTTTGTTCTCTTTCATCAACTGACCAAGGTAAATATCCTAATTTCAAAGCGATTTTGAAAACTTTGAGCATGTTGTTACGAGAACTTTTCAAACGTTTGTTTCATATTTATTATGCTCCTTGTACACAATTGTTCTGTACAAAAAATGTTATGTTATTATCTCAGTGTCAATCAAAAATTTCTACAGAGATGCAAACAGTTGTATTCTTAAGGATGACACATTTTGGAATTACAGAAACATTCAATTGTTGCCATTTGAATGAAGAAGAGACTCGTTTGACAAATAAAATTATGGGAATTAATTTGTAACCCCCTTATAGCAAAAATGCATAATTTTATGAATTACTTGAAGGGTGCACCACTCTCAAATATTGAGAAAAACAATCCACTAGTAAATGTGAACTACCAAATGCTTATTTATGTTATATCGGTCTCATTTCTAAATTAGTTCATATCTTGTGCAGTGACTGAATACCGTTGCTTCGAATATATTTGACACGATGACCAACTAGAGGAATAAATTTGAAGTTTATTGAGTCAGGAAAAAAAAAAGTATTGACATTGTGAGACATGTTTTATGGCTTATGACAGCAGACTTGGCTCAGCGTAAAAAATCCGTAACAAATGACAACTGAGAGAGAAATGAAAGGGGAATGAGGAGAAATAGGAAAAATAAATAAATAAATAATGACAAACAAAAACAACAAAAGGAAACAAATGAATTTGGAGGGGTAGACATTTTGCACAAGCCACAGAACTGTTTAGCTATGGTGCTAACTTGGCTAAGACTCACCTAGCCAAAGAGCTAAAGGAGCTAGTTACCGGAAGGTTTTGGGGCATGTGTCCTTTCGGAGTATTATAACCTGCCGTACATAGTGGCTTTGAAGACCTAATCAGGGAATGGAGTGCCCGTTATTGTAGAGCCAAAAGAGTTCTGGTGTTTGTAAAGGAGGCCTCTAAGAGTGGATGTCATGAATTGTCCCAGGGGTGAAAGTCCGGTTACTTAGTAGGGAAGAGAATGCTATTCCAAAGTATCTTGATAAGGAGACCTTCTGTGAAGGGTGTTGACATTACCTTAGGGGTAATTGCAGTCGCAAGAGTGGGGGCTGTGTCTTTCACTACACTCTTTAGATTTGTCATCATTTCAGCATACATGCCTTTTGATGGGATTTGTTCTTACCCTATGTCAGAATAATAAACAAAAACAGTCTGATTTAACAAAGACCAATATTTTAAGTTGTGCTTTAATTTGTAAACAACTGTGCTTTACAAAATGAAGCACAATCAGTTGAAATAGATTTAAAGTATCAAAACCAAGACTAAGCGTTCAGTAACCCTGTAACGTTTGCCCGAGATCCGAAAGGCGTGAAGCAGGACGTATAGACTCGCTCAACGAGTACAAACATGTAACTGAAACATAAAGACAACGGCACTCACATGATTTACAAACAATAAAAACATCACAGATAACACGGAACAAACACGATAAACAAGGTAACAATTAACACCTACAAAAGAACATTCAACAATACCATTAACACCTTACATCCACGATAACCGACAACACAGCACACAAAGAGTTTAAATACACAGGCGACTAATACAATACAGGTGTGTGCAGGTGTGGCTACGAAACGGATCCTCCCACTGCACGCGGCGGGCCAACCACGTGACTCGCAGGAGGCGAGCGTTCCGTGACAAACCCAGTGTCTATTATGGAGATCAGATTTCTGTCTCAAATTCTGTTTCTTTAATATTGATAGATCATGATTCACAATCAAGTCCACATAAAGATGAGACCAATGGAAGTACTGCTAAAGAGTCTTCAGAACAATCTCCAAAGACAAACCAGGCAAGTACTAAATAAAAAGAAATATATTAAGCATATCAACAAATGTGTGACAAACTACATGATAGGCAATGTCCGTTCGAAATACACATCACACTAAAAACGAAAGCTAGAATTGCTACAAGCAAATATCAATCCATCCATCCAGCAGTCATTGACAATCTGGTCTTAAACTTGCTATCTCTTCCTGAATACACATGTAAAACACCATTATTTTTCTCATTTGAATGAAGGAAAGCAAACACATAGCAACAAACAACCTTACCATTGATGAGAAGCCTGAAAAGATGAAGTCACCATCTGTTTGTTCTCTTTCATCAACTGACCAAGGTAAATATCCTAATTTCAAAGCGATTTTGAAAACTTTGAGCATGTTGTTACGAGAACTTTTCAAACGTTTGTTTCATATTTATTATGCTCCTTGTACACAATTGTTCTGTACAAAAAATGTTATGTTATTATCTCAGTGTCAATCAAAAATTTCTACAGAGATGCAAACAGTTGTATTCTTAAGGATGACACATTTTGGAATTACAGAAACATTCAATTGTTGCCATTTGAATGAAGAAGAGACTCGTTTGACAAATAAAATTATGGGAATTAATTTGTAACCCCCTTATAGCAAAAATGCATAATTTTATGAATTACTTGAAGGGTGCACCACTCTCAAATATTGAGAAAAACAATCCACTAGTAAATGTGAACTACCAAATGCTTATTTATGTTATATCGGTCTCATTTCTAAATTAGTTCATATCTTGTGCAGTGACTGAATACCGTTGCTTCGAATATATTTGACACGATGACCAACTAGAGGAATAAATTTGAAGTTTATTGAGTCAGGAAAAAAAAAAGTATTGACATTGTGAGACATGTTTTATGGCTTATGACAGCAGACTTGGCTCAGCGTAAAAAATCCGTAACAAATGACAACTGAGAGAGAAATGAAAGGGGAATGAGGAGAAATAGGAAAAATAAATAAATAAATAATGACAAACAAAAACAACAAAAGGAAACAAATGAATTTGGAGGGGTAGACATTTTGCACAAGCCACAGAACTGTTTAGCTATGGTGCTAACTTGGCTAAGACTCACCTAGCCAAAGAGCTAAAGGAGCTAGTTACCGGAAGGTTTTGGGGCATGTGTCCTTTCGGAGTATTATAACCTGCCGTACATAGTGGCTTTGAAGACCTAATCAGGGAATGGAGTGCCCGTTATTGTAGAGCCAAAAGAGTTCTGGTGTTTGTAAAGGAGGCCTCTAAGAGTGGATGTCATGAATTGTCCCAGGGGTGAAAGTCCGGTTACTTAGTAGGGAAGAGAATGCTATTCCAAAGTATCTTGATAAGGAGACCTTCTGTGAAGGGTGTTGACATTACCTTAGGGGTAATTGCAGTCGCAAGAGTGGGGGCTGTGTCTTTCACTACACTCTTTAGATTTGTCATCATTTCAGCATACATGCCTTTTGATGGGATTTGTTCTTACCCTATGTCAGAATAATAAACAAAAACAGTCTGATTTAACAAAGACCAATATTTTAAGTTGTGCTTTAATTTGTAAACAACTGTGCTTTACAAAATGAAGCACAATCAGTTGAAATAGATTTAAAGTATCAAAACCAAGACTAAGCGTTCAGTAACCCTGTAACGTTTGCCCGAGATCCGAAAGGCGTGAAGCAGGACGTATAGACTCGCTCAACGAGTACAAACATGTAACTGAAACATAAAGACAACGGCACTCACATGATTTACAAACAATAAAAACATCACAGATAACACGGAACAAACACGATAAACAAGGTAACAATTAACACCTACAAAAGAACATTCAACAATACCATTAACACCTTACATCCACGATAACCGACAACACAGCACACAAAGAGTTTAAATACACAGGCGACTAATACAATACAGGTGTGTGCAGGTGTGGCTACGAAACGGATCCTCCCACTGCACGCGGCGGGCCAACCACGTGACTCGCAGGAGGCGAGCGTTCCGTGACAAACCCAGTGTCTATTATGGAGATCAGATTTCTGTCTCAAATTCTGTTTCTTTAATATTGATAGATCATGATTCACAATCAAGTCCACATAAAGATGAGACCAATGGAAGTACTGCTAAAGAGTCTTCAGAACAATCTCCAAAGACAAACCAGGCAAGTACTAAATAAAAAGAAATATATTAAGCATATCAACAAATGTGTGACAAACTACATGATAGGCAATGTCCGTTCGAAATACACATCACACTAAAAACGAAAGCTAGAATTGCTACAAGCAAATATCAATCCATCCATCCAGCAGTCATTGACAATCTGGTCTTAAACTTGCTATCTCTTCCTGAATACACATGTAAAACACCATTATTTTTCTCATTTGAATGAAGGAAAGCAAACACATAGCAACAAACAACCTTACCATTGATGAGAAGCCTGAAAAGATGAAGTCACCATCTGTTTGTTCTCTTTCATCAACTGACCAAGGTAAATATCCTAATTTCAAAGCGATTTTGAAAACTTTGAGCATGTTGTTACGAGAACTTTTCAAACGTTTGTTTCATATTTATTATGCTCCTTGTACACAATTGTTCTGTACAAAAAATGTTATGTTATTATCTCAGTGTCAATCAAAAATTTCTACAGAGATGCAAACAGTTGTATTCTTAAGGATGACACATTTTGGAATTACAGAAACATTCAATTGTTGCCATTTGAATGAAGAAGAGACTCGTTTGACAAATAAAATTATGGGAATTAATTTGTAACCCCCTTATAGCAAAAATGCATAATTTTATGAATTACTTGAAGGGTGCACCACTCTCAAATATTGAGAAAAACAATCCACTAGTAAATGTGAACTACCAAATGCTTATTTATGTTATATCGGTCTCATTTCTAAATTAGTTCATATCTTGTGCAGTGACTGAATACCGTTGCTTCGAATATATTTGACACGATGACCAACTAGAGGAATAAATTTGAAGTTTATTGAGTCAGGAAAAAAGAAAGTATTGACATTGTGAGACATGTTTTATGGCTTATGACAGCAGACTTGGCTCAGCGTAAAAAATCCGTAACAAATGACAACTGAGAGAGAAATGAAAGGGGAATGAGGAGAAATAGGAAAAATAAATAAATAAATAATGACAAACAAAAACAACAAAAGGAAACAAATGAATTTGGAGGGGTAGACATTTTGCACAAGCCACAGAACTGTTTAGCTATGGTGCTAACTTGGCTAAGACTCACCTAGCCAAAGAGCTAAAGGAGCTAGTTACCGGAAGGTTTTGGGGCATGTGTCCTTTCGGAGTATTATAACCTGCCGTACATAGTGGCTTTGAAGACCTAATCAGGGAATGGAGTGCCCGTTATTGTAGAGCCAAAAGAGTTCTGGTGTTTGTAAAGGAGGCCTCTAAGAGTGGATGTCATGAATTGTCCCAGGGGTGAAAGTCCGGTTACTTAGTAGGGAAGAGAATGCTATTCCAAAGTATCTTGATAAGGAGACCTTCTGTGAAGGGTGTTGACATTACCTTAGGGGTAATTGCAGTCGCAAGAGTGGGGGCTGTGTCTTTCACTACACTCTTTAGATTTGTCATCATTTCAGCATACATGCCTTTTGATGGGATTTGTTCTTACCCTATGTCAGAATAATAAACAAAAACAGTCTGATTTAACAAAGACCAATATTTTAAGTTGTGCTTTAATTTGTAAACAACTGTGCTTTACAAAATGAAGCACAATCAGTTGAAATAGATTTAAAGTATCAAAACCAAGACTAAGCGTTCAGTAACCCTGGAACGTTTGCCCGAGATCCGAAAGGCGTGAAGCAGGACGTATAGACTCGCTCAACGAGTACAAACATGTAACTGAAACATAAAGACAACGGCACTCACATGATTTACAAACAATAAAAACAACACAGATAACACGGAACAAACACGATAAACAAGGTAACAATTAACACCTACAAAAGAACATTCAACAATACCATTAACACCTTACATCCACGATAACCGACAACACAGCACACAAAGAGTTTAAATACACAGGCGACTAATACAATACAGGTGTGTGCAGGTGTGGCTACGAAACAGATCCTCCCACTGCACGCGGCGGGCCAACCACGTGACTCGCAGGAGGCGAGCGTTCCGTGACAAACCCAGTGTCTATTATGGAGATCAGATTTCTGTCTCAAATTCTGTTTCTTTAATATCGATAGATCATGATTCACAATCAAGTCCACATAAAGATGAGACCAATGGAAGTACTGCTAAAGAATCTTCAGAACAATCTCCAAAGACAAACCAGGCAAGTACTAAATAAAAAGAAATATATTAAGCATATCAACAAATGTGTGACAAACTACATGATAGGCAATGTCCTTTCCAAATACACATCACACTAAAAACGAAAGCTAGAATTGCTACAAGAAAATATCAATCCATCCATCCAGCAGTCATTGACAATCTGGTCTTATACTTCCTGTCTCTTCCTGAATACACCTGTACAACACCATTATTTTTCTCATTTGAATGAAGGAAAGCAAACACATAGCAACAAACAACCTTACCATTGACGAGAAGCCTGAAAAGATGAAGTCACCATCTGTTTGTTCTCTTTCATCAACTGACCAAGGTAAATATCCTAATTTCAAAGCGATTTTGAAAACTTTGAGCATGTTGTTACGAGAACTTTTCAAACGTTTGTTTCATATTTATTATGCTCCTTGTACACAATTGTTCTGTACAAAAAATGTTATGTTATTATCTCAGTGTCAATCAAAAATTTCTACAGAGATGCAAACAGTTGTATTCTTAAGGATGACACATTTTGGAATTACAGAAACATTCAATTGTTGACATTTGAATGAAGAAGAGACTCGTTTGACAAATAAAATTATGGGAATTAATTTGTAACCCCCTTATAGCAAAAATGCATAATTTTATGAATTACTTGAAGGGTGCATCACTCTCAAATATTGAGAAAAACAATCCACTAGTAAATGTGAACTACCAAATGCTTATTTATGTTATATCGGTCTCATTTCTAAATTAGTTCATATCTTGTGCAGTGACTGAATACCGTTGCTTCGAATATATTTGACACGATGACCAACTAGAGGAATAAATTTGAAGTTTATTGAGTCAGGAAAAAAGAAAGTATTGACATTGTGAGACATGTTTTATGGCTTATGACAGCAGACTTGGCTCAGCGTAAAAAATCCGTAACAAATGACAACTGAGAGAGAAAAGAAAGGGGAATGAGGAGAAATAGGAAAAATAAATAAATAAATAATGACAAACGAAACAACAAAAGGAAACAAATGAATTTGGAGGGGTAGAGATTTTGCACAAGCCACAGAACTGTTTAGCTATGGTGCTAACTTGGCTAAGACTCACCTAGCCAAAGAGCTAAAGGAGCTAGTTACCGGAAGGTTTTGGGCCATGTGTCCTTGCGGAGTATTAAACCTGCCGTACATAGTGGCTTTGAAGACCTAATCAGGGAATGGAGTGCCCGTTATTGTAGAGCCAAAAGAGTTCTGGTGTTTGTAAAGGAGGCCTCTAAGAGTGGATGTCATGAATTGTCCCAGGGGTGAAAGTCCGGTTACTTAGTAGGGAAGAGAATGCTATTCCAAAGTATCTTGATAAGGAGACCTTCTGTGAAGGGTGTTGACATTACCTTAGGGGTAATTGCAGTCGCAAGAGTGGGGGCTGTGTCTTTCACTACACTCTTTAGATTTGTCATCATTTCAGCATACATGCCTTTTGATGGGATTTGTTCTTACCCTATGTCAGAATAATAAACAAAAACAGTCTGATTTAACAAAGACCAATATTTTAAGTTGTGCTTTAATTTGTAAACAACTGTGCTTTACAAAATGAAGCACAATCAGTTGAAATAGATTTAAAGTATCAAAACCAAGACTAAGCGTTCAGTAACCCTGTAACGTTTGCCCGAGATCCGAAAGGCGTGAAGCAGGACGTATAGACTCGCTCAACGAGTACAAACATGTAACTGAAACATAAAGACAACGGCACTCACATGATTTACAAACAATAAAAACAACACAGATAACACGGAACAAACACGATAAACAAGGTAACAATTAACACCTACAAAAGAACATTCAACAATACCATTAACACCTTACATCCACGATAACCGACAACACAGCACACAAAGAGTTTAAATACACAGGCGACTAATACAATACAGGTGTGTGCAGGTGTGGCTACGAAACAGATCCTCCCACTGCACGCGGCGGGCCAACCACGTGACTCGCAGGAGGCGAGCGTTCCGTGACAAACCCAGTGTCTATTATGGAGATCAGATTTCTGTCTCAAATTCTGTTTCTTTAATATCGATAGATCATGATTCACAATCAAGTCCACATAAAGATGAGACCAATGGAAGTACTGCTAAAGAATCTTCAGAACAATCTCCAAAGACAAACAAGGCAAGTACTAAATAAAAAGAAATATATTAAGCATATCAACAAATGTGTGACAAACTACATGATAGGCAATGTCCTTTCCAAATACACATCACACTAAAAACGAAAGCTAGAATTGCTACAAGAAAATATCAATCCATCCATCCAGCAGTCATTGACAATCTGGTCTTATACTTCCTGTCTCTTCCTGAATACACCTGTACAACACCATTATTTTTCTCATTTGAATGAAGGAAAGCAAACACATAGCAACAAACAACCTTACCATTGACGAGAAGCCTGAAAAGATGAAGTCACCATCTGTTTGTTCTCTTTCATCAACTGACCAAGGTAAATATCCTAATTTCAAAGCGATTTTGAAAACTTTGAGCATGTTGTTACGAGAACTTTTCAAACGTTTGTTTCATATTTATTATGCTCCTTGTACACAATTGTTCTGTACAAAAAATGTTATGTTATTATCTCAGTGTCAATCAAAAATTTCTACAGAGATGCAAACAGTTGTATTCTTAAGGATGACACATTTTGGAATTACAGAAACATTCAATTGTTGACATTTGAATGAAGAAGAGACTCGTTTGACAAATAAAATTATGGGAATTAATTTGTAACCCCCTTATAGCAAAAATGCATAATTTTATGAATTACTTGAAGGGTGCATCACTCTCAAATATTGAGAAAAACAATCCACTAGTAAATGTGAACTACCAAATGCTTATTTATGTTATATCGGTCTCATTTCTAAATTAGTTCATATCTTGTGCAGTGACTGAATACCGTTGCTTCGAATATATTTGACACGATGACCAACTAGAGGAATAAATTTGAAGTTTATTGAGTCAGGAAAAAAGAAAGTATTGACATTGTGAGACATGTTTTATGGCTTATGACAGCAGACTTGGCTCAGCGTAAAAAATCCGTAACAAATGACAACTGAGAGAGAAAAGAAAGGGGAATGAGGAGAAATAGGAAAAATAAATAAATAAATAATGACAAACGAAACAACAAAAGGAAACAAATGAATTTGGAGGGGTAGAGATTTTGCACAAGCCACAGAACTGTTTAGCTATGGTGCTAACTTGGCTAAGACTCACCTAGCCAAAGAGCTAAAGGAGCTAGTTACCGGAAGGTTTTGGGCCATGTGTCCTTGCGGAGTATTAAACCTGCCGTACATAGTGGCTTTGAAGACCTAATCAGGGAATGGAGTGCCCGTTATTGTAGAGCCAAAAGAGTTCTGGTGTTTGTAAAGGAGGCCTCTAAGAGTGGATGTCATGAATTGTCCCAGGGGTGAAAGTCCGGTTACTTAGTAGGGAAGAGAATGCTATTCCAAAGTATCTTGATAAGGAGACCTTCTGTGAAGGGTGTTGACATTACCTTAGGGGTAATTGCAGTCGCAAGAGTGGGGGCTGTGTCTTTCACTACACTCTTTAGATTTGTCATCATTTCAGCATACATGCCTTTTGATGGGATTTGTTCTTACCCTATGTCAGAATAATAAACAAAAACAGTCTGATTTAACAAAGACCAATATTTTAAGTTGTGCTTTAATTTGTAAACAACTGTGCTTTACAAAATGAAGCACAATCAGTTGAAATAGATTTAAAGTATCAAAACCAAGACTAAGCGTTCAGTAACCCTGTAACGTTTGCCCGAGATCCGAAAGGCGTGAAGCAGGACGTATAGACTCGCTCAACGAGTACAAACATGTAACTGAAACATAAAGACAACGGCACTCACATGATTTACAAACAATAAAAACAACACAGATAACACGGAACAAACACGATAAACAAGGTAACAATTAACACCTACAAAAGAACATTCAACAATACCATTAACACCTTACATCCACGATAACCGACAACACAGCACACAAAGAGTTTAAATACACAGGCGACTAATACAATACAGGTGTGTGCAGGTGTGGCTACGAAACAGATCCTCCCACTGCACGCGGCGGGCCAACCACGTGACTCGCAGGAGGCGAGCGTTCCGTGACAAACCCAGTGTCTATTATGGAGATCAGATTTCTGTCTCAAATTCTGTTTCTTTAATATCGATAGATCATGATTCACAATCAAGTCCACATAAAGATGAGACCAATGGAAGTACTGCTAAAGAATCTTCAGAACAATCTCCAAAGACAAACAAGGCAAGTACTAAATAAAAAGAAATATATTAAGCATATCAACAAATGTGTGACAAACTACATGATAGGCAATGTCCTTTCCAAATACACATCACACTAAAAACGAAAGCTAGAATTGCTACAAGAAAATATCAATCCATCCATCCAGCAGTCATTGACAATCTGGTCTTATACTTCCTGTCTCTTCCTGAATACACCTGTACAACACCATTATTTTTCTCATTTGAATGAAGGAAAGCAAACACATAGCAACAAACAACCTTACCATTGACGAGAAGCCTGAAAAGATGAAGTCACCATCTGTTTGTTCTCTTTCATCAACTGACCAAGGTAAATATCCTAATTTCAAAGCGATTTTGAAAACTTTGAGCATGTTGTTACGAGAACTTTTCAAACGTTTGTTTCATATTTATTATGCTCCTTGTACACAATTGTTCTGTACAAAAAATGTTATGTTATTATCTCAGTGTCAATCAAAAATTTCTACAGAGATGCAAACAGTTGTATTCTTAAGGATGACACATTTTGGAATTACAGAAACATTCAATTGTTGACATTTGAATGAAGAAGAGACTCGTTTGACAAATAAAATTATGGGAATTAATTTGTAACCCCCTTATAGCAAAAATGCATAATTTTATGAATTACTTGAAGGGTGCATCACTCTCAAATATTGAGAAAAACAATCCACTAGTAAATGTGAACTACCAAATGCTTATTTATGTTATATCGGTCTCATTTCTAAATTAGTTCATATCTTGTGCAGTGACTGAATACCGTTGCTTCGAATATATTTGACACGATGACCAACTAGAGGAATAAATTTGAAGTTTATTGAGTCAGGAAAAAAGAAAGTATTGACATTGTGAGACATGTTTTATGGCTTATGACAGCAGACTTGGCTCAGCGTAAAAAATCCGTAACAAATGACAACTGAGAGAGAAAAGAAAGGGGAATGAGGAGAAATAGGAAAAATAAATAAATAAATAATGACAAACGAAACAACAAAAGGAAACAAATGAATTTGGAGGGGTAGAGATTTTGCACAAGCCACAGAACTGTTTAGCTATGGTGCTAACTTGGCTAAGACTCACCTAGCCAAAGAGCTAAAGGAGCTAGTTACCGGAAGGTTTTGGGCCATGTGTCCTTGCGGAGTATTAAACCTGCCGTACATAGTGGCTTTGAAGACCTAATCAGGGAATGGAGTGCCCGTTATTGTAGAGCCAAAAGAGTTCTGGTGTTTGTAAAGGAGGCCTCTAAGAGTGGATGTCATGAATTGTCCCAGGGGTGAAAGTCCGGTTACTTAGTAGGGAAGAGAATGCTATTCCAAAGTATCTTGATAAGGAGACCTTCTGTGAAGGGTGTTGACATTACCTTAGGGGTAATTGCAGTCGCAAGAGTGGGGGCTGTGTCTTTCACTACACTCTTTAGATTTGTCATCATTTCAGCATACATGCCTTTTGATGGGATTTGTTCTTACCCTATGTCAGAATAATAAACAAAAACAGTCTGATTTAACAAAGACCAATATTTTAAGTTGTGCTTTAATTTGTAAACAACTGTGCTTTACAAAATGAAGCACAATCAGTTGAAATAGATTTAAAGTATCAAAACCAAGACTAAGCGTTCAGTAACCCTGTAACGTTTGCCCGAGATCCGAAAGGGCGTGAAGCAGGACGTATAGACTCGCTCAACGAGTACAAACATGTAACTGAAACATAAAGACAACGGCACTCACATGATTTACAAACAATAAAAACAACACAGATAACACGGAACAAACACGATAAACAAGGTAACAATTAACACCTACAAAAGAACATTCAACAATACCATTAACACCTTACATCCACGATAACCGACAACACAGCACACAAAGAGTTTAAATACACAGGCGACTAATACAATACAGGTGTGTGCATGTGTGGCTACGAAACAGATCCTCCCACTGCACGCGGCGGGCCAACCACGTGACTCGCAGGAGGCGAGCGTTCCGTGACAAACCCAGTGTCTATTATGGAGATCAGATTTCTGTCTCAAATTCTGTTTCTTTAATATCGATAGATCATGATTCACAATCAAGTCCACATAAAGATGAGACCAATGGAAGTACTGCTAAAGAATCTTCAGAACAATCTCCAAAGACAAACCAGGCAAGTACTAAATAAAAAGAAATATATTAAGCATATCAACAATTGTGTGACAAACTACATGATAGGCAATGTCCTTTCCAAATACACATCACACTAAAAACGAAAGCTAGAATTGCTACAAGAAAATATCAATCCATCCATCCAGCAGTTATTGACAATCTGGTCTTATACTTCCTGTCTCTTCCTGAATACACCTGTACAACACCATTATTTTTCTCATTTGAATGAAGGAAAGCAAACACATAGCAACAAACAACCTTACCATTGACGAGAAGCCTGAAAAGATGAAGTCACCATCTGTTTGTTCTCTTTCATCAACTGACCAAGGTAAATATCCTAATTTCAAAGCGATTTTGAAAACTTTGAGCATGTTGTTACGAGAACTTTTCAAACGTTTGTTTCATATTTATTATGCTCCTTGTACACAATTGTTCTGTACAAAAAATGTTATGTTATTATCTCAGTGTCAATCAAAAATTTCTACAGAGATGCAAACAGTTGTATTCTTAAGGATGACACATTTTGGAATTACAGAAACATTCAATTGTTGACATTTGAATGAAGAAGAGACTCGTTTGACAAATAAAATTATGGGAATTAATTTGTAACCCCCTTATAGCAAAAATGCATAATTTTATGAATTACTTGAAGGGTGCATCACTCTCAAATATTGAGAAAAACAATCCACTAGTAAATGTGAACTACCAAATGCTTATTTATGTTATATCGGTCTCATTTCTAAATTAGTTCATATCTTGTGCAGTGACTGAATACCGTTGCTTCGAATATATTTGACACGATGACCAACTAGAGGAATAAATTTGAAGTTTATTGAGTCAGGAAAAAAGAAAGTATTGACATTGTGAGACATGTTTTATGGCTTATGACAGCAGACTTGGCTCAGCGTAAAAAATCCGCAACAAATGACAACTGAGAGAGAAAAGAAAGGGAAATGAGGAGAAATAGGAAAAATAAATAAATAAATAATGACAAACAAAACAACAAAAGGAAACAAATGAATTTGGAGGGGTAGAGATTTTGCACAAGCCACAGAACTGTTTAACTATGGTGCTAACTTGGCTAAGACTCACCTAGCCAAAGAGCTAAAGGAACTAGTTACCGGAAGGTTTTGGGCCATGTGTCCTTGCGGAGTATTAAACCTGCCGTACATAGTGGCTTTGAAGACCTAATCAGGGAATGGAGTGCCCGTTATTGTAGAGCCAAAAGAGTTCTGGTGTTTGTAAAGGAGGCCTCTAAGAGTGGATGTCATGAATTGTCCCAGGGGTGAAAGTCCGGTTACTTAGTAGGGAAGAGAATGCTATTCCAAAGTATCTTGATAAGGAGACCTTCTGTGAAGGGTGTTGACATTACCTTAGGGGTAATTGCAGTCGCAAGAGTGGGGGCTGTGTCTTTCACTACACTCTTTAGATTTGTCATCATTTCAGCATACATGCCTTTTGATGGGATTTGTTCTTACCCTATGTCAGAATAATAAACAAAAACAGTCTGATTTAACAAAGACCAATATTTTAAGTTGTGCTTTAATTTGTAAACAACTGTGCTTTACAAAATGAAGCACAATCAGTTGAAATAGATTTAAAGTATCAAAACCAAGACTAAGCGTTCAGTAACCCTGTAACGTTTGCCCGAGATCCGAAGGGCGTGAAGCAGGACGTATAGACTCGCTCAACGAGTACAAACATGTAACTGAAACATAAAGACAACGGCACTCACATGATTTACAAACAATAAAAACAACACAGATAACACGGAACAAACACGATAAACAAGGTAACAATTAACACCTACAAAAGAACATTCAACAATACCATTAACACCTTACATCCACGATAACCGACAACACAGCACACAAAGAGTTTAAATACACAGGCGACTAATACAATACAGGTGTGTGCAGGTGTGGCTACGAAACAGATCCTCCCACTGCACGCGGCGGGCCAACCACGTGACTCGCAGGAGGCGAGCGTTCCGTGACAAACCCAGTGTCTATTATGGAGATCAGATTTCTGTCTCAAATTCTGTTTCTTTAATATCGATAGATCATGATTCACAATCAAGTCAACATAAAGATGAGACCAATGGAAGTGCTGCTAAAGAATCTTCAGAACAATCTCCAAAGACAAACCAGGCAAGTACTAAATAAAAAGAAATATATTAAGCATATCAACAAATGTGTGACAAACTACATGATAGGCAATGTCCTTTCCAAATACACATCACACTAAAAACGAAAGCTAGAATTGCTACAAGAAAATATCAATCCACCCATCCAGCAGTCATTGACAATCTGGTCTTATACTTCCTGTCTCTTCCTGAATACACCTGTACAACACCATTATTTTTCTCATTTGAATGAAGGAAAGCAAACACATAGCAACAAACAACCTTACCATTGACGAGAAGCCTGAAAAGATGAAGTCACCATCTGTTTGTTCTCTTTCATCAACTGACCAAGGTAAATATCCTAATTTCAAAGCGATTTTGAAAACTTTGAGCATGTTGTTACGAGAACTTTTCAAACGTTTGTTTCATATTTATTATGCTCCTTGTACACAATTGTTCTGTACAAAAAATGTTATGTTATTATCTCAGTGTCAATCAAAAATTTCTACAGAGATGCAAACAGTTGTATTCTTAAGGATGACACATTTTGGAATTACAGAAACATTCAATTGTTGACATTTGAATGAAGAAGAGACTCGTTTGACAAATAAAATTATGGGAATTAATTTGTAACCCCCTTATAGCAAAAATGCATAATTTTATGAATTACTTGAAGGGTGCATCACTCTGAAATATTGAGAAAAACAATCCAATAGTAAATGTGAACTACCAAATGCTTATTTATGTTATATCGGTCTCATTTCTAAATTAGTTCATATCTTGTGCAGTGACTGAATACCGTTGCTTCGAATATATTTGACACGATGACCAACTAGAGGAATAAATTTGAAGTTTATTGAGTCAGGAAAAAAGAAAGTATTGACATTGTGAGACATGTTTTATGGCTTATGACAGCAGACTTGGCTCAGCGTCAAAAATCCGTAACAAATGACAACTGAGAGAGAAATGAAAGGGGAATGAGGAGAAATAGGAAAAATAAATAAATTAAAAATGACAAACAAAACAACAAAAGGAAACAAATGAATTTGGAGGGGTAGACATTTTGCACAAGCCACAGAACTGTTTAGCTATGGTGCTAACTTGGCTAAGACTCACCTAGCCAAAGAGCTAAAGGAGCTAGTTACCGGAAGGTTTTGGGCCATGTGTCCTTGCGGAGTATTAAACCTGCCGTACATAGTGGCTTTGAAGACCTAATCAGGGAATGGAGTGCCCTTTATTGTAGAGCCAAAAGAGTTCTGGTGTTTGTAAAGGAGGCCTCTAAGAGTGGATGTCATGAATTGTCCCAGGGGTGAAAGTCCGGTTACTTAGTAGGGAAGAGAATGCTATTCCAAAGTATCTTGATAAGGAGACCTTCTGTGAAGGGTGGTGACATTACCTTAGGGGTAATTGCAGTCGCAAGAGTGGGGGCTGTGTCTTTCACTACACTCTTTAGATTTGTCATCATTTCAGCATACATGCCTTTTGATGGGATTTGTTCTTACCCTATGTCAGAATAATAAACAAAAACAGTCTGATTTAACAAAGACCAATATTTTAAGTTGTGCTTCAATTTGTAAACAACTGTGCTTTACAAAATGAAGCACAATCAGTTGAAATAGATTTAAAGTATCAAAACCAAGACTAAGCGTTCAGTAACCCTGTAACGTTTGCCCGAGATCCGAAAGGCGTGAAGCAGGACGTATAGACTCGCTCAACGAGTACAAACATGTAACTGAAACATAAAGACAACGGCACTCACATGATTTACAAACAATAAAAACAACACAGATAACACGGAACAAACACGATAAACAAGGTAACAATTAACACCTACAAAAGAACATTCAACAATACCATTAACACCTTACATCCACGATAACCGACAACACAGCACACAAAGAGTTTAAATACACAGGCGACTAATACAATACAGGTGTGTGCAGGTGTGGCTACGAAACGGATCCTCCCACTGCACGGGGCGGGCCAACCACGTGACTCGCAGGAGGCGAGCGTTCCGTGACAAACCCAGTGTCTATTATGGAGATCAGATTTCTGTCTCAAATTCTGTTTCTTTAATATCGATAGATCATGATTCACAATCAAGTCCACATAAAGATGAGACCAATGGAAGTACTGCTAAAGAATCTTCAGAACAATCTCCAAAGACAAACCAGGCAAGTACTAAATAAAAAGAAATATAATAAGCATATCAACAAATGTGTGACAAACTACATGATAGGCAATGTCCTTTCCAAATACACATCACACTAAAAACGAAAGCTAGAATTGCTACAAGAAAATATCAATCCATCCATCCAGCAGTCATTGACAATCTGGTCTTATACTTCCTGTCTCTTCCTGAATACACCTGTACAACACCATTATTTTTCTCATTTGAATGAAGGAAAGCAAACACATAGCAACAAACAACCTTACCATTGACGAGAAGCCTGAAAAGATGAAGTCACCATCTGTTTGTTCTCTTTCATCAACTGACCAAGGTAAATATCCTAATTTCAAAGCGATTTTGAAAACTTTGAGCATGTTGTTACGAGAACTTTTCAAACGTTTGTTTCATATTTATTATGCTCCTTGTACACAATTGTTCTGTACAAAAAATGTTATGTTATTATCTCAGTGTCAATCAAAAATTTCTACAGAGATGCAAACAGTTGTATTCTTAAGGATGACACATTTTGGAATTACAGAAACATTCAATTGTTGCCATTTGAATGAAGAAGAGACTCGTTTGACAAATAAAATTATGGGAATTAATTTGTAACCCCCTTATAGCAAAAATGCATAATTTTATGAATTACTTGAAGGGTGCATCACTCTGAAATATTGAGAAAAACAATCCAATAGTAAATGTGAACTACCAAATGCTTATTTATGTTATATCGGTCTCATTTCTAAATTAGTTCATATCTTGTGCAGTGACTGAATACCGTTGCTTCGAATATATTTGACACGATGACCAACTAGAGGAATAAATTTGAAGTTTATTGAGTCAGGAAAAAAGAAAGTATTGACATTGTGAGACATGTTTTATGGCTTATGACAGTAGACTTGGCTCAGCGTCAAAAATCCGTAACAAATGACAACTGAGAGAGAAATGAAAGGGGAATGAGGAGAAATAGGAAAAATAAATAAATTAAAAATGACAAACAAAACAACAAAAGGAAACAAATGAATTTGGAGGGGTAGACATTTTGCACAAGCCACAGAACTGTTTAGCTATGGTGCTAACTTGGCTAAGACTCACCTAGCCAAAGAGCTAAAGGAGCTAGTTACCGGAAGGTTTTGGGCCATGTGTCCTTGCGGAGTATTAAACCTGCCGTACATAGTGGCTTTGAAGACCTAATCAGGGAATGGAGTGCCCTTTATTGTAGAGCCAAAAGAGTTCTGGTGTTTGTAAAGGAGGCCTCTAAGAGTGGATGTCATGAATTGTCCCAGGGGTGAAAGTCCGGTTACTTAGTAGGGAAGAGAATGCTATTCCAAAGTATCTTGATAAGGAGACCTTCTGTGAAGGGTGGTGACATTACCTTAGGGGTAATTGCAGTCGCAAGAGTGGGGGCTGTGTCTTTCACTACACTCTTTAGATTTGTCATCATTTCAGCATACATGCCTTTTGATGGGATTTGTTCTTACCCTATGTCAGAATAATAAACAAAAACAGTCTGATTTAACAAAGACCAATATTTTAAGTTGTGCTTCAATTTGTAAACAACTGTGCTTTACAAAATGAAGCACAATCAGTTGAAATAGATTTAAAGTATCAAAACCAAGACTAAGCGTTCAGTAACCCTGTAACGTTTGCCCGAGATCCGAAAGGCGTGAAGCAGGACGTATAGACTCGCTCAACGAGTACAAACATGTAACTGAAACATAAAGACAATGGCACTCACATGATTTACAAACAATAAAAACAACACAGATAACACGGAACAAACACGATAAACAAGGTAACAATTAACACCTACAAAAGAACATTCAACAATACCATTAACACCTTACATCCACGATAACCGACAACACAGCACACAAAGAGTTTAAATACACAGGCGACTAATACAATACAGGTGTGTGCAGGTGTGGCTACGAAACGGATCCTCCCACTGCACGGGGCGGGCCAACCACGTGACTCGCAGGAGGCGAGCGTTCCGTGACAAACCCAGTGTCTATTATGGAGATCAGATTTCTGTCTCAAATTCTGTTTCTTTAATATCGATAGATCATGATTCACAATCAAGTCCACATAAAGATGAGACCAATGGAAGTACTGCTAAAGAATCTTCAGAACAATCTCCAAAGACAAACCAGGCAAGTACTAAATAAAAAGAAATATAATAAGCATATCAACAAATGTGTGACAAACTACATGATAGGCAATGTCCTTTCCAAATACACATCACACTAAAAACGAAAGCTAGAATTGCTACAAGAAAATATCAATCCATCCATCCAGCAGTCATTGACAATCTGGTCTTATACTTCCTGTCTCTTCCTGAATACACCTGTACAACACCATTATTTTTCTCATTTGAATGAAGGAAAGCAAACACATAGCAACAAACAACCTTACCATTGACGAGAAGCCTGAAAAGATGAAGTCACCATCTGTTTGTTCTCTTTCATCAACTGACCAAGGTAAATATCCTAATTTCAAAGCGATTTTGAAAACTTTGAGCATGTTGTTACGAGAACTTTTCAAACGTTTGTTTCATATTTATTATGCTCCTTGTACACAATTGTTCTGTACAAAAAATGTTATGTTATTATCTCAGTGTCAATCAAAAATTTCTACAGAGATGCAAACAGTTGTATTCTTAAGGATGACACATTTTGGAATTACAGAAACATTCAATTGTTGCCATTTGAATGAAGAAGAGACTCGTTTGACAAATAAAATTATGGGAATTAATTTGTAACCCCCTTATAGCAAAAATGCATAATTTTATGAATTACTTGAAGGGTGCATCACTCTGAAATATTGAGAAAAACAATCCAATAGTAAATGTGAACTACCAAATGCTTATTTATGTTATATCGGTCTCATTTCTAAATTAGTTCATATCTTGTGCAGTGACTGAATACCGTTGCTTCGAATATATTTGACACGATGACCAACTAGAGGAATAAATTTGAAGTTTATTGAGTCAGGAAAAAAGAAAGTATTGACATTGTGAGACATGTTTTATGGCTTATGACAGCAGACTTGGCTCAGCGTCAAAAATCCGTAACAAATGACAACTGAGAGAGAAATGAAAGGGGAATGAGGAGAAATAGGAAAAATAAATAAATTAAAAATGACAAACAAAACAACAAAAGGAAACAAATGAATTTGGAGGGGTAGACATTTTGCACAAGCCACAGAACTGTTTAGCTATGGTGCTAACTTGGCTAAGACTCACCTAGCCAAAGAGCTAAAGGAGCTAGTTACCGGAAGGTTTTGGGCCATGTGTCCTTGCGGAGTATTAAACCTGCCGTACATAGTGGCTTTGAAGACCTAATCAGGGAATGGAGTGCCCTTTATTGTAGAGCCAAAAGAGTTCTGGTGTTTGTAAAGGAGGCCTCTAAGAGTGGATGTCATGAATTGTCCCAGGGGTGAAAGTCCGGTTACTTAGTAGGGAAGAGAATGCTATTCCAAAGTATCTTGATAAGGAGACCTTCTGTGAAGGGTGGTGACATTACCTTAGGGGTAATTGCAGTCGCAAGAGTGGGGGCTGTGTCTTTCACTACACTCTTTAGATTTGTCATCATTTCAGCATACATGCCTTTTGATGGGATTTGTTCTTACCCTATGTCAGAATAATAAACAAAAACAGTCTGATTTAACAAAGACCAATATTTTAAGTTGTGCTTCAATTTGTAAACAACTGTGCTTTACAAAATGAAGCACAATCAGTTGAAATAGATTTAAAGTATCAAAACCAAGACTAAGCGTTCAGTAACCCTGTAACGTTTGCCCGAGATCCGAAAGGCGTGAAGCAGGACGTATAGACTCGCTCAACGAGTACAAACATGTAACTGAAACATAAAGACAACGGCACTCACATGATTTACAAACAATAAAAACAACACAGATAACACGGAACAAACACGATAAACAAGGTAACAATTAACACCTACAAAAGAACATTCAACAATACCATTAACACCTTACATCCACGATAACCGACAACACAGCACACAAAGAGTTTAAATACACAGGCGACTAATACAATACAGGTGTGTGCAGGTGTGGCTACGAAACGGATCCTCCCACTGCACGGGGCGGGCCAACCACGTGACTCGCAGGAGGCGAGCGTTCCGTGACAAACCCAGTGTCTATTATGGAGATCAGATTTCTGTCTCAAATTCTGTTTCTTTAATATCGATAGATCATGATTCACAATCAAGTCCACATAAAGATGAGACCAATGGAAGTACTGCTAAAGAATCTTCAGAACAATCTCCAAAGACAAACCAGGCAAGTACTAAATAAAAAGAAATATAATAAGCATATCAACAAATGTGTGACAAACTACATGATAGGCAATGTCCTTTCCAAATACACATCACACTAAAAACGAAAGCTAGAATTGCTACAAGAAAATATCAATCCATCCATCCAGCAGTCATTGACAATCTGGTCTTATACTTCCTGTCTCTTCCTGAATACACCTGTACAACACCATTATTTTTCTCATTTGAATGAAGGAAAGCAAACACATAGCAACAAACAACCTTACCATTGACGAGAAGCCTGAAAAGATGAAGTCACCATCTGTTTGTTCTCTTTCATCAACTGACCAAGGTAAATATCCTAATTTCAAAGCGATTTTGAAAACTTTGAGCATGTTGTTACGAGAACTTTTCAAACGTTTGTTTCATATTTATTATGCTCCTTGTACACAATTGTTCTGTACAAAAAATGTTATGTTATTATCTCAGTGTCAATCAAAAATTTCTACAGAGATGCAAACAGTTGTATTCTTAAGGATGACACATTTTGGAATTACAGAAACATTCAATTGTTGCCATTTGAATGAAGAAGAGACTCGTTTGACAAATAAAATTATGGGAATTAATTTGTAACCCCCTTATAGCAAAAATGCATAATTTTATGAATTACTTGAAGGGTGCATCACTCTGAAATATTGAGAAAAACAATCCAATAGTAAATGTGAACTACCAAATGCTTATTTATGTTATATCGGTCTCATTTCTAAATTAGTTCATATCTTGTGCAGTGACTGAATACCGTTGCTTCGAATATATTTGACACGATGACCAACTAGAGGAATAAATTTGAAGTTTATTGAGTCAGGAAAAAAGAAAGTATTGACATTGTGAGACATGTTTTATGGCTTATGACAGCAGACTTGGCTCAGCGTCAAAAATCCGTAACAAATGACAACTGAGAGAGAAATGAAAGGGGAATGAGGAGAAATAGGAAAAATAAATAAATTAAAAATGACAAACAAAACAACAAAAGGAAACAAATGAATTTGGAGGGGTAGACATTTTGCACAAGCCACAGAACTGTTTAGCTATGGTGCTAACTTGGCTAAGACTCACCTAGCCAAAGAGCTAAAGGAGCTAGTTACCGGAAGGTTTTGGGCCATGTGTCCTTGCGGAGTATTAAACCTGCCGTACATAGTGGCTTTGAAGACCTAATCAGGGAATGGAGTGCCCTTTATTGTAGAGCCAAAAGAGTTCTGGTGTTTGTAAAGGAGGCCTCTAAGAGTGGATGTCATGAATTGTCCCAGGGGTGAAAGTCCGGTTACTTAGTAGGGAAGAGAATGCTATTCCAAAGTATCTTGATAAGGAGACCTTCTGTGAAGGGTGGTGACATTACCTTAGGGGTAATTGCAGTCGCAAGAGTGGGGGCTGTGTCTTTCACTACACTCTTTAGATTTGTCATCATTTCAGCATACATGCCTTTTGATGGGATTTGTTCTTACCCTATGTCAGAATAATAAACAAAAACAGTCTGATTTAACAAAGACCAATATTTTAAGTTGTGCTTCAATTTGTAAACAACTGTGCTTTACAAAATGAAGCACAATCAGTTGAAATAGATTTAAAGTATCAAAACCAAGACTAAGCGTTCAGTAACCCTGTAACGTTTGCCCGAGATCCGAAAGGCGTGAAGCAGGACGTATAGACTCGCTCAACGAGTACAAACATGTAACTGAAACATAAAGACAACGGCACTCACATGATTTACAAACAATAAAAACAACACAGATAACACGGAACAAACACGATAAACAAGGTAACAATTAACACCTACAAAAGAACATTCAACAATACCATTAACACCTTACATCCACGATAACCGACAACACAGCACACAAAGAGTTTAAATACACAGGCGACTAATACAATACAGGTGTGTGCAGGTGTGGCTACGAAACGGATCCTCCCACTGCACGGGGCGGGCCAACCACGTGACTCGCAGGAGGCGAGCGTTCCGTGACAAACCCAGTGTCTATTATGGAGATCAGATTTCTGTCTCAAATTCTGTTTCTTTAATATCGATAGATCATGATTCACAATCAAGTCCACATAAAGATGAGACCAATGGAAGTACTGCTAAAGAATCTTCAGAACAATCTCCAAAGACAAACCAGGCAAGTACTAAATAAAAAGAAATATAATAAGCATATCAACAAATGTGTGACAAACTACATGATAGGCAATGTCCTTTCCAAATACACATCACACTAAAAACGAAAGCTAGAATTGCTACAAGAAAATATCAATCCATCCATCCAGCAGTCATTGACAATCTGGTCTTATACTTCCTGTCTCTTCCTGAATACACCTGTACAACACCATTATTTTTCTCATTTGAATGAAGGAAAGCAAACACATAGCAACAAACAACCTTACCATTGACGAGAAGCCTGAAAAGATGAAGTCACCATCTGTTTGTTCTCTTTCATCAACTGACCAAGGTAAATATCCTAATTTCAAAGCGATTTTGAAAACTTTGAGCATGTTGTTACGAGAACTTTTCAAACGTTTGTTTCATATTTATTATGCTCCTTGTACACAATTGTTCTGTACAAAAAATGTTATGTTATTATCTCAGTGTCAATCAAAAATTTCTACAGAGATGCAAACAGTTGTATTCTTAAGGATGACACATTTTGGAATTACAGAAACATTCAATTGTTGCCATTTGAATGAAGAAGAGACTCGTTTGACAAATAAAATTATGGGAATTAATTTGTAACCCCCTTATAGCAAAAATGCATAATTTTATGAATTACTTGAAGGGTGCATCACTCTGAAATATTGAGAAAAACAATCCAATAGTAAATGTGAACTACCAAATGCTTATTTATGTTATATTGGTCTCATTTCTAAATTAGTTCATATCTTGTGCAGTGACTGAATAACGTTGCTTCGAATATATTTGACACGATGACCAACTAGAGGAATAAATTTGAAGTTTATTGAGTCAGGAAAAAAGAAAGTATTGACATTGTGAGACATGTTTTATGGCTTATGACAGCAGACTTGGCTCAGCGTAAAAAATCCGTAACAAATGACAACTGAGAGAGAAATGAAAGGGGAATGAGGAGAAATAGGAAAAATAAATAAATAAATAATGACAAACAAAACAACAAAAGGAAACAAATGAATTTGGAGGGGTAGACATTTTGCACAAGCCACAGAACTGTTTAGCTATGGTGCTAACTTGGCTAAGACTCACCTAGCCAAAGAGCTAAAGGAGCTAGTTACCGGAAGGTTTTGGGCCATGTGTCCTTGCGGAGTATTAAACCTGCCGTACATAGTGGCTTTGAAGACCTAATCAGGGAATGGAGTGCCCTTTATTGTAGAGCCAAAAGAGTTCTGGTGTTTGTAAAGGAGGCCTCTAAGAGTGGATGTCATGAATTGTCCCAGGGGTGAAAGTCCGGTTACTTAGTAGGGAAGAGAATGCTATTCCAAAGTATCTTGATAAGGAGACCTTCTGTGAAGGGTGGTGACATTACCTTAGGGGTAATTGCAGTCGCAAGAGTGGGGGCTGTGTCTTTCACTACACTCTTTAGATTTGTCATCATTTCAGCATACATGCCTTTTGATGGGATTTGTTCTTACCCTATGTCAGAATAATAAACAAAAACAGTCTGATTTAACAAAGACCAATATTTTAAGTTGTGCTTCAATTTGTAAACAACTGTGCTTTACAAAATGAAGCACAATCAGTTGAAATAGATTTAAAGTATCAAAACCAAGACTAAGCGTTCAGTAACCCTGTAACGTTTGCCCGAGATCCGAAAGGCGTGAAGCAGGACGTATAGACTCGCTCAACGAGTACAAACATGTAACTGAAACATAAAGACAACGGCACTCACATGATTTACAAACAATAAAAACAACACAGATAACACGGAACAAACACGATAAACAAGGTAACAATTAACACCTACAAAAGAACATTCAACAATACCATTAACACCTTACATCCACGATAACCGACAACACAGCACACAAAGAGTTTAAATACACAGGCGACTAATACAATACAGGTGTGTGCAGGTGTGGCTACGAAACGGATCCTCCCACTGCACGGGGCGGGCCAACCACGTGACTCGCAGGAGGCGAGCGTTCCGTGACAAACCCAGTGTCTATTATGGAGATCAGATTTCTGTCTCAAATTCTGTTTCTTTAATATCGATAGATCATGATTCACAATCAAGTCCACATAAAGATGAGACCAATGGAAGTACTGCTAAAGAATCTTCAGAACAATCTCCAAAGACAAACCAGGCAAGTACTAAATAAAAAGAAATATAATAAGCATATCAACAAATGTGTGACAAACTACATGATAGGCAATGTCCTTTCCAAATACACATCACACTAAAAACGAAAGCTAGAATTGCTACAAGAAAATATCAATCCATCCATCCAGCAGTCATTGACAATCTGGTCTTATACTTCCTGTCTCTTCCTGAATACACCTGTACAACACCATTATTTTTCTCATTTGAATGAAGGAAAGCAAACACATAGCAACATACAACCTTACCATTGACGAGAAGCCTGAAAAGATGAAGTCACCATCTGTTTGTTCTCTTTCATCAACTGACCAAGGTAAATATCCTAATTTCAAAGCGATTTTGAAAACTTTGAGCATGTTGTTACGAGAACTTTTCAAACGTTTGTTTCATATTTATTATGCTCCTTGTACACAATTGTTCTGTACAAAAAATGTTATGTTATTATCTCAGTGTCAATCAAAAATTTCTACAGAGATGCAAACAGTTGTATTCTTAAGGATGACACATTTTGGAATTACAGAAACATTCAATTGTTGCCATTTGAATGAAGAAGAGACTCGTTTGACAAATAAAATTATGGGAATTAATTTGTAACCCCCTTATAGCAAAAATGCATAATTTTATGAATTACTTGAAGGGTGCATCACTCTGAAATATTGAGAAAAACAATCCAATAGTAAATGTGAACTACCAAATGCTTATTTATGTTATATTGGTCTCATTTCTAAATTAGTTCATATCTTGTGCAGTGACTGAATAACGTTGCTTCGAATATATTTGACACGATGACCAACTAGAGGAATAAATTTGAAGTTTATTGAGTCAGGAAAAAAGAAAGTATTGACATTGTGAGACATGTTTTATGGCTTATGACAGCAGACTTGGCTCAGCGTAAAAAATCCGTAACAAATGACAACTGAGAGAGAAATGAAAGGGGAATGAGGAGAAATAGGAAAAATAAATAAATAAATAATGACAAACAAAACAACAAAAGGAAACAAATGAATTTGGAGGGGTAGACATTTTGCACAAGCCACAGAACTGTTTAGCTATGGTGCTAACTTGGCTAAGACTCACCTAGCCAAAGAGCTAAAGGAGCTAGTTACCGGAAGGTTTTGGGCCATGTGTCCTTGCGGAGTATTAAACCTGCCGTACATAGTGGCTTTGAAGACCTAATCAGGGAATGGAGTGCCCTTTATTGTAGAGCCAAAAGAGTTCTGGTGTTTGTAAAGGAGGCCTCTAAGAGTGGATGTCATGAATTGTCCCAGGGGTGAAAGTCCGGTTACTTAGTAGGGAAGAGAATGCTATTCCAAAGTATCTTGATAAGGAGACCTTCTGTGAAGGGTGGTGACATTACCTTAGGGGTAATTGCAGTCGCAAGAGTGGGGGCTGTGTCTTTCACTACACTCTTTAGATTTGTCATCATTTCAGCATACATGCCTTTTGATGGGATTTGTTCTTACCCTATGTCATAATAATAAACAAAAACAGTCTGATTTAACAAAGACCAATATTTTAAGTTGTGCTTTAATTTGTAAACAACTGTGCTTTACAAAATGAAGCACAATCAGTTGAAATAGATTTAAAGTATCAAAACCAAGACTAAGCGTTCAGTAACCCTGTAACGTTTGCCCGAGATCTGAAAGGCGTGAAGCAGGACGTATAGACTCGCTCAACGAGTACAAACATGTAACTGAAACATAAAGACAACGGCACTCACATGATTTACAAACAATAAAAACAACACAGATAACACGGAACAAACACGATAAACAAGGTAACAATTAACACCTACAAAAGAACATTCAACAATACCAATAACACCTTACATCCACGATAACCGACAACACAGTACACAAAGAGTTTAAATACACAGGCGACTAATACAATACAGGTGTGTGCAGGTGTGGCTACGAAACGGATCCTCCCACTGCACGAGACGGGCCAACCACGTGACTCGCAGGAGGCGAGCGTTCCGTGACAAACCCAGTGTCTATTATGGAGATCAGATTTCTGTCTCAAATTCTGTTTCTTTAATATCGATAGATCATGATTCACAATCAAGTCCACATAAAGATGAGACCAATGGAAGTACTGCTAAAGAGTCTTCAGAACAATCTCCAAAGACAAACCAGGCAAGTACTAAATAAAAAGAAATATATTAAGCATATCAACAAATGTGTGACAAACTACATGATAGGCAATGTCCTTTCCAAATACACATCACACTAAAAACGAAAGCTAGAATTGCTACAAGAAAATATCAATCCATCCATCCAGCAGTCATTGACAATCTGGTCTTATACTTCCTGTCTCTTCCTGAATACACCTGTACAACACCATTATTTTTCTCATTTGAATGAAGGAAAGCAAACACATAGCAACAAACAACCTTACCATTGACGAGAAGCCTGAAAAGATGAAGTCACCATCTGTTTGTTCTCTTTCATCAACTGACCAAGGTAAATATCCTAATTTCAAAGCGATTTTGAAAACTTTGAGCATGTTGTTACGAGAACTTTTCAAACGTTTGTTTCATATTTATTATGCTCCTTGTACACAATTGTTCTGTACAAAAAATGTTATGTTATTATCTCAGTGTCAATCAAAAATTTCTACAGAGATGCAAACAGTTGTATTCTTAAGGATGACACATTTTGGAATTACAAAAACATTCAATTGTTGCCATTTGAATGAAGAAGAGACTCGTTTGACAAATAAAATTATGGGAATTAATTTGTAACCCCCTTATAGCAAAAATGCATAATTTTATGAATTACTTGAAGGGTGCATCACTCTGAAATATTGAGAAAAACAATCCAATAGTAAATGTGAACTACCAAATGCTTATTTATGTTATATCGGTCTCATTTCTAAATTAGTTCATATCTTGTGCAGTGACTGAATACCGTTGCTTCGAATATATTTGACACGATGACCAACTAGAGGAATACATTTGAAGTTTATTGAGTCAGGAAAAAAGAAAGTATTGACATTGTGAGACATGTTTTATGGCTTATGACAGCAGACTTGGCTCAGCGTAAAAAATCTGTAACAAATGACAACTGAGAGAGAAATGAAAGGGGAATGAGGAGAAATAGGAAAAATAAATAAATAAATAATGACAAACAAAACAACAAAAGGAAACAAATGAATTTGGAGGGGTAGACATTTTGCACAAGCCACAGAACTGTTTAGCTATGGTGCTAACTTGGCTAAGACTCACCTAGCCAAAGAGCTAAAGGAGCTAGTTACCGGAAGGTTTTGGGCCATGTGTCCTTGCGGAGTATTAAACCTGCCGTACATAGTGGCTTTGAAGACCTAATTAGGGAATGGAGTGCCCGTTATTGTAGAGCCAAAAGAGTTCTGGTGTTTGTAAAGGAGGCCTCTAAGAGTGGATGTCATGAATTGTCCCAGGGGTGAAAGTCCGGTTACTTAGTAGGGAAGAGAATGCTATTCCAAAGTATCTTGATAAGGAGACCTTCTGTGAAGGGTGTTGACATTACCTTAGGGGTAATTGCAGTCGCAAGAGTGGGGGCTGTGTCTTTCACTACACTCTTTAGA
Organism: Electrophorus electricus; assembly: GCF_041902795.1. NCBI lineage: Eukaryota > Metazoa > Chordata > Actinopteri > Gymnotiformes > Gymnotidae > Electrophorus > Electrophorus electricus. The sequence continues at coordinate 36,571,590 of NC_137502.1, read as the reverse complement.
TTTGTCATCATTTCAGCATACATGCCTTTTGATGGGATTTGTTCTTACCCTATGTCAGAATAATAAACAAAAACAGTCTGATTTAACAAAGACCAATATTTTAAGTTGTGCTTTAATTTGTAAACAACTGTGCTTTACAAAATGAAGCACAATCAGTTGAAATAGATTTAAAGTATCAAAACCAAGACTAAGCATTCAGTAACCCTGTAACGTTTGCCCGAGATCCGAAAGGCGTGAAGCAGGACGTATAGACTCGCTCAACGAGTACAAACATGTAACTGAAACATAAAGACAACGGCACTCACATGATTTACAAACAATAAAAACAACACAGATAACACGGAACAAACACGATAAACAAGGTAACAATTAACACCTACAAAAGAACATTCAACAATACCATTAACACCTTACATCCATGATAACCAACAACACAGCACACAAAGAGTTTAAATACACAGGCGACTAATACAATACAGGTGTGTGCAGGTGTGGCTACGAAACAGTTCCTCCCACTGCACGCGGTTGGCCAACCACATGACTCGCAGGAGGCGAGCGTTCCGTGACAAACCCAGTGTCTATTATGGAGATCAGATTTATATCTCAAATTCTGTTTCTTTAATATCGATAGATCATGATTCACAATCAAGTCCACATAAAGATGAGACCAATGGAAGTACTGCTAAAGAGTCTTCAGAACAATCTCCAAAGACAATCCAGGCAAGTACTAAATAAAAAGAAATATATTAAGCATATCAACAAATGTGTGACAAACTTCATGATAGGCAATGTCCTTTCCAAATACACATCACACTAAAAATGAAAGCTAGAATTGCTACAAGAAAATATCAATCCATCCATCCAGCAGTCATTGACAATCTGGTCTTATACTTGCTGTCTCTTCCTGAATACACCTGTAAAACACCATTATTTTTCTCATTTGAATGAAGGAAAGCAAACACATAGCAAGAAACAACCTTACCATTGAGGAGAAGCCTGAAAAGATGAAGTCACCATCTGTTTGTTCTCTTTCATCAATTGACCAAGGTAAATATCCTAACTTCAAAGAGATTTTGTAAACTTTGAGCATGTTGTTACGAGAACTTTTCAAAAGTTTGTTTCATATTTATTATGCTCCTTGTACACAATTGTTCTGTACAAAAAATGTTATGTTATTATCTCAGTGTCAATCAAAAATTTCTACAGAGATGCAAACAGTTGTATTCTTAACGATGACACATTTTGGAATTACAGAAACATTCAATTGTTGCCATTTGAATGAAGAAGAGACTCGTTTGACAAATAGAATTATGGGAATTAATTTGTAACCCCCTTATTGCAAAAATGCATAATTTTATGAATTACTTGAAGGGTGCACCACTCTCAAATATTGAGAAAAACAATCCACTAGTAAATGTGAACTACCCAATGCTTATTTATGTTATATCGGTCTCATTTCTAAATTAGTTCATATCTTGTGCAGTGACCGAGTACCGTTGCTTCGAATATATTTGACACGATGACCAACTAGAGGAATAAATGTGAAGTTTATTGAGTCAGGAAAAAAGAAAGTATTGACATTGTGAGACATGTTTTATGGCTTATGACAGCAGACTTGGCTCAGCGTCAAAAATCCGTAACAAATGACAACTGAGAGAGAAAAGAAAGGGGAATGATGAGAAATAGGAAAAATAAATAAATAAAAAATGACAAACAAAACAACAAAAGGAAACAAATGAATTTGGAGGGGTAGACATTTTGCACAAGCCACAGAACTGTTTAGCTATGGTGCTAACTTGGCTAAGACTCACCTAGCCAAAGAGCTAAAGGAGCTAGTTACCGGAAGGTTTTGGGCCATGTGTCCTTGAGGAGTATTAAACCTGCCGTACATAGTGGCTTTGAAGACCTAATTAGGGAATGGAGTGCCCGTTATTGTAGAGCCAAAAGAGTTCTGGTGTTTGTAAAGGAGGCCTCTAAGAGTGGATGTCATGAATTGTCCCAGGGGTGAAAGTCCGGTTACTTAGTAGGGAAGAGAATGCTATTCCAAAGTATCTTGATAAGGAGACCTTCTGTGAAGGGTGTTGACATTACCTTAGGGGTAATTGCAGTCGCAAGAGTGGGGGCTGTGTCTTTCACTACACTCTTTAGATTTGTCATCATTTCAGCATACATGCCTTTTGATGGGATTTGTTCTTACCCTATGTCAGAATAATAAACAAAAACAGTCTGATTTAACAAAGACCAATATTTTAAGTTGTGCTTTAATTTGTAAACAACTGTGCTTTACAAAATGAAGCACAATCAGTTGAAATAGATTTAAAGTATCAAAACCAAGACTAAGCGTTCAGTAACCCTGTAACGTTTGCCCGAGATCCGAAAGGCGTGAAGCAGGACGTATAGACTCGCTCAACGAGTACAAACATGTAACTGAAACATAAAGACAACGGCACTCACATGATTTACAAACAATAAAAACAACACAGATAACACGGAACAAACACGATAAACAAGGTAACAATTAACACCTACAAAAGAACATTCAACAATACCATTAACACCTTACATCCATGATAACCAACAACACAGCGCACAAAGAGTTTAAATACACAGGCGACTAATACAATACAGGTGTGTGCAGGTGTGGCTACGAAACAGTTCCTCCCACTGCACGCGGTTGGCCAAACACATGACTCGCAGGAGGCGAGCGTTCCGTGACAAACCCAGTGTCTATTATGGAGATCAGATTTATATCTCAAATTCTGTTTCTTTAATATCGATAGATCATGATTCACAATCAAGTCCACATAAAGATGAGACCAATGGAAGTACTGCTAAAGAGTCTTCAGAACAATCTCCAAAGACAATCCAGGCAAGTACTAAATAAAAAGAAATATATTAAGCATATCAACAAATGTGTGACAAACTTCATGATAGGCAATGTCCTTTCCAAATACACATCACACTAAAAATGAAAGCTAGAATTGCGACAAGAAAATATCAATCCATCCATCCAGCAGTCATTGACAATCTGGTCTTATACTTGCTGTCTCTTCCTGAATACACCTGTAAAACACCATTATTTTTCTCATTTGAATGAAGGAAAGCAAACACATAGCAAGAAACAACCTTACCATTGAGGAGAAGCCTGAAAAGATGAAGTCACCATCTGTTTGTTCTCTTTCATCAATTGACCAAGGTAAATATCCTAACTTCAAAGAGATTTTGTAAACTTTGAGCATGTTGTTACGAGAACTTTTCAAAAGTTTGTTTCATATTTATTATGCTCCTTGTACACAATTGTTCTGTACAAAAAATGTTATGTTATTATCTCAGTGTCAATCAAAAATTTCTACAGAGATGCAAACAGTTGTATTCTTAACGATGACACATTTTGGAATTACAGAAACATTCAATTGTTGCCATTTGAATGAAGAAGAGACTCGTTTGACAAACAGAATTATGGGAATTAATTTGTAACCCCCTTATTGCAAAAATGCATAATTTTATGAATTACTTGAAGGGTGCACCACTCTCAAATATTGAGAAAAACAATCCACTAGTAAATGTGAACTACCCAATGCTTATTTATGTTATATCGGTCTCATTTCTAAATTAGTTCATATCTTGTGCAGTGACCGAGTACCGTTGCTTCGAATATATTTGACACGATGACCAACTAGAGGAATAAATGTGAAGTTTATTGAGTCAGGAAAAAAGAAAGTATTGACATTGTGAGACATGTTTTATGGCTTATGACAGCAGACTTGGCTCAGCGTAAAAAATCCGTAACAAATGACAACTGAGAGAGAAAAGAAAGGGGAATGAGGAGAAATAGGAATATATATATATATATATATATAAATAATGACAAACAAAACAACAAAAGGGAACAAATGAATTTGGAAGGGTAGACATTTTGCACAAGCCACAGAACTGTTTAGCTATGGTGCTAACTTGGCTAAGACTCACCTAGCCAAAGAGCTAAAGGAGCTAGTTACCGGAAGGTTTTGGGCCATGTGTCCTTGCGGAGTATTAAACCTGCCGTACATAGTGGCTTTGAAGACCTAATTAGGGAATGGAGTGCCCGTTATTGTAGAGCCAAAAGAGTTCTGGTGTTTGTAAAGGAGGCCTCTAAGAGTGGATGTCATGAATTGTCCCAGGGGTGAAAGTCCGGTTACTTAGTAGGGAAGAGAATGCTATTCCAAAGTATCTTGATAAGGAGACCTTCTGTGAAGGGTGTTGACATTACCTTAGGGGTAATTGCAGTCGCAAGAGTGGGGGCTGTGTCTTTCACTACACTCTTTAGATTTGTCATCATTTCAGCATACATGCCTTTTGATGGGATTTGTTCTTACCCTATGTCAGAATAATAAACAAAAACAGTCTGATTTAACAAAGACCAATATTTTAAGTTGTGCTTTAATTTGTAAACAACTGTGCTTTACAAAATGAAGCACAATCAGTTGAAATAGATTTAAAGTATCAAAACCAAGACTAAGCGTTCAGTAACCCTGTAACGTTTGCCCGAGATCCGAAAGGCGTGAAGCAGGACGTATAGACTCGCTCAACGAGTACAAACATGTAACTGAAACATAAAGACAACGGCACTCACATGATTTACAAACAATAAAAACAACACAGATAACACGGAACAAACACGATAAACAAGGTAACAATTAACACCTACAAAAGAACATTCAACAATACCATTAACACCTTACATCCATGATAACCAACAACACAGCACACAAAGAGTTTAAATACACAGGCGACTAATACAATACAGGTGTGTGCAGGTGTGGCTACGAAACAGTTCCTCCCACTGCACGCGGTTGGCCAACCACATGACTCGCAGGAGGCGAGCGTTCCGTGACAAACCCAGTGTCTATTATGGAGATCAGATTTATATCTCAAATTCTATTTCTTTAATATCGATAGATCATGATTCACAATCAAGTCCACATAAAGATGAGACCAATGGAAGTACTGCTAAAGAGTCTTCAGAACAATCTCCAAAGACAATCCAGGCAAGTACTAAATAAAAAGAAATATATTAAGCATATCAACAAATGTGTGACAAACTTCATGATAGGCAATGTCCTTTCCAAATACACATCACACTAAAAATGAAAGCTAGAATTGCTACAAGAAAATATCAATCCATCCATCCAGCAGTCATTGACAATCTGGTCTTATACTTGCTGTCTCTTCCTGAATACACCTGTAAAACACCATTATTTTTCTCATTTGAATGAAGGAAAGCAAACACATAGCAAGAAACAACCTTACCATTGAGGAGAAGCCTGAAAAGATGAAGTCACCATCTGTTTGTTCTCTTTCATCAATTGACCAAGGTAAATATCCTAACTTCAAAGAGATTTTGTAAACTTTGAGCATGTTGTTACGAGAACTTTTCAAAAGTTTGTTTCATATTTATTATGCTCCTTGTACACAATTGTTCTGTACAAAAAATGTTATGTTATTATCTCAGTGTCAATCAAAAATTTCTACAGAGATGCAAACAGTTGTATTCTTAACGATGACACATTTTGGAATTACAGAAACATTCAATTGTTGCCATTTGAATGAAGAAGAGACTCGTTTGACAAATAGAATTATGGGAATTAATTTGTAACCCCCTTATTGCAAAAATGCATAATTTTATGAATTACTTGAAGGGTGCACCACTCTCAAATATTGAGAAAAACAATCCACTAGTAAATGTGAACTACCCAATGCTTATTTATGTTATATCGGTCTCATTTCTAAATTAGTTCATATCTTGTGCAGTGACCGAGTACCGTTGCTTCGAATATATTTGACACGATGACCAACTAGAGGAATAAATGTGAAGTTTATTGAGTCAGGAAAAAAGAAAGTATTGACATTGTGAGACATGTTTTATGGCTTATGACAGCAGACTTGGCTCAGCGTAAAAAATCCGTAACAAATGACAACTGAGAGAGAAAAGAAAGGGGAATGAGGAGAAATAGGAAAATATATATATATATATAAATAATGACAAACAAAACAACAAAAGGGAACAAATGAATTTGGAAGGGTAGACATTTTGCACAAGCCACAGAACTGTTTAGCTATGGTGCTAACTTGGCTAAGACTCACCTAGCCAAAGAGCTAAAGGAGCTAGTTACCGGAAGGTTTTGGGCCATGTGTCCTTGCGGAGTATTAAACCTGCCGTACATAGTGGCTTTGAAGACCTAATCAGGGAATGGAGTGCCCTTTATTGTAGAGCCAAAAGAGTTCTGGTGTTTGTAAAGGAGGCCTCTAAGAGTGGATGTCATGAATTGTCCCAGGGGTGAAGGTCCGGTTACTTAGTAGGGAAGAGAATGCTATTCCAAAGTATCTTGATAAGGAGACTTTCTGTGAAGGGTGTTGACATTACCTTAGGGGTAATTGCAGTCGCAAGAGTGGGGGCTATGTCTTTCAATACACTCTTTAGATTTGTCATCATTTCAGCATACATGCCTTTTGATGGGTTTTGTTTTTACCCTATGTCAGAATAATAAACAAAAACAGTCTGATTTAACAAAGAACAATATTTTAAGTTGTGCTTTAATTTGTAAACAACTGTGCTTTACAAAATGAAGCACAATCAGTTGAAATAGATTGAAAGTATCAAAACCAAGACTAAGCGTTCAGTAACCCTGTAACGTTTGCCCGAGATCCGAAAGGCGTGAAGCAGGACGTATATACTCGCTCAACGAGTACAAACATGTAACTGAAACATAAAGACAACGGCACTCACATGATTTACAAACAATAAAAACAACACAGATAACACGGAACAAACACGATAAACAAGGTAACAATTAACACCTACAAAAGAACATTCAACAATACCATTAACACCTTACATCCACGATAACCGACAACACAGCACACAAAGAGTTTAAATACACAGGCGACTAATACAATACAGGTGTGTGCAGGTGTGGCAACGAAACAGATCCTCCCACTGCACGCGGCGGGCCAAACACGTGACTCGCAGGAGGCGAGCGTTCCGTGACAAACCCAGTGTCTATTATGGAGATCAGATTTATATCTCAAATTCTGTTTCTTTAATATCGATAGATCATGATTCACAATCAAGTCCACATAAAGATGAGACCAATGGAAGTACTGCTAAAGAGTCTTCAGAACAATCTCCAAAGACAATCCAGGCAAGTACTAAATAAAAAGAAATATATTAAGCATATCAACAAATGTGTGACAAACTTCATGATAGGCAATGTCCTTTCCAAATACACATCACACTAAAAATGAAAGCTAGAATTGCTACAAGAAAATATCAATCCATCCATCCAGCAGTCATTGACAATCTGGTCTTATACTTGCTGTCTCTTCCTGAATACACCTGTAAAACACCATTATTTTTCTCATTTGAATGAAGGAAAGCAAACACATAGCAAGAAACAACCTTACCATTGAGGAGAAGCCTGAAAAGATGAAGTCACCAACTGTTTGTTCTCTTTCATCAATTGACCAAGGTAAATATCCTAACTTCAAAGAGATTTTGTAAACTTTGAGCATGTTGTTACGAGAACTTTTCAAAAGTTTGTTTCATATTTATTATGCTCCTTGTACACAATTGTTCTGTACAAAAAATGTTATGTTATTATCTCAGTGTCAATCAAAAATTTCTACAGAGATGCAAACAGTTGTATTCTTAACGATGACACATTTTGGAATTACAGAAACATTCAATTGTTGCCATTTGAATGAAGAAGAGACTCGTTTGACAAATAGAATTATGGGAATTAATTTGTAACCCCCTTATTGCAAAAATGCATAATTTTATGAATTACTTGAAGGGTGCACCACTCTCAAATATTGAGAAAAACAATCCACTAGTAAATGTGAACTACCCAATGCTTATTTATGTTATATCGGTCTCATTTCTAAATTAGTTCATATCTTGTGCAGTGACCGAGTACCGTTGCTTCGAATATATTTGACACGATGACCAACTAGAGGAATAAATGTGAAGTTTATTGAGTCAGGAAAAAAGAAAGTATTGACATTGTGAGACATGTTTTATGGCTTATGACAGCAGACTTGGCTCAGCGTCAAAAATCCGTAACAAATGACAACTGAGAGAGAAAAGAAAGGGGAATGATGAGAAATAGGAAAAATAAATAAATAAAAAATGACAAACAAAACAACAAAAGGAAACAAATGAATTTGGAGGGGTAGACATTTTGCACAAGCCACAGAACTGTTTAGCTATGGTGCTAACTTGGCTAAGACTCACCTAGCCAAAGAGCTAAAGGAGCTAGTTACCGGAAGGTTTTGTCCATGTGTCCTTGCGGAGTATTAAACCTGCCGTACATAGTGGCTTTGAAGACCTAATCAGGGAATGGAGTGCCCTTAATTGTAGAGCCAAAAGAGTTCTGGTGTTTGTAAAGGAGGCCTCTAAGAGTGGATGTCATGAATTGTCACAGGGGTGAAGGTCCTGTTACTTAGTAGGGAAGAGAATGCTATTCCAAAGTATCTTGATAAGGAGACCTTCTGTGAAGGATGTTGACATTACCTTAGGTGTAATTGCAGTCGCAAGAGTGGGGGCTGTGTCTTTCACTACACTCTTTACATTTGTCATCATTTCAGCATACATGCCTTTTGATGGGATTTTTTCTTACCCTATGTCAGAATAATAAACAAAAACAGTCTGATTTAACAAACACCAATATTTTAAGTTGTGCTTTAATTTGTAAACAACTGTGCTTTACAAAATGAAGCACAATCAGTTGAAATAGATTGAAAGTATCAAAACCAAGACTAAGCGTTCAGTAACCGTGGAACGTTTGCCCGAGATCCGAAGGGCGTGAAGCAGTACGTATAGACTCGCTCAACAAGTACAAACATGTAACTGAAACATAAAGACAACGGCACTCACATGATTTACAAACAATAAAAACCACACAGTTAACACGGAACAAACACGATAAACAAGGTAACAATTAACACCTACAAAAGAACATTCAACACTACCATTAACACCTTACATCCACGATAACCGACAACACAGCACACAAAGAGTTTAAATACACAGACGACTAATACAATACAGGTGTGTGCAGGTGTGGCTACGAAACAGATCCTCCCACTGCACACGGCGGGCCAACCACGTGACTCGCAGGAGGCGAGCGTTCCGTGACAAACCCAGTGTCTATTATGGAGATCAGATTTATGTCTCAAATTCTGTTTCTTTAATATCGATAGATCATGATTCACAATCAAGTCCACATAAAGATGAGACCAATGGAAGTACTGCTAAAGAGTCTTCAGAACAATCTCCAAAGACAAACCAGGCAAGTACTAAATAAAAAGAAATATATTAAGCATATCAACAAATGTGTGACAAACTACATGATAGGCAATGTCCTTTCCAAATACACATCACACTAAAAACGAAAGCTAGAATTGCTACAAGAAAATATCAATCCATCCATCCAGCAGTCATTGACAATCTGGTCTTATACTTGCTGTCTCTTCCTGAATACACCTGTAAAACACCATTATTTTTCTCATTTGAATGAAGGAAAGCAAACACATAGCAAGAAACAACCTTACCATTGAGGAGAAGCCTGAAAAGATGAAGTCACCATCTGTTTGTTCTCTTTCATCAATTGACCAAGGTAAATATCCTAACTTCAAAGAGATTTTGTAAACTTTGAGCATGTTGTTACGAGAACTTTTCAAAAGTTTGTTTCATATTTATTATGCTCCTTGTACACAATTGTTCTGTACAAAAAATGTTATGTTATTATCTCAGTGTCAATCAAAAATTTCTACAGAGATGCAAACAGTTGTATTCTTAAGGATGACACATTTTGGAATTACAGAAACATTCAATTGTTGCCATTTGAATGAAGAAGAGACTCGTTTGACAAATAGAATTATGGGAATTAATTTGTAACCCCCTTATAGCAAAAATGCATAATTTTATGAATTACTTGAAGGGTGCACCACTCTCAAATATTGAGAAAAACAATCCACTAGTAAATGTGAACTACCAAATGCTTATTTATGTTATATCGGTCTCATTTCTAAATTAGTTCATATCTTGTGCAGTGACCGAATACCGTTGCTTCGAATATATTTGACACGATGACCAACTAGAGGAATAAATGTGAAGTTTATTGAGTCAGGAAAAAAGAAAGTATTGACATTGTGAGACATGTTTTATGGCTTATGACAGCAGACTTGGCTCAGCGTCAAAAATCCGTAACAAATGACAACTGAGAGAGAAAAGAAAGCGGAATAATGAGAAATAGGAAAAATAAATAAATAAAAAATGACAAACAAAACAACAAAAGGAAACAAATGAATTTGGAGGGGTAGACATTTTGCACAAGCCACAGAACTGTTTAGCTATGGTGCTAACTTGGCTAAGACTCACCTAGCCAAAGAGCTAAAGGAGCTAGTTACCGGAAGGTTTTGGGTCATGTGTCCTTGCGGAGTATTAAACCTGCCGTACATAGTGGCTTTGAAGACCTAATCAGGGAATGGAGTTCCCTTTATTGTAGAGCCAAAAGAAGTCTGGTGTTTGTAAAGGAGGCCTCTAAGGGTGAATGTTATGAACTGTCCCAGGGGTGAAGGTCCAGTTACTTAGTAGGGAAGAGAATGCTATTTCAAAGTATCTTGATAAGGAGACCTTCTGTGAAGGGTGTTGACATTACCTTAGGTGTAATTGCAGTCGCAAGAGTGGGGGCTGTCTTTCACTACACTCTTTAGATTTGTCATCATTTCAGCATACCTGCCTTTTGATGGGATTTTTTCTTACCCTATGTCAGAATAATAAACAAAAACAGTCTGATTTAACAAACACCAATGTTTTAAGTTGTGCTTTAATTTGTAAACAACTGTGCTTTACAAAATGAAGTACAATCAGTTGAAATAGATTGAAAGTATCAAAACCAAGACTAAGCGTTCAGTAACCCTGGAACGTTTGCCCGAGATCCGAAAGGCGTGAAGCAGGACGTATAGACTCGCTCAACGAGTACAAACATGTAACTGAAACATAAAGACAACGGCACTCACATGATTTACAAACAATAAAAACAACACAGATAACACGGAACAAACACGATAAACAAGGTAACAATTAACACCTACAAAAGAACATTCAACAAAACCATTAACACCTTACATCCACGATAACCGACAACACAGCACACAAAGAGTTTAAATACACAGGCGACTAATACAATACAGGTGTGTGCAGGTGTGGCAACGAAACAGATCCTCCCACTGCACGCGACGGGCCAAACACGTGACTCGCAGGAGGCGAGCGTTCCGTGACAAACCCAGTGTCTATTATGGAGATCAGATTTATATCTCAAATTCTGTTTCTTTAATATCGATAGATCATGATTCACAATCAAGTCCACATAAAGATGAGACCAATGGAAGTACTGCTAAAGAGTCTTCAGAACAATCTCCAAAGACAATCCAGGCAAGTACTAAATAAAAAGAAATATATTAAGCATATCAACAAATGTGTGACAAACTTCATGATAGGCAATGTCCTTTCCAAATACACATCACACTAAAAATGAAAGCTAGAATTGCTACAAGAAAATATCAATCCATCCATCCAGCAGTCATTGACAATCTGGTCTTATACTTGCTGTCTCTTCCTGAATACACCTGTAAAACACCATTATTTTTCTCATTTGAATGAAGGAAAGCAAACACATAGCAAGAAACAACCTTACCATTGAGGAGAAGCCTGAAAAGATGAAGTCACCATCTGTTTGTTCTCTTTCATCAATTGACCAAGGTAAATATCCTAACTTCAAAGAGATTTTGTAAACTTTGAGCATGTTGTTACGAGAACTTTTCAAAAGTTTGTTTCATATTTATTATGCTCCTTGTACACAATTGTTCTGTACAAAAAATGTTATGTTATTATCTCAGTGTCAATCAAAAATTTCTACAGAGATGCAAACAGTTGTATTCTTAAGGATGACACATTTTGGAATTACAGAAACATTCAATTGTTGCCATTTGAATGAAGAAGAGACTCGTTTGACAAATAGAATTATGGGAATTAATTTGTAACCCCCTTATAGCAAAAATGCATAATTTTATGAATTACTTGAAGGGTGCACCACTCTCAAATATTGAGAAAAACAATCCACTAGTAAATGTGAACTACCCAATGCTTATTTATGTTATATCGGTCTCATTTCTAAATTAGTTCATATCTTGTGCAGTGACCGAGTACCGTTGCTTCGAATATATTTGACACGATGACCAACTAGAGGAATAAATGTGAAGTTTATTGAGTCAGGAAAAAAGAAAGTATTGACATTGTGAGACATGTTTTATGGCTTATGACAGCAGACTTGGCTCAGCGTCAAAAATCCGTAACAAATGACAACTGAGAGAGAAAAGAAAGGGGAATGATGAGAAATAGGAAAAATAAATAAATAAAAAATGACAAACAAAACAACAAAAGGAAACAAATGAATTTGGAGGGGTAGACATTTTGCACAAGCCACAGAACTGTTTAGCTATGGTGCTAACTTGGCTAAGACTCACCTAGCCAAAGAGCTAAAGGAGCTAGTTACCGGAAGGTTTTGGCCATGTGTCCTTGCGGAGTATTAAACCTGCCGTACATTTTGGCTTTGAAGACCTAATCAGGGAATGGAGTGCCCTTAATTGTAGAGCCAAAAGAGTTCTGGTGTTTGTAAAGGAGGCCTCTAAGAGTGGATGTCATGAATTGTCACAGGGGTGAAGGTCCTGTTACTTAGTCGGGAAGAGAATGCTATTCCAAAGTATCTTGATAAGGAGACCTTCTGTGAAGGATGTTGACATTACCTTAGGTGTAATTGCAGTCGCAAGAGTGGGGGCTGTGTCTTTCACTACACTCTTTACATTTGTCATCATTTCAGCATACATGCCTTTTGATGGGATTTTTTCTTACCCTATGTCAGAATAATAAACAAAAACAGTCTGATTTAACAAACACCAATATTTTAAGTTGTGCTTTAATTTGTAAACAACTGTGCTTTACAAAATGAAGCACAATCAGTTGAAATAGATTGAAAGTATCAAAACCAAGACTAAGCGTTCAGTAACCCTGGAACGTTTGCCCGAGATCCGAAGGGCGTGAAGCAGTACGTATAGACTCGCTCAACAAGTACAAACATGTAACTGAAACATAAAGACAACGGCACTCACATGATTTACAAACAATAAAAACCACACAGTTAACACGGAACAAACACGATAAACAAGGTAACAATTAACACCTACAAAAGAACATTCAACACTACCATTAACACCTTACATCCACGATAACCGACAACACAGCACACAAAGAGTTTAAATACACAGACGACTAATACAATACAGGTGTGTGCAGGTGTGGCTACGAAACAGATCCTCCCACTGCACACGGCGGGCCAACCACGTGACTCGCAGGAGGCGAGCGTTCCGTGACAAACCCAGTGTCTATTATGGAGATCAGATTTATGTCTCAAATTCTGTTTCTTTAATATCGATAGATCATGATTCACAATCAAGTCCACATAAAGATGAGACCAATGGAAGTACTGCTAAAGAGTCTTCAGAACAATCTCCAAAGACAATCCAGGCAAGTACTAAATAAAAAGAAATATATTAAGCATATCAACAAATGTGTGACAAACTACATGATAGGCAATGTCCTTTCCAAATACACATCACACTAAAAACGAAAGCTAGAATTGCTACAAGAAAATATCAATCCATCCATCCAGCAGTCATTGACAATCTGGTCTTATACTTGCTGTCTCTTCCTGAATACACCTGTAAAACACCATTATTTTTCTCATTTGAATGAAGGAAAGCAAACACATAGCAACAAACAACCTTACCATTGAGGAGAAGCCTGAAAAGATGAAGTCACCATCTGTTTGTTCTCTTTCATCAATTGACCAAGGTAAATATCCTAACTTCAAAGAGATTTTGTAAACTTTGAGCATGTTGTTACGAGAACTTTTCAAAAGTTTGTTTCATATTTATTATGCTCCTTGTACACAATTGTTCTGTACAAAAAATGTTATGTTATTATCTCAGTGTCAATCAAAAATTTCTACAGAGATGCAAACAGTTGTATTCTTAAGGATGACACATTTTGGAATTACAGAAACATTCAATTGTTGCCATTTGAATGAAGAAGAGACTCGTTTGACAAATAGAATTATGGGAATTAATTTGTAACCCCCTTATTTCAAAAATGCATAATTTTATGAATTACTTGAAGGGTGCCCCACTCTCAAATATTGAGAAAAACAATCCACTAGTAAATGTGAACTACCAAATGCTTATTTATGTTATATCGGTCTCATTTCTAAATTAGTTCATATCTTGTGCAGTGACCGAATACCGTTGCTTCGAATATATTTGACACGATGACCAACTAGAGGAATAAATGTGAAGTTTATTGAGTCAGGAAAAAAGAAAGTATTGACATTGTGAGACATGTTTTATGGCTTATGACAGCAGACTTGGGTCAGCGTCAAAAATCCGTAACAAATGACAACTGAGATAGAAAAGAAAGCGGAATGATGAGAAATAGGAAAAATAAATAAATTAAAAATGACAAACAAAACAACAAAAGAAAACAAATGAATTTGGAGGGGTAGACATTTTGCACAAGCCACAGAACTGTTTAGCTATGGTGCTAACTTGGCTAAGACTCACCTAGCCAAAGAGCTAAAGGAGCTAGTTACCGGAAGGTTTTGGGCCATGTGTCCTTGCGGAGTATTAAACCTGCCGTACATAGTGGCTTTGAATACCTAATCAGGGAATGGAGTTCCCTTTATTGTAGAGCCAAAAGAATTCTGGTGTTTGTAAAGGAGGCCTCTAAGGGTGAATGTTATGAACTGTCCCAGGGGTGAAGGTCCAGCTACTTAGTAGGGAAGAGAATGCTATTTCAAAGTATCTTGATAAGGAGACCTTCTGTGAAGGGTGTTGACATTACCTTAGGTGTAATTGCAGTCGCAAGAGTGGGGGCTGTCTTTCACTACACTCTTTAGATTTGTCATCATTTCAGCATACCTGCCTTTTGATGGGATTTTTTCTTACCCTATGTCAGAATAATAAACAAAAACAGTCTGATTTAACAAACACCAATATTTTAAGTTGTGCTTTAATTTGTAAACAACTGTGCTTTACAAAATGAAGTACAATCAGTTGAAATAGATTGAAAGTATCAAAACCAAGACTAAGCGTTCAGTAACCCTGGAACGTTTGCCCGAGATCCGAAGGGCGTGAAGCAGTACGTATAGACTCGCTCAACAAGTACAAAGATGTAACTGAAACATAAAGACAACGGCACTCACATGATTTACAAACAATAAAAACCACACAGTTAACACGGAACAAACACGATAAACAAGGTAACAATTAACACCTACAAAAGAACATTCAACACTACCATTAACACCTTACATCCACGATAACCGACAACACAGCACACAAAGAGTTTAAATACACAGGCGACTAATACAATACAGGTGTGTGCAGGTGTGGCAACGAAACAGATCCTCCCACTGCACGCGGCGGGCCAAACACGTGACTCGCAGGACGCGAGCGTTCCGTGACAAACCCAGTGTCTATTATGGAGATCAGATTTCTGTCTCAAATTCTGTTTCTTTAATATCGATAGATCATGATTCACAATCAAGTCCACATAAAGATGAGACCAATGGAAGTACTGCTAAAGAGTCTTCAGAACAATCTCCAAAGACAAACCAGGCAAGTACTAAATAAAAATAAATATATTAAGCATATCAACAAATGTGTGACAAACTACATGATAGGCAATGTCCTTTCCAAATACACATCACACTAAAAACGAAAGCTAGAATTGCTACAAGAAAATATCAATCCATCCATCCAGCAGTCATTGACAATCTGGTCTTATACTTGCTGTCTCTTCCTGAATACACCTGTAAAACACCATTATTTTTCTCATTTGAATGAAGGAAAGCAAACACATAGCAACAAACAACCTTACCATTGAGGAGAAGCCTGAAAAGATGAAGTCACCATCTGTTTGTTCTCTTTCATCAATTGACCAAGGTAAATATCCTAACTTCAAAGAGATTTTGTAAACTTTGAGCATGTTGTTACGAGAACTTTTCAAAAGTTTGTTTCATATTTATTATGCTCCTTGTACACAATTGTTCTGTACAAAAAATGTTATGTTATTATCTCAGTGTCGATCAAAAATTTCTACAGAGATGCAAACAGTTGTATTCTTAAGGATGACACATTTTGGAATTACAGAAACATTCAATTGTTGCCATTTGAATGAAGAAGAGACTCGTTTGACAATTAGAATTATGGGAATTAATTTGTAACCCCCTTATTTCAAAAATGCATAATTTTATGAATTACTTGAAGGGTGCCCCACTCTCAAATATTGAGAAAAACAATCCACTAGTAAATGTGAACTACCAAATGCTTATTTATGTTATATCGGTCTCATTTCTAAATTAGTTCATATCTTGTGCAGTGACCGAATACCGTTGCTTCGAATATATTTGACACGATGACCAACTAGAGGAATAAATGTGAAGTTTATTGAGTCAGGAAAAAAGAAAGTATTGACATTGTGAGACATGTTTTATGGCTTATGACAGCAGACTTGGCTCAGCGTCAAAAATCTGTAAGAAATGACAACTGAGAGAGAAAAGAAAGGGGAATGAGGAGAAATAGGAAAAATAAATAAATAAATAATGACAAACAAAACAACAAAAGGAAACAAATGAATTTGGAGGGGTAGACATTTTGCACAAGCCACAGAACTGTTTAGCTATGGTGCTAAATTGACTAAGACCAAAGATCTAAAGGAGCTAGTTACCGTAAGGTTTTGGGCCCTGTGTACTTGTGGAGTATTAAACCTGCCGTAGAAAGTTGCTTTGAAGACCTGGTAGGGGAATGAGCTAAAGCAGCTAGTTATTGGAATGTTGCCTAAAAGAGAACGAGATTCATATTTCCATTGTTTTATAATCAAGCAAGGGGAGGAAGTTTTAATCTGGAGAGAATTATCACTTGTAAATGCAAATCTCTACAGACATTTCTAGACAGATTATAAATGGAAAATACATTTTCCATAATTCCAGTCCAAGGGTTCTAAAAATAGTCAATCCACCCATGATGAGGTTAAATCGAGTGTACAATGGAATGTCTGTGAAAATAACACCCAATCCTGAAACTTCTCGGCCCCATCAGCAACCCTACACCAAACGGTGATCCTGAGCTTCACTGAGGGTATTGAGTTGACATGGAGTGGTTCCTTTACTTCGCAGGTGTCAATGCAAGCGCATATCCTAGTTTTAGCTTTGTAGAAATGTAACGTTGGCTAATTAGCACTAATCACTCCTGAACAAACAGGATTCAGGATTCTAATTTTACTAACAAGAAAATGATAAATTGACTACAATGATGTAATAGTGGAAAGCAAATTAAATGGGTTGTGACAGACTACACACTACATACAAGAAAAACATAAAATAACACAATATTTTACGTAATTAATTCTTCTCACGAGAGGTTTCAACTTATTTTTTGGGATCCAACTTTAACTCAAGTTTAACTATCTCTGGTCTAGAACATCGATTTTTATAACCCTAACTCGTGGGAGAGGGAGCAGTTGATATTATTCCTAGGTTAGGAAATGCATATTCATGCTTCTTTGTCATCATTTCAGAAGGAATTCCTTTTGATCATCTCTGGACTTAGGCTATGTCAGAATAATGAAAACATTCTTTTTTAACAAACAGAAAACAAGATTTTAATGTGTGCTTAGTTTTGTAAACAAAACTGATTTACATAATGAAGTACAATCAGTTCAATTAGAATTAAAGTATCAAAAAACAAGAGGTTACATTGAGTCTCCAGATTCATTTCTCATTTTTTAATTTCTTTTACATGACAAGATCAAGATGAGACCACTAGAAGTACTGCTGAAGAGTCTTCAGAACAATCTCTGAATCTCCAGAAAAATACGGCAAGTACTAACAATAAATAAAAATATATATTTTTTAAATTTATATTGGTTTTAAAATGTAATGGTCATTCATACGATAGTATTGCACACATAGCACAGACTACAGACAATGCACGTGCTAGCATATCAAGGATAAATGTAAAAAAAAAACCTTATGGATGGAAGAAAATTGGGCATATAATGAAAATGCCTTGAAGCCCAAATAATTTTTAAACTGAGAAGAATATAGGTTTCTCACCATGAAATAAAGTTCCCATCTGGTCCAGGGGATTTGCCACATTGTGAACTGTTATTTCTATTTCCTTTACTGTAATGGCTTTTTCTAACTTTGAGGCTGAGTCTACATGCATCTGTGTGGCACAGGAAGACCTTTGAAGAATGTTTTAAAGTCTGTAATCGGCACGAATTTATGTATCAAAATTATTGTTCCCCTCGCCTTGTTGCAAAAAATTTGAATGATAAATTTGGTGTCTTCACTTCTAAAGAGAGTTCAATGTAGTCTTGATAGCATTGACAACATTGCTCTGAGAAGAAGTGCAGCATTCCAGCTCTTGTATGGTGTGACTGTGTGCATCCAGAGTGAGTTGTAACTGTGAGTTTGAACTTTTGAACTCTTGTCTCACAGTTGCTAAATCCGATTTAAGGCTGGTAGACAGAGAATCAATTTTAGAATCAATTTTGTCACCTGTAACAATTTTCAGTGCCCGAAGGGCTTTGGTCAGTTTTGTGATAATTGATGCTAACAGCCACATCAGTAGGGCTAGCGGCTGCCGAGTCTGCACCACTCATCACATCCAGCTTAGCTAGCTTTGCAAGCTTCTTGTTTTAGGTGAGGCTCAGTCATTCTCCAACAAGATAATGACAGAAGATGGCAATAACAAAATACAAAAAATGAAACCCCAAATGTGCTCTTAATAGTAGAAGAATTTGCACTTGGCTACAACTCACAGAAAACAGTTGAGCCCAATGTCACCCCTATAAATAAAAAATATTAAGCATATCAACAAATGTTGGACAACCTACATAATAGGAAATATCCAGTTCAAATACACATCATGCTAAAAACTAAAGCTGGAATTGCTACAAAAAACTTATTCTCCCTGCATCTTACAATGTTCAGCATGGAATGTCCTGCTCCTGGGTCAGTTCAGTGGCTTCTAGCATGGACTATCAGAGGAAAAATTTGTGCTTTTATGATAGAAACAAAAAAATTGTTTCATAAGACTAAATGAACATTTGTTCATAAGACAATGCATAATATTTATTTACAGAATTACAGCATTTACTGTACTACAGTATTTTCACGTTTTAGCTTTTAGCCTATTAGCCTTTTAGCCTATGAGCAAGGAAGCTAATAGCAAGGAAGCTAATAGTTTAGCCCTTTAGCAATGAAGCTTACATTGTGTTTTAGTAAATTGTCAAACATTGTTTTGAAGTTTTAGCAAAATAAAACATTGCACATTTGATTTACAGTGACTGACAACTTCTTGTGCATTTTTAGAGGTTTTTGGGCAGTGGAAAATGCCATGTAGCGACTGATTACCTTCATGTAGATGATAAAAATTGTTCACTTTATCTGACAAGACCCTGGTTACTAGCATCCAAAAACATAACAAACCCCCAAAATAAAAGGCATTTTTGATTTTTGGACATTTTCTTCTGTATTAGATGAGCTCAAATAGAACCTAAATGATGGGGGTGGGGGGGAGCCTGTATTTGAATGAATGTCATGAATGTGAATGAATGTCTAATTCAGTATGAATCCTGAATGATCATTGAGCTATATAGAAGTACAAATCATTCAAAAATGAGCTTAAATTTGAAGATGCATATAGGGGTATTTTTTTTCTTCAGATGAAGTGATCCTGTATTGTGCTGTAGTGAACAGCAGTGTTTGCTTTAACTTTAACATTAGCAGTAGATGAATGGACGCTGTTAGTGGGGGTATAAGACAAGACTACAGAGATCTATAGAGCATGTCATTTGAATTTAGCTCTAACTTGGTCCCAGTGATCATTCCTGCCATCTGCACTCATGATAGCAGCTCCATTCATGCATTCTGTGTTCTGCTCAGATCTGTGGGTCTCCACTGTTTGCTGCTCCACTAAGCCTCTGTTCAGTGGTCCCCTGGCAGCACTCCCACACTCTGAATCTCCTCGTGTAGCACTTGAATGTCAGCTTGTAAACTCAGATAACAAACTCCAAAAAAATAATTCCCAACACTATCATTTTCAGTTAGACAGCAAATATGTTCAGAAACCTGATGAGCCATTTTCTGATCTGTTTCTTTTGGTATCCAACAGGAACTGAACTGTTGCTGTATCTGTAGCACTAATCTTAATAATGTGAAAATTACAAGGAACAGTGACTAGTTTTGGTTTCCGTATTCTTAATAATCTGACACTGTATTTTTTAAAATGTCTTCTGAAAGTAAGGAAAATATAGAAAATATACAAAGAAGCAAATCTAAGCAGAGAAGTATCTGAATAGTAAGGAAGTAGGAAGAGATGATGCTACTTCGCTGCATAGCCTGAGCAGGTGGTTCAAAGGCGAGACATAACAGACCAAAAGAAAGGACACCCCTGTCTGCTATGTTTTTCCTTTAAGAAATGGAGGCAATGCTGCAGGTCCTGTCTGAAATGCCAGAGTTGACATATAAGGTTGTCATCCATATACTTAGCATATATTGGAGTGCAATGTTGTTTCTTCAGGTCTATGATGTAAAACAACAACAATATAGCAGCGCTACACCCAGAAATACAAAGTGTACAAAGGAGAAAATTTTTGGGCCAATATGCCAGACTTCTTTAGGCTAGTAAAGTGGAGAAGGGGGGAAAATAAATAAATATATATACACTGTTATACTGTACTTAGAATGGTGTTTTGTTTTGGTTTTTTTATCTCATTGGGCTTTCTTATGAAATAGGTACTAGAGAGTCCTGATGATCTCTGATGTTCTGTCCAAGATGGTTTGTAATTGCAATGGATCCATTCAGATAATCCATTCAGATAATACCCACAGGAAGAATAATTAATCTTGTGTAATGTTTTGACACAAATAAGAATTATTTGAATTGAATAATTAAAACAACCCAAAAAAAAATTTGAGACAAGAAAAACAAAGGAAAAGCTTTTCATTTGTAAATATGAAAAGGTCTAATGAGGACTATAGGTTTGTAGCAAATTCTGACTAAAGCAGTGTCTTTGACTATATGGCCATTCTTTTCAATCTTAAATAAATAGCTAAAGAATGTGTTATTTATATGTTACAGTCTAAGGTGAACATTTTCTGATTTTACAGGGAGAACATACAGCTCTTTGTGCAGACAGACTGCAGCATTATGAAGAAGGTCTCAAAAAGCAAACAGATGAGCTCTTTACAAGACTTAATTTAAAAGTCAATAAGAGACTGAAGCCAGCAGACATTCTTCAAATATCATCTCAGTCATTATACTGCCAAGAACCTGTTGCTGAGAAAGAACTGGTTCAGAGGTTCTTACAAAAACTTATGATGGGGAATAACAGAGCAAGATACATTTCAGTTAAAGAAACAGTGAGTGAGATGAATCACATCCAATCAGGTACAGCAACTGGAGAGGAGAGTGACACGTTTGCAGACTTTTTTCACATAAGACCAGTTTCAATTGATGAAACAACACATAAACATCCTCTTCACCCCATGGATGTCCAGATTGCAGTGTTCCACTGCTCAGACCATTTCCTAAAGCAGCTCCTAGTGACTAAATTGTCCCAGTGTCAGTACGCACTGCCTTTGCTGGTGCCTGATCCCTTCACAAGACACATTGAGTTTCCTCTGTGGACATTTAGACAAATCAAGAAGACCTGGAAGACCACCGAAATATCTGGTAAAGAGACCACTTTTACTAATCCAATTTATGATGCTAAAACTCCAATGGTGGCGTTCTTTAGGTTTGGCTCTGTATTGTCATCCAAGTCTCAGCTGATGAACATCCTGATCAATGAAAAACATGACACATTCTTCCACAGACACTGCCCAGGTAGCAGCAGAAACCGTCTACTGATGGATGGAGTGGTGGAGATTGCCTGGTATCTCCCATCTGAGAAGAGCACTGATTATTTCCCTGACTGTGTAGCATTCTGTAATCTCCATGGTGATGCAGAAACTAATAAGGAACAACTAGAGATTCTTACTAAAATGTCCTCTGTGAATGTTGTACTTCTAGGTGATCAACAGCACATTAGTAGAAATGAAGAAATACTGCAAAGGCTTTTTAATGGGCCAAAGCCACTCATTTGTTTACTGCCTGAGAATAGTTCAAATGTCACTGGGACAAAGAGCCTGAAATTCAAAATTGGTCTTAAAGACAGAGGTCAGGGAACTGTATCTAAGGAGCTCAGAAAGAGCATTAACACATGTTTATCAAAATCAGTCTCCACTTTCAGGATTGAGGATGTGGGTAAAAACAGTGGAATCATAACAGATGAGAATAGTCATGAGTGTCAAAAAGGGAAAGATGCTGCTCTTCAGATCACATGGCTGCTGAATGGAAAGGACATGTCAAGCATTAAGGAGATGTATCTGCCTTGTCAAGGGGAACTGTGGCATATGTGGTGCCAAATGAACAAAAAGAAATATAAACTTTGCTGTAGTGATACAGAGAAGCAAATTAGTAAAATACAGAAGGAAATGAATCAGATTCGTGTACAACAGCATGAACATGGGGTCACACCACTTGTGCAGCTGTTCATTCAATCTATGAATTCACATTTTCCACTATCAAATGAAAAGTGCTATTTTCTTAATTGGATTAAAACCCTGCTTGACAAGTACTCAACAGAGGGTCTCTCTGCTCTTTATCAAGAATTTGATGAAAAGTGGTCAAAACATTTAAGAATGAAAAAGCAACATGTTGAATCAGAACAGATAAAACATGAACAGGAACAACTTGAAATAATATCTGAAAAAGTAAAGGCAACAAATTTTGGTCTGGAACACATCCTCAGAGAAATGGGGCAGATATATGAGTCATCTGTATCTTTCCAAATGGGCCAGAAAGAAGATAAAGAGTCAAAATTATTTCTCCCCAAACTTGCAGCACAGCTCATGATGTCTGGACACATGATGGAGCTGATGGATGGTGATGCTGCTCATGTTCCAGTAGTCTGGGTTTCAGCAGTTCTTGATGAACTCATCAAGATCCTGGGAGACCAAAGAGTCTTTGTGTTGTCAGTCTTGGGGATCCAGAGTTCTGGGAAATCCACCATGCTGAATGCTATGTTTGGACTCCAGTTTGCAGTCAGTGCAGGCAGGTGTACCAGAGGAGCCTTTATGCAGCTTGTCAAAGTGTCAGAAGAGATGAAGTCAGAACTGAATTTTGACTACATTGTAGTTGTTGATACTGAAGGTCTTCAATCTCCTGAGTTGACCAGAAAATCAAGCAGATGTCATGACAATGAATTGGCAACATTTGCAGCAGTACTTGGAAATATGACTTTGATCAACATTTTTGGTGAAAGCCCTGCTGAAATGCAGGACATCCTTCAGATTACTGTTCATGTCTTCCTGAGAATTAAGATGCTCAGACTGAACCCTGGCTGTATGTTTATATTTCAGAATGTTCCAGATGTCACAGCTAAGGAGAAAAACATGGAAGGTAGGCAGCGTTTGAAAGAAAAACTAGACAAGATGACAAAGCTAGCTGCCCAGGAGGAAGGCTGTGATGCAGAGTGTTTCAGTGATGTCATTGAATTTGATGTAGAGGAGGATGTGAGGTACATTGCACAGCTCTGGGAAGGTAGCCCACCCATGGCTCCACTAAACCCATCATACAGTGAAAACATTGAGGAACTGAAGCAAACTATAATCTCCAAAGCTGGACAGAAAGGTGGTATAAAGCTGTCTGATTTCAAAACCCGAATCATAGCCCTGTGGGAAGCACTTCTGAGTGAGAACTTTGTTTACAGTTTTAGAAACACAAGAGAGATTGCAGTGCACCGGAGGTTGGAGGAGGAGTATCAGAAATGGACCAAGAGTCTAAAGCATGCCATGTCAGAGATACAAAACAAACTGAGCACTAAAATCAACAACTGGCTACACAAAGTGGAGTACAAAGACCTTCAAGAGGAAATGAAAGAACCTCTTGAAAGAGTGTATAAATCATTGGAGCATTACTTTGAAGAAAATAGAGAGGAGAGAAGTATCCTACAACAATGGAGAGAGAAATTTAAAGAAAATATTAATGATGTGTATGAAAATCTTCTTAAATCAACAAAAACTGAGTTGGATGAAGTCTTTGAGAAATGACTCTCTTGTTCCTTCCTCTAAAAGCTTTTTCTGAAATTATGTGCCCCATGACTTCCTTGTATGAACCTGTCATTAAAGAATGCGAGAGCCATGAATAAATGTTCCTACCAAGTTACAGTGGTGGTTTCCTCAAAGTGACAAAACTGAATTATCTGTTGTGACTTGACTTGTACTACCAGAAATCTTGGACAAAATGTCACATATATTTATGAACCAATACAGAGACAGCAGCAGCAAAGATAATTTACTCCATGCTGGTGTGTTACTCTATAGATGAATATGTGACTATATATATATGGTTTATCTGAAGGATATTGTCCCTCAGTATGTTTGATCTAGAGCAACAAAAATCATTGCATCTGATTATCAGTTGCATCTTATTCCAACAAGAGTATGTTGTCATAATAGTCTGTATTGTCAGCTTTGTCTGTCAAGTTGACAACTATATGAAGTGATAGATTTTTTGTGAATTATATGATAGCACATCATAACTGATTTCACATACATACCTAGTTATTTTTTGATATGATAATGCTGATGATGACACAATGTGCCAAGTAAAGCTATTTGCAAAATTTAACAAAAGAGACGACTTTCATCAGATACTTTGTATTATCCTCTGTACTATCATAAAAATGACATGACAAACTGCTGTGTAATAGAAATTTTATTGAAGTATTTGACACTGACAATTTTTGCCCTGTAATGACACATTTCAGTCTATTTTAATTGGCCCTTTTATGAATTCCACTGGTATGACTTTTATGAATCTTTTGCAATTATATTGAGCTATATATACTAAATGCTTACTTTATGATACTTTATAAATATGCTTTTTTGTTGAAATTAACAAATATATAATCCTCATTATTTTATGATTAACGTGTTTCTCCCTAGTCTTTGTTAAGCTTGCATACTATCTAGTATACTACTGAACTTGGAGGGGGGGGGGGAATGAATGAATGACAGTGGTGGTTTCTTAAAACTGAAATAAACATGATGTTACTTCACTTGCTCTACCAGAATTCTTAGCCAAACATTCAACATTATTTCCATTTGATGGACCATTAAAGAGACAGCAGGTACAAAGGCAAATTACTCCATAATATAAATGTGATTTGCAAACCTGAGGTAGATCCACATGCCTCCATCCCAGTCAATGTCTCTGATGACCTCTTCAAGACATGCTAGAAAAAGCTTCGGAGAGATGGTGTTACGCTTTACGCTCTTCTCGACTGGGTCTCACACTGGTGATGGCAGTATTGCCATGCTGGCAGTGCAAACAGTTTGCCTGCCTGCGGAGGTCCATGTACTGCACTGTGACTCCTTGCTTCTTGAGGGACTCTAGCACTGCTTTTATCTCGATGCTGTTGAAGGCTGTCCACAGAGGCATATTATAATCTCTTGCTCTCTCTAGCAGCTGTGTCAAGAGTGAATATGTGATCTGTCATTCTGTAGTTATTCCTGAAACCAGCCTGCTTTATAGACTGCTGCTCATCCAGTTGTGATAATTGATTCACAATTACCTTTGTGAACAGTTTATATATGTGAGGGAGCAGGCATATAGGGTGCTAGTTCTTAGATCTTTTCAATGACCCTTCTTGTACAGCAGGATAATATTCAACTCTTTCTAATGAAGGAATTTTCCCTTCAACATAATGGCAATTGATGCACAGAGCAAGGATTTACCAAAGTTGTTCTTCATCTGACAGCAACATCTCAGATGTTATATTATCTTTTTCTGATGCTTTTCCTTTATTCATCATCTTCATGGCTCTCTCAACTTGACTGACCAGAATGGATGGCACTTTCTCCCTTACATGGTCCAACATCAGAGGCTTGACCCTCACAGATGACTTAAAATGGTTTGTGCAAATGGTTTTACAAACCTCTTTCATTTAACCTTTGTCAGTCACCATGATGCCATCTTTGTTTTTTAGTGTTATAAAGTGTCATGTCCCTCTTGCATTTCTTGAGACTTTGCTGTTCTTACACAGTCCTCGGGAGTCTTTCTTTCCAGTATCTTTCAAAGTCTTCCTGCAGATGTTGTCTTATCATCTTGCAGAGAACACAATACTTGATGTGACCTTTACTATCTCTTAACATGTTCCTCTCCCTCTCCAGCAACTTCTTAGTGTGCTTCTAGATTCTTCCCTTGGGTTCCTTTGGACTGGAAACCTTCACCTTCCTTAAGCACTTCTTCAACTTCTGGACCAAAGATTGATAATCTATTCCCTGAAGCTGATCCCAGGTTTCCTTTCCAGTGTAGTCCCTCAGCTTTGTCTCATCAAATACCTTCATTCAATAATTCTTCAACCTCAAATCGTAAGGGTTGGCACCAGGCTGAGGTCCCCTCTGGCCACCAGGGGGAGGCTTCGAGTCAGGCACACTACTAATCAGGCTTGATTAGTTTTTCCTTTTGTTTTGTCATGCTTTATGGAAGCTGCAGTCTAGCAGATGCTCGTTCGCCTCGCAACCAAGCAGCCGAGGTTTGACTCCCCAGAGTTGGTTTTTACCTCTCTTGTTTTACCTGTTCTAAGATCTAACTGTTTTGCACATGGGCCCGCCATCATTAAAGAATGGTAGCTCACCCAAAAGAGTGTCAGTATCATTACCTATCTGTCCTGGGTTTGAGCCCATTACACAAATGCAGTTCTTTCTACTACCTTCTCTCATGAGGCACAGTCTTTACCTGCACAAGACAGTGGTCACTCCAGATCCTCATCAGTTGTTGACCAGGATATAAACTCTCATAGGATCTCTTGCATTTGGAGAGATCCCAGTCCATCTCTTTTCTAGATCCTTCTGAAATAGGCAGTTCCCAGTGTAAAGCTTACTTACCTATGCCATGGTGACTAAATGTTCTCCTCTCTTATTTTTTTTTCTCCCATTTTGAATCCTCCCACTTATCATTCACCTTGCTGCCCCTTCCTGACCTTGGCACTGAAGTCTCCCATTATGATGGTGTAAGTGGATTTCAATGCTAGGGTTGGTTCTAACATGCAGTAGAACTCTTCCACATCCTTGTCACTGGCAAACTTGGTATAGGAGACTCTTGAAGCCCATTCCTTGCAGAGGATGAACCCAATGCCTCCTACTACTCTTGCACTATTTGTATTTTCCAGTGACATAATCTTTCCATCTCCCTGCTGTGCCATGCTTCACCGAGCCCTGACACATCACACTTGATCTTGTTTTTCTCTTCCTTGAGATGGTTTGTGGCAATCCTCCTTGCCAAAGACCTACAGGTGTAGGTGCATGAGGCAAGGTTAATCCTCACCACCATAAAACGATCCAACAGACATGCAGGGTACAGAGGCCCTTTTACATTTTTAATTTCCCATTTGCTTTTTGCTCCTTTAAAGTACAGCCACCCCGCTGGCTAGGCAAGCAGGCCATTAACTTTCCAGTTTAGCTGGATTCTGAGCTCTACTATATGTCTGCTTCTGCTAAGGCAGTCCACCTATAGGGTGAGCGGTCTGTCCTGTACCTTTGGACAATGGTAGGACCTGCCAGGGTACATATGCACCCAGCTACCATAGCTACACAGACATTGTTACTGTTGTGGCACTTTGAGGCACTGAAGTAGGATTTTGCAACATCAAAATTAACATACTAACAAGTAATATTTTTATTGTCATTTTTTGTTATTTTCCTTTGGAAATAATGTGAATAAACACCTAGTAGTTTAAGGTTAACTTAAGTAGGACTCCAATATAGGAAATTGCTTAGAGAAGGTAATGAAATACATGTTTGTGTTGAAATGACAACCAACAGTTAGATAAAGATGTGATGTGATATATGTCAGTGACAAAAAGAATGTCAAAGCCTCAGGATTTTAATCAGTGGACCTAAAGTCTGTATCTACATGAAACAGTTATCTCTGTGTATAATGAATCCTCATTAATTCCACAACAGGGAATGTTTGTGTTAGACAGCTTCATTATGACTAAAATCCTTATGACATCTTCCTAGCATTGTCCTGCCAGTGCAGGGTCAGCTGTTCAGATCTTTGAATGCCACTTTACTCAATCAAATGCATGGTCTGGGTGCAAGGGTGCAGGCTTCAGATCCATGTAAATTGCATCTTGCCATCTTTGCTCCGGATGTCCCCGCGGCCGCTGGCCATTAACCTCAAGATGGTAGGCGATGCTGGCAACAGTATCTGGAGCTGCATGTCGAACATGGCCAAACTAGTGTCCCTCTCTCAGTTTCGCCCCAATGGGCACAATACCAAATTGTCATCGGATCATATTATTGGTAATATGGTCGTGGAGGGATACACCCAGCATCCAGCGAGCCATGAGCATCTCCATTGGTCAGCATTCTGATCCATAGAGTGCAACGGATCTGTCTGGTAGATTTTTGATTTCAGGTGCTTGAGAATTCTCATCACACAGGACGCTGGTAACTTCCTTCTAATGTGGTCACGTCACATTGACTCTCACCTGTACCTCACCATCAATGCAGCTCTGTAGGATGGAGCCAAGGTACCAAAATGTATATGTTTTCTTCAGATTGTTGGCATTAACCTGGATCAAACCCATGCTGGGAATCATTTCCAAATATTCAGTCTTTGTGATGTTGAGGCGCAGGCTGAACTGGCTCAAGCAGTCGCTCCAGGATTGCACCTGGCACTACAGCTCCTCTCCGGTGGTGGTTGTGAGCATGACGTCATCAGCATAAAGCAGTGTCCAGGGCATGCTGCCCTGCAGATCCCATGTTATGGTGCCCATGACAAGAATGAACAGCAACAGTGACAGTGTGGAGCCCTGATGAATGCCAATGTTCACTGGGAAGTTGTGAGATGTCCCAGCTGTGCACCTCACCCGACTGCTGGGATTCATATAAAGCAATTTGACCCAGCCTACGAGCTCTTCAGGCATGCTGTGGTTGCGGAGTGTGTATCAAATAAGCCCATGGGAAGGCCTTCTCTAAGTCGAGAAAGGCAGCATGTAGTGGCCTGTTTTTCTCGTGGTTTTTCAACTGGTGGGCTGCAAAGATTGCATCGGTTGTTCCACAGCCTTTCATGAAGCAGCACTTGTTGATGCTGATCTGGATGATGTCATGTAAGTGTTGGTCAAACAAATATAGTGCTCGATGTCACACGCCACCCTCATATGTGCTTTTGCCAGTCGGTAGATGTTCTTTTCACAGTCCCGCATATCCAGCTGCTCGCAGAGGTCTTGTTAATGTTTCGCACGGGCTGCAGCCACTACTCTCTTGGCTTCCCGCTTGACAGCAGTGTAATACTGCCAATTATCATTGGTCTTGTTGGTGAACCAAGCCCCGAAGACCACCTTCTTTTACAATATCCTTTGCTGCACTTCCTCAGCCCAGAGCCACGTCTGCTTATTAAGACACCGATAGCCGGGTTGCCTGGTACTGAGGATCATCCTTTCAGCAGTGGTGACAGAGTCACAGAGTGCATTCCAACAAGCGTCGACTGAGGTTGCATTGACTTCGGGTAAAGGTAAAGCTGTTGATCTTGGCCCTTGATTTTTATGCAGCTTTTACGCTTTGATCATCGCCAGCCCTCTCACATGGCCATCCTGGTTGCTAGGTGATCTTCATAACAATGACAAGCAGCTTATGCTGTGGGGCCAGGCAGTCAGATGGGGTGACCTTTCCATCAGTGGTGCTAGCAGTGTAGTCACGTCTCCATGCCAGCACAAAGTCGATCTGACTACGGCTGCCTCTACTGGTGTAGGTGCCCAAATAACTCATGCATATGTTGAAAAATGTATTGCAAATGACGAGATCATTGGCTTCCACAATATCAAGGATTTGGTGGCCATCATCATTTCATGTACCATATCCAAAGCTACTGTAGTAATCGTAGCCATCCTTTGTCCACCCAACGTGGCCATTCAGGTCACCAAAGACCATGAGCAGGTGTTCTGCAGGGCACAATGTGATGCGATTGTGCAGATCCTACCAGAACAGATCCTTCTCCTCCTCTGCGCATCCCATCTGCAGAGCATTCGTGGAGAAGACCTGCAATTGGTGGACTCCAATGTCAATGACAGCACACAAAAGGCCATCAGAGTGGTGATTTACTTTGGCCACACAGTCAGGCTAGTTAGGGCTGATGACTAAGGTGACACCTTGCTGGCTCATCCTGCTGTAGTAGATTAGTTTGAAACCATCGCCAATGTTGCATGACTTTTGTCCTTTCCATCGTATTTCCTGCAGGCAGACAATATACACACGATGCTGTTTGAGTATTTCCGCAAGCTCGCGGCTGCATCCAGTTAGTGTTCCAATGTTAAGCATGGCAATTTGTATTAACTTCAGTTTTGTTTTCAGTTGGGCTAGCTTCTTTGGCTGATTTTGCCCTTGAATCAGTAACCATTCTCATGCTGGTTGGGCGGGGCAGCACGCATTGCCTCCAGGGAACGCCCTAGCATTCAACAGTGATTTTGGATTTGACGTTTTGATCCTTTGGGTTATGACAAAGGCTGACTGATCAGCTTGTCCCCACAGCCTGACATTGGGTCCTTTTTTGGCTCATCACAGTCTCCAGCGGCACCGCTAGGAGGAACGGACGCCACTGCCAAAATCCATATTACAAATAGACATGTATTATATGTTACCCAGTTATCTTTCCACTCATTTTTTAAAAAAAAGTGGTCATACAAAGAGTGGAAAAATGCAAAAAATCGGGATGGATAAAACACATTAAATAAATTAATTTGTAAATTGGTGAATTATGATTTTCAACTTCATGCATCTTGACTTGCTCTCCACCAGTCTTTCATACTGATAATTAAAATAAGATTAGGTTCAGATGATAATCAATATGTAACATGGAGCGATTATGAGGTTCTCATTCACTGAGAAGAGTTTATTAAGGGCAAATCCATAATCAGAGTCATAGTCATGGTCCAGGGTCATAAAGCAAATACAAATAGAACCGGAATACATAGTTAACACAAACACACAGAAAAAAGGGAACAGGCTATAACTAAACAACATGGACATAAGCAGTGATATGAAAAAAAAGCAATAAACACAATTGATAACAAGCACATACAAAAGAAGCATAGAATCACAATGACCAGCAAAAAGACTGAACAGACACAAGGTTTATATACACACAAGTACAAATGAAAGCTAACTAGAAACAGGTGAGAACAATGAAGCAAGATGGAGAAAACCAAATGTGGGGCATAACTAACAATGTTAGCAAAAGAAACCAGGAAGAAAACAAGGACACAAAATGGACACCATGGAGACAGGACACCAGGAGGGGCCAACTGTGACACAGTAATTCATTAAGTAGAATGAGGTGTGGCTCAGTGGTTCCAGTACTAATCTGAGATCTCCATCCAGAAATTGCAGTCCTGGGAAAAGCTAAGATGCTACACAGGACCCTCAAGCTCCCAGGCCTGTGGTAGAGGACCCAAGCTTGAAAGAAAAAGCCCGCCCAGAGGAGGGTGAGTCATTGTGGGGTTTTTTGTTTTGTTTTGTTTTGTTTTTTGGTCACCGTTCATGCTATTACACCTTTTCAACTGCTCATAAACGCAAATATATTCCCCAGAATAAAACAAAAGGATCAGGTGAGTTTTCTATTTTTAAGGATTCATTTCAGTATGAATCCACATTAGAATGGGATAATTGAGTGATCTGAGCAATTTCAATTGAGGCATGGTCAGTGCTAAACTAGCCAGAGCCAGTGTTTTAAAAACTGCAAGTCTTGTGGGGTTTTCTTGTGCAATACTGTTGCGGTTACATCAAGAATGGTATAATACAGGAACAATATCCAGTGAAAGGTGACCCTATAGATTTAAACAAGTCAATTTACAAAGGGGTCAGACAGTTGATCTTACACTTAGCATTTAGCACACTTTTATTTTTGTTGAAGTACCACATTAATTGTGAGCAGCTTTCTGGCCTTGATTTCTGTGGCTTCCAGTTCTTCTCTTGGCCAGCTTTTTGTGCCTGGTGGATATCTGATGACTGGCAGAGCATACATATTTATGGATTTGATCGTATCAAGTTCAAGTTCAAGTTCAAGTTCGGTTTATTCGTTACATACATAGTCATACACAGTATAACTCGCAGTGAAATGGTGGAGAGTGCTCTGTCCAAAGTGAGGAAAAGAAAACAGGGGTGCATAGAGAAAAATATATATATGCAAGATAAATATATATATTCTATGTATGTACAAAATATATTAACAATGTATGTACAATATATGTATATTATGATTATATACACAATGTACAATGTATATGGTTGGGTATATATGTACACAATCTACAGAATGTACAGTGCAGGTGTAATATGGTTGGGTATATATGTACACAATCTACAGAATGTACAGATCCATTTTGTATAATAACATATCTACAGTTGTTGTGTAACAAGGTAATTGAGTATAAATCTATATCTATATATAAATCTATATATACAGATGTACAGATATACAGATATACATGGTGGTGGTGGTCCCCACAGTTTATCAGTTTCCCTGATTCAGGGCCCGAATGGCCTGTGGGAAGAAGCTCCTCTTCAGCCTCTCTGTCTTGGTCTTCAGGGAGCGGAAGCGCCTCCCTGACCTCAACAGAGAGAAGAGTCTATTGTTGGGATGGGTGGGGTCCTTCACAATTTTCCTGGCCTTGGTCTGGCACTGCTTGTAGTAGATGGTCTGCAGGTCAGGAAGTTCCGTGTGAGTGATGCGCTCTGCTGAACGCACTACCCTTTGGAGTGCTTGTCTGTCCTGCTTGGTGCTATTCCCAAACCAGACTGTGATGTTCCCCGTGAGGATGCTCTCGATAGTGCAGGTGTAGAAGTTCTGCAGTACTTTGGAGGGCAGTCTGAAGTCTCTTAGGTGTCTGAGGTGGTAAAGATGCTGGCCTTCTTTGCCAGGGAGTTGGTATGGCGGGACAAGGACAGGTCCTGCGAGATGTGAACTCCAAGGTACCTGAAACTATCTACTCTCTCCACCGTGGTTCCACTGATCCTCACAGGTTGGTAGTGCCGCTCCTGCTTCTTGCTGCAATCCACGATCAGCTCCTTTGTCTTACTGACGTTTAGGAGGAGATTATTTTCCTGGCACCAGTTTTCCAGGTGTTTAATCTCCTCCAGGTAGGCCCTCTCATCATTGTCCGAGATCAGACCCATGACAACGGTGTCGTCAGCAAACTTGACAATGATGTTAGAGCTGGAAGTAGTTGTGCAGTCGTAGGTGTACAGTGAGTAGAGCAGGGGGCTTAGGACACAACCCTGAGGAGCTCCAGTGCTGAGGGTGAGGGTGGATGAGGTGCAATTGCCCAACTGTACTGATTGTGGTCTGTCTGTTAGGAAGTTGGAGATCCAGTCGCACAGGGATGTATGCAGTCCTAGATCCCCCAACTTAGTAGTGAGTAGGGAGGGCATGATTTTAACATAATTTCCCCTCCCTTCGTCCAGGTGAGTCAGTGTAGTGTGGAGCAGATGTGCAATTGCATCGTCAGTGGAGCGGTTGTGGCGGTATGCAAACTGCAGTGGGTCCATGGAGGCTGGCAGTGAAGATGTGATGAAGTCTCTGACTAGCTTTTCAAAGCACTTCATCACGACTGATGTGAGGGCGACAGGGCGGTAGTCATTGAGGTCGGAGGGTCGAGGTTTCTTCGGGACGGGGACGATTGTGGACCGCTTGAAGCTGGACGGGATGATACTGAGCGTCAGGGAGAGATTGAAGATGTCGGTGAATACCGGGGCTAGCTGATCTGCGCAGGCTTTGAGGACCCTCCCGCAGATACCGTGTGGTCCCATCGCCTTCCTGGTATTCACCCTTTTAAACACTCTCCTCACGTCACTCTCCGTGATGATGAGAGGGCGCTGTTCTATGGTGGGCCCCGCGCATGTGCCACTGGCTGCGCCGATAGTGCCATTTGGACTAGCGCTGTTAGCACTAGCGCCGTTAGCATTGGCGCTGTTAGGGCTTCTGGTTGGAAAACTTCTTGATGGTGATTCTTGGGATCATGTCGTCCACCAGTTTCCCAATAAACCCCACTACTGCCTCCGTAAACTCGCTGACATCATCAGTGCTGCACCGGAACATGTCCCAGTCTGCGTCATCCAGAGCGTCCTGCAGAGCGGCCACCGATTGGTCTGTCCAGCGCGCGACCTCCCTCTGAACTGGAGCTTCCCGTTTCAGCCTTTGTTTATATTTTGGTAGGAGGAAGATGACGGCGTGGTCCGACTTACCAAACGGTGGATGAGCTAGTGCCTTGTACCTGTCCTTGTATGGGGTGTAGCAGTGGTCTAGTGTCCTATTTCCCCTGGTGGGGAAGGTTACGTGCTGGTAAAGGTTGGGCACTGCACGCTTGAGGTTAGCGCTGTTGAAATCCCCAACCACAATAAGTGCAGCATCCCAGTGCTGTGTCTGAAACTGTGTGAGAGCCTCATGAAGTTCACACAGTGCAGTGTCCATGTTAGCCTGAGGTGGGATGTACACGGTGTTGATGATGACCGAAGTGAACTCCCGGGGAAGGTAGAAAGGACGAAGCTTGAGGGCAAGCAGCTCCAGGTTGGGTGAGCAGGAGCGGGTGAGAATAACAACATTGGCATTGTTACACCAGCTGTTGTTTACCATCACACACACTCCGCCGCCTCTCGACTTCCCCGAATCTGCCGTCCTGTCCATGCGGTGAACCAAGAAGAACTCGGCCGGCTGGATAGCGTGGTTTGGTACCGCTGGGTTCAGCCACGACTCGGTGAAGCAGAGGAGATTGCAGTCCCGAATGTCCCTCTGGAACTTTATCCTGTCCCGGAGGTCATCGAGCTTGTTATCCAGAGATTGGACGTTGGCTAGCAGGATGCTAGGTAAGGGAGCTCGGTGTGCCCGAGCCCTCAGCCTGTTCCTGATGCCGGCTCGCTTCCCTCGAGGCCTTTTCCTTGCGCCGCATCTTTTGTTTTCCCTCAGGATCTCCGTCGGCCATCTTGGGTCCGGGGTTACAGATGGCTTGAGGTGAGTGCTATGTAGATTAAGAGAAATAAGGGCATCTCTGCTGTACGAGATACGCGACGTGGTGTGTAGAGAAGGGCTGCGGAGAAATCAGGGGTAGCGGGAAGAGCAAAAAGAGCGAAAAAAGCTAAAAAAGTGCCAGGTTTGGACGGAGCAGTCGTGACGGCAGCCGACCTCACCGGCGCCATCTTGCTAAGTCATTGAATCATTCCCATTCAACAGGGTCTGAGGACTTGCATTACACTATGGAGGTACTTGGATGTTGATGTCTTTTTCATTTCTTCCAAGTGATTGGAGAAACCGTACATGCCTCCAGAAATTGTTTTATAATAGTGTTGTTCTATATATGTGGTGGCTCTATTGGTTTGATTGATAATGACCCAACCACTTGTTATGCAATGCAGTTTTGTCACAGGACGTTCCCCCCCCACAAGTCCCATGGTACGGCCTGCCGCATGTAGGGGGGCTCACGCTTGTTTGTGACCGTGCCCCCGTGACGGCACGCACCTGTACGGGGTTAATTGTTAGTGTTTGTTAGTCTAAACCCCTGTCAGTGCATCCCTCAGTGTTAGACATTGTTGGTCAGCCAAAGCTTATGTTATTATCCATGTTTGTCTAGCCTATGTACATGTTACAATCATTGTTTGTTAGGAATAAGTGTGTTTATGTTCTCTGTTAATGTCATGTGTGAGTACTACCATTGTCTGTTACATGTTGTATTATTAAATGTTTCACAATGTTGAGGGAGTCTGTGCATCATGCTCCATGCTCTGCAGCACTTGGGCACTCATTACAGAATGATCAACCACCACAGGACGCCAGCTACCATGGCTAAGAACGGACTACCTAGCGGGAGGTGCATGGGCACCCCCTGCACTGCCGCCTGGATCCCAGGAGATTGGGGAGAGGACCGCGACTGGTGTCCGGAGGTGGAGGGGAACACCCCCAGGAATTTCTTGGATGGGGGCCTAGGGCTATCGAGCCTGGGCCAAGGAGGACCGATATGCCCCACAACAACCAGAAAGAGGGCAGTTGTGTGGAGTGTGAGGGAAAATGCTTAATGCTTGCTTGACAGTTATCGCTTAACTGTTGCTGGGGAGGGGTGCAGCAGCAGGGAGTAATAATTTGTTTTTAGCAGGAAAGAATGTTCAAGGATGGTTGAGAGGCCTGGCACCTGGAGTCAGGAGATTAGCTCATGAGACAACAATGGGGAATGGTAGGGGTATATGAACTCCTGTTAGAGAGTTTGAGGCTTCTCTCCCTCGAATCATAAGGGACAGAGCCAATAAAGCCTGCTCATCTGCACATCTGGCTCGAGTCCTATTGATTTTTCCTCCACAATTTGGTGTTGTTGGCAGGATTGCACAGCTCCGTACTCCGCAACTGAGAGGGAGACATCCGTGACGAAAAAAGATAAATATCCTCATCTCCTAAAGCAGACGGACCACTCCATGACCTGAAGCCTGGGGACTGGGTGGTGATTAAGGACCTTAGAAGAAGCCGGTGGAACAAACCACGGTGGCTGGTACTAGCGCAGGTTCTCCTGACTACTCACACCACTGTTAAGACCCAAGGAAGTAAAACTTGGATGCACGCATCGCATTGTAAAAGAGCTCCTGATCCTGAGGGGTGATAAGATAACCAACCTAAACCCCATATCTGAAGGGAGAAAGGAGTTCCAGAGGCGGGATCCGGACTGCTGCAATCGACCGTAGAGTGAACCGAGGGTAAGGCGGATCTGGCGGCTGTTGTAGGGAGGTCTGGGACCTCGAGGGTCTGAGACCCGGCACAGTGTGACAACACTGGGGCAAAAAGTGTAGACTCCAAAAGGTGGACTGTAAGGAAACAGAGGCACTGGAGTCCCCTCCCGTCGATGGATGCGAGTGGTAAAGAGTCAACTCCGATGAGCTGCGATCAGGGCCACTCGGGAAAAGTTTGTTTTAGTACAGAGGACGACAGTGTCAGCATTGTGCAGATGACTGAAGCCAACTAACGTAGAGTAAGTAGTAAATAACTTTCCAATATTGGTATGAAATTGATTGTTTGATGCCTCTGATTGTGTAGAAAAGGGAAAAAAAAGAGAGAATAATATTATTATTATTATTCTGTAACACCAACGGGTTAATAAAACATTTTATTGATGTCTTGATTTTGATTTTATTATTGATGCAGTGATGGGTAACAATAAAAGTAAGACACAAAAAGCTGAAACAGTTGCACCATCAGGGTGTCAGCCTTGAAAATGGAAGTTGCAGTTATGCACAGACATGAGAATAAATATGGGCCAGACGTAATGGCTCAAATAGCATTATGGAGTAAATGCAGGTTTACACTGGGAGGTTGTATGGGGGTAAATAAACTACGACGTATGCAGTATAATCTGAGGGAGGTGGAAAATTAAAGACTGATTACAGCCATTTGGGGAGCATGGGAGAATTGTATGGGGGAGGCAGAAGAGAAAGAAAGGAAAAAGAGGGAGGGGGATGTTAATCGCATGTTTCAGACGCTTCAGTCTGTGCAGGTCTCCAAGGTTGACCCTGATACCGACTCCTGCCAACTAATGCCTCACGCTCCCCCGGTAGCAGCAGCCCCTGCAGTGCCCACCCCACCAGTTCAACCACCTGCCGAAGAGGAACAAGGGGCTGTGGGAGGAGCTGCTGCATCGGGATAGAGCCAAGAACTGAGGCAACTCAGGCCGAGGCCAAAGCAAGGGTTGATTAAAGGGGTAGCACCAGTAAAAATATCACACCTAAGTCAGATGACAGGCCCAAGCAACGTCAGTTTGCCCTGAAACCAGAAGCCATAGAAGGCATTAAACGAGTGTTCAAAGACCTCCTGTACGCAGGAGTGATAGTGCCATGCCTGGATTTGCCTGTACGAACGCCAATTTTCCCTGTTAAAAAACCAGGTCGTAATGAATGGAGGTTTGTACAGGACCTCCAAGCAGTCAATGAAGCAGTTAGACAAAGAGCCCCAAATGTCCCAAACCCACACACAATCCTCTCATCTATACCAGACGATAGTAAATGGTTCACCGTCGTGTTCCAGTGCATAAGGATAGCCAGTATTGGTTTGCCTTTCAATTCGAGGGAAAAGCTTATATGCTCACACACTTGTGTCAGGGGTATTGTGAATCTCCCACTATTTATAATGATTTACATTTACATTTACATTTACGGCATTTAGCAGATGCGCTTATAAACAATAAGTGCTAGAGTTTGTTAAAAAACATAAATAGTGCCCTACAATAAGTACTAAATTAGTCAGTCAATAAGGGAGCAGTGTCAGTTGTCCTTTAAATATTCTGCAAATAGATGGGTTTTCAGTCTGCGTTTGAAGACTGCAAGGGACTCTGTTGTCCGGACAGGAAGCGGGAGTTCATTCCATCTTGGAGCCAGGACAGAAAATAGTCTCGATGCTTGTCATCCATAAGACGTGAAACAAGGTATTTCAAGCCGAGCCGTACCTGAGGTTCGAAGTACTCGAGGTACAGATCGGAGACTGGGTAGTGATTAAGGACCTTAGAAGAAGCCGGTGGAACAAAACACGGTGGCTGGGACCAGTGCAGATTCTCCTGACTACTCACACCACTGTTAAGACCCAAGGATGGAAAACTCTGCCCAGGGCTGTTTGAGTATGCAGCTGGCATTCCTATCATATCATCCCACCAGATTGGGACGGGTGTTGCTTCCCTACTCTAGTAGCACCCCCATCAGAGTCTTTATTCCATCCGAGAAAATTCAGGACAAAAGCTCAAGTAGGACAAAACGAGAAGTGACCATGCCTCACTGATGGCGTGGGTATCATCTGTGGGACCCCTGGACAACTCTGGGGGTAACAATGGGCTGGGCCCTACTACCTGGTGGCAGCACTGCTGCTACCTTGCAAAAATTAAATGGGCTGGCATGGCAGACACAACTTTTAGCAAACAAAACTGAAGTGGCTTTAGGAACAATAAACAGGGAATTGTCCACCATTCACACTGCTGTCCTTCAACAAAGGCTTGTTCTCGACACAATTTTAGCAAAGGAAGGGGGAGTGTTCAAGATGTTGGGCACTGACTGTTGTTTTTACATTCCAGATGGTCATCATAACTTGACCAATTGAATTACGGCCATGAGAGCTGGTCTACCTCCCGCTCTAGAAGCAGAATCTTGGTTATCTCAACTTCAGCAGCAGTAGGGCCCATGGGGCCCTGTTACTTCAAGTTTTCATCCCCATTATCTGTGTGATATTATTGCTTTTGTGTTTTGCTCCGTGTGTGTTGTCCAGTTGTTCCAGGGTTGTAGCCTGACTAGTCGCTCCACAACTGTTGTCATTTCCCTACAATAAAGGTAAGGTAGATGCCCTGGAGCTGCAGGATGACTTCGACCCTGACAAGGAACCAGACTTAAACCCTGTTCCCAACTGGATGTTGATGTTGGATCCCAATGTTTAGAAATGCATTCGTGAACTTTATTATTATGCACGTTACCCATTTGAGGACTAGCTTCAAATGAGTTGAATAAGCTTATTTGCAAAATCATGTTAGGTAGTGATAATGTGTGATATTATCAAAGGGGGGAAAATGTGAGGGAAAATGCTTAATGCTTGCTTAAAGGAGAACTAAGGAATATGTGACCTTTGCTCTCATCTCGACCAGTCTGCAAGAAAGGCGAATAGAGAAGTGATGGAGTATGATAGTTATGGCTTAACTGTTGCTGGGCAGGGGTGAAGCAGCAAGGAGTAACAACTTGTTTTTAGCAGGAAAAAATGTTCAAGGATGGTTGAGAGGTCTGGCACCTGGAGTCACGAGATTAGTTCATGAGAGAACAAATGGGAAAGGTGGGGGGTATATGAACTCATGTGAGAGAGAAGTTTGAGGCTTCTCTCCCTCAATGCATAAGGGACAGAACCAATAAATCTCACTCATCTGCACCGCTGGCTTAAGTCCTATTGATTTTTCCTCCACAGGAGCCAGCAGGATCCCCAGAGGGCAGAGCTGTAGCCCGAGTCCCTTCCCGTCAGCGGACTCACCAGCGAGACTGGAGGGGTCTGCCCAAAGCCTCAGAGGCACATCGCCTCTGGGATGCTCCTAAAGCGGCAGGAATAAGGAGGACTGTTCAGGGGAGGAGCATGGCCGGAACCGGGGCGGACATGCACCCCTGTGTGCCCGTATGTCTGCACCTTTTTTGTGTGTCTAGGTGCAGCGTTTTGAGATGAGCACTGGACTTCCCTGAGGGGGGCAGGGATTCTGCCATCCTTCCTCCATTTAAGGGGTCTCCTGGGCTTGCGGTTTCTAGCCTGCCTCATGTTGGATGGGCACCAGGCAAAGCCGTATTGTCTGTGTGTACACGGCGGCCTGGGGCTCGCGGTCCTGGAGAGGACGCGTCGGGAGCCACACCCCTTGGGAGGGGGTTCTGTCACGGGACGCTTGCCCCCACAAGTCACGTGGTATGGCCTGCCACGTGCAGGGGGGTTCACTCTTGTTTGCTAAGCAGCTATTAGTGACAGACACTTTAGATGAAACCTATCACCCTAAACAATCAATATTGTTAATAAACAAGCTGTTATTAGATTGGTACAGCCTATTAACTCCATCGTCATTAAAATTTAATTTAGAAATGGATAGTAAATGCACAGTGATGTACTTCTCACTACTGGTTATGTTTCTTACCTTCATCATAAAGCAACAAGCCAGCTTGCTGGATTTTTATTTTTTTTCCCACTACTTTGACTCGAGTGGTGACTTGAGTCTGCCATAGTGGGTGGAACTTGTCATAAAGATAACAACGCTCACCCATTTACAGGAAAGCTAAATCTCTCATTGAATTATTATTGCTTGTCCCTCTGTAAATGTAAAGCAGGACCATCAATCACCAACATTCTTTCCAGCAACTGCAGAGGCAACAAAATTCTAATAGGTAGGCTTTTTCATTTCATCCTTCACATTTTTGTAACAGTACACTCCACTTCCCCGCCACATGCTGTTATATTTGACTGTTCACACTGTGATTGTTCCTTATTTGTAACCACACCCCTCTTGTTAGAACTATCACTTGTTATACCTGCACCCTGTTCATCGGATTATTCATGTATGTATTTAAACCTCTAGTGTTCTTCATCAGTCATTGTTCCTGTGCTCTGTTTGCAGACGAAAGGCACCACAACATACTGTTCCTAGCTGTGTTTCCCTTTTGTTTTGATTAAATGTCTGTACATGTCATAACTTGTTGCTGCATCCTGCCCCTTGGCTTATGCCACTCGGGCTGTTACAATTCTAATACAAACTGAATAGATTTGGATTTGTTTAAATGTTGATTGTCAGATTATAAATTGATCACAAAATGATGTCTTTTCAAATATTTTTAAAATATATTAAGCCCTCTCTGAGGGTAACAGTTCTCCACTGGATTGTTGCATGGATCTTATTTGGTATGTGTGAGTCTCATGGAAAATATGATCAGGTTTTTAAAAACTGAATTATGAACATATTACAGAAATGAACATATTACAGAAATAAATGCTTTATTTATTTAGAACATGAATTCAGTCAGTCAAAAAAAACACTAGAGTTAACATTCGAAGAAATGGAACATGAACACAAGGATTGGCTTTCTATATCTCTGGTGCACAATTTACTATAATTCTCTGCACCAACTAAAGCCAAAGTTATTAAACATTTATATGCATGGATAATGAACCTCAGAGGGTTTAGACAATGAACCTCGGAGGGTTTAGCGTTTTTAGGGTTTTTAGGGTTTTTAGAGTTTAGTTGGTTTAAAGTTTAGTGGTGTATCAGTTTCACATGTTTACCTGATGTTACCTGTTGTTGTATTAATTTATCAGTGAAACCACATAGTGTACAGAAACAAAGAAATATATGTAGAACCTGAGGATGCTAACATGTATACACACAGCAGTGTTATACGCATGTTTCAGTTTTCAATACGAAATGCTGCATGTGAAAATCTTACCAAATTCCATGACCAACTGTACATTCTCACTTTTGCTGAAAGTCAGCCTATATAATGCTTGAAAATGACCATATCATGCTTTGGTCATGAATCTACAACTTTCTTTTTTCCCCAAAAACAAGAAGCAACAGAAAAAGCAGAACGAGGGCAGTGCTAGCTCATTGGTTAAGGTACTTGACTTGTAATTGGACATGGCGGCTTGACTGCGAGCTGGTCGCCCGAGGTCATCCGCTCCCTCTTCTTGTCTCCTTTACCCTTCCCTTTCTCTTTCTCTCTCCCTGTCTCTCTCTAAGCACAGGAGTGGCTCATGGCGGGCACGGGAGCAGCTCATGGCTTGTTCATGCAGAGAACATCTAATCTTTACTAACCTTGCTTTTTCCTTTCTACGTAGACCCTTAGAACATGCCTCACTTTCCCCTGTCATCCTGTAGATTTCGATAGTAGATATAGGACACATGTATACTCTGTGCTTTCCTCAATAAAGTGCAACTCTCTTGATTTACTACTCTGGTGTCAGTGTCTCTTGACTTCCCCAGATTGTTCCGGCTACAGAGGATGGAGGGCGGAGGATAACTTAGAGGAGATCGAAGGACTGGTCACTTTGAACCAGTGTCTAACAGTCTGGTTTCAGAAGTGGGATATTGCGCAGATAAGTGACACCCCAGTATTTAATGTGTCTTCTTCCTGCTCAGTACTGCTGTGCTTAAATTTGGTTTAAATTCAGTTTAGGAGCATTTTTGTCTCTAATAAGGCAGAAGAAATTTCATCCATTGGCGCGAGCTGAATGCTGAATTCTGTATGTACTTGTTATCCTGCCTGTTGAGAAGGTGGAAAAAGTCTTGTCTGCTGGCATGCATGAGCTGAATTTTGTGTACACTTTGTA
Organism: Electrophorus electricus; assembly: GCF_041902795.1. Taxonomy (NCBI): domain Eukaryota; kingdom Metazoa; phylum Chordata; class Actinopteri; order Gymnotiformes; family Gymnotidae; genus Electrophorus; species Electrophorus electricus. Next base: position 36,528,477 of record NC_137502.1, on the reverse strand, counting down.
ATGATTGGTTATCCTGCCTGAGACATATTGAAATGCGATTCACTGTTTATTGGTGAACCCTCCCTCACCTGCACCTATTTGAGCACTCTTTGTATAGTTGTATGCTGGTTGTGATTTTGCTGGGTGACCCATGGGTTCCAGTGTTAGTTATTTAAAACCCAAAAGGGGGGAAACTCCTGAAGAATTGGATGTTTCGGTGTGGTTTGGGCTCACATTGTGATCCATACATTGATTGTCTGGCTGGTTGGACTGAATGTGCTGGGTTTAGACATTATCCACATACAGGCTCGTTTGAAAGGGAGTTCATAGTGCTCAGTGCTATGTTTATTTATGAGGGATATGGGGACCCTAGCTGGGATTTTCAATATATGAAGAATTCTTGGCAGGCCTGGAGTAGGGCCAAGCCAGTGTGGGACAAATTGCATGGTGTAAAACCCAATAAGACGCCTGGTTCTAAAATAGCCATTTTTGCTGCCACACAGCTGAAAGGATCCCCTCCTCTGCTTGTGAAGCATGCACTGATAAGACAGGCTCCTGCTCAGGCAGATGTTTCTGTGCCGAATGCTAGAGACACGTCTGAGCTAATTCAGGAAGCTGAGAGGGGGGCTTCTGGGGGAGGAGCGGATGGCAAGCCCACACCCTCCCTCTATCCTAACCTCACCTCTCTACAGCAGGGTGAGAATTCGGTGCATGGATTCTGCTCCGTTCAGGATGCTGGGTAAGAAGCTGTGTAGAGTTATGCCTCCTAACATGACTGATATTAAAAATTTACCTGCTCCAACTAATGTTCATGACACAACAGGATGCTTATCTACATTCATCAGACAATGTGGAGGGGCAAACCACATATGTGAGAATATATCTACATTTAATAAAGCTCATGATCTTCAGCTTTCAGGTGGTAGTGTTAGCCTTAGAGTTAATATAAATTTGAGTGTCATCAGCATAACAGTGGAAATGGAGACCATGCCTGTGGATAATCTGACTAAGGGCAAGTATATAGGTTATGAATAGGAGATGGCCAAGGACTGAACCCTAGGGAACACCTTGAGTGAGGGTATCAGTTTGCAATTTGTTACCAAAAACAACAAAAAGTGATCTATAATAAATATAGGAGGTGAGTCATTCAAGAACCGTATTAATAATGCCAATGGTTGAGAAGCAGGCAAAGAGTATGTTATGGTGAATTGAGTAAAATGTGGCACTTAAATCTAGAAGGAGGAAAATACTCAGATCACCAGCATCAGTAGGGTGAAGAAGATCATTGAGAACATGTAAGTGGGCTGTCTCAGTGCTGTGCACAGGATGGAAGTCATACTGGAAAGGTTCAAATAGAGTAAGAGAGCCTGCAGTGGGAGGCTATAACTTTTTCTATTTCCTTGGCGAGAAAGGGGAGATTGAAAATTAGCTGGTAATTATCAAGAAGTGCAGCATTTAGTCCAGGTTTTTTTAAGGATGGGAGTGATAGCTGAGGTTTTGGGACCTGAAGGAACATAACGTGAAGTAAGGGATGCATTAATGAGGTGACAGATTCTTCAGATGATGAGTGGGGGCAGGATCAAGTTGGCACGTAGAGGAACTAGTCTGTGTTATAAGCTCAGAAATTATGGAAGGTTGGTTGAGAGAGAAGGCAGAAAATTGTTCCGCATCAGGAGTGAGAAGGGTGTCCCCATAGTTGGATGTTTGAAGAGCAGAGGGAAATTACTGGTTAATTTGGCTTATTTTTTCTTTAAATAATCTAAGAAAACCTATGCATTGTTCAACAGTACAGCACAGTAGTAGAAGATGGAGGTTGAAGTATCTTATTAATAGTGGAAAAAAGTGTTTTGAGCTAATGTCTGTGAGCATTAATAACAGAAGAAATGAAGTGTGAATGGGCAGTATTTAGAGCTGACCTATAATTAAGCATATTCGCAGAATAGGCTACTTTATGAAGAGTAAGACCAGCTCAAGGTGTCGATCTATGGTTTTTAAGGTATGTAGCTCAGGGGTAAACCATGGGGAGGAATGTCCAGAGAGAACCTCCCTGGACTTGAAAGGTGCTGCCTGTTCAAGTTGATCAGAGATGGAATCATTATATAGGACAGTTTTGAAACAGACAACAGGGGAGAGGACTAGAGATGAGCAGAGAAGGTGAGAGGGTCAACAACTTTAATATTATGAAAAGAGATGAGAGATTTAGTGCATGGCTGAGTGACTGAGATGCTGGAAGTGGCTTCAGTAAGTTTATGATAAGAGATACCAACTAGCAATCCATTAACAGAAATAATATCTAAACCAGAGGAGCAGATTAGATCTAATGTGTGACCATTGGAGTGGGTAGGAAAATCCACATGCTGTGTCAGAGAAGAATAGTGAAGCACAGATAGGAACTCAACTGAAAATGAACAATCAGTGTCCACATGGATAGTAAAGTCCCCTAGCACAACCATCGCTGAACACATAGAACTGGCCAGGTTGAGAAGTTCACTGATTTTTGACAGATAGTCTGTTTTGAGTGTTCAGTAGACTAACAAAAAAAGTAAGGGTAAAGAGACAGTTAGTTTAAACACCAAATATTAAAATGAGGATACCTCATGAAAGGTACAGACAGAAACATTAAGAGTGTTATTATAGAGAGCAGCTAGACCACGACCTTTGCCTGTTGTTACAAACAGCAGGAAACACACTCAGCCCCGCACTGCCACAGCTACCTCGTCTCACACAGGCCTCTGATCTGGTTCACCTGAATACTCGCACACACCTGATCATTGTTTCCCTCATCACTGCTCCCTTACTTAAGCTCCCCTCCCTCACACTCACATCGCAAGGTATTAACAACCTTATATTGCATGCCAAGTGGTTCAGATACATTTTTGTCTTCCTGGTTTTTGACTCTGCCCTGTGTTATCAACCTTGGACCAACCTGACTGCGAATACCTGCCTGACTCCTCTGATCTGTTTGATTTACTAAATTAAACCTCTTGCGATTGGATCCTCTCCCTTGTGTGTGTGTGCAATCATAACACCTGGGTTCTGGGCTAAGCCACATCATTATGGCCACTGGGTGTTAGATTAAGATGTAAGAAATCCCCAGGTTCCTGCCAAGTCTCAGTAAGAAAAAATTAATCAAATTTGTTTTTAACAATGAGATCATGGCATATGGAAGATTTATCCAGGAGGCAGCAAAAATTGAGCAATGCAAAGTTAAATTTATTTATCCTAGAGTTTTCCCAAGGAGGCTGGGAAGAAGAGTGAGGCAGAGGGTGAAGAACATTAAAGTTACTTCTCTGGGTGCAAGAGGGGGCGGTGGTTCACTTGTGGGGTGTTCAGCCCCTTCTAACCAGTGTCTCCATTGCTCTAGGGCAAGTTTGACTGCGAGAATGGCGGCCCTTGGCTATCACCAGATCAAGTTTAAAAAGATTCTACTGCATCAGTTTTTAATAAATTGTATTGAAGTCCTTGTTTTTGGTATTTGGTGATATTAGGGGTAAGGTTAAATTTGTTCAGCCTCTTCATGAAGTAGATCCTTCACATATTTATTTTGTGTTAGCACCAAGCTAATATCTCCATTTATTCATCCAGCCCAATCACGGCTCTATTCTGTCTTGCACAGATGGAGGATATTTTGCCACCATCAGTAGAGTTCCTTTGATTTATGCATAAAGTCTTGGACATCATCTCACACACTACAATCCAGATCGCTTTCTTTCTCATTCGTGGTCTAGGTAGGTTTTTTTCCTCTGTCAAATGATCGCGTTAATTTGTCTGGGAATGTAGCCCATGGATCATAAAGGAATCCATCCATTCTGTATGAGGGTTTTGGCAGCTGTTGGACGAGGTTGAGAATTAACTTGTAGGTGAAAGTGACTGCAAGAATGCAGGTGGTCCTGGGGAGGCATCAACAGAAGTGCTACTGGTTTCAGGAGCCTAGGCTGCAAATAAAATAAATAATTTTCTGTGTAAGAATACAATGTGAATGCTTTTATATTTTAGCTTTCTCTTGAATGCAGCCTAATATCTCAGCTCCCACGCAGCCAGGACTTTGCAGGCTTGAACTGAAAATCATATGTCGCCAGCCCAAGGGAATGGAAGGTCTCTTCTAGAATATCCTTCATCATCTCTGGAAGATCAGGCAAGACCTCATTGATTGTGGTGTGTAATCATGTTTGCCCAAAGTCAGTCAGTCATTTCTGGAAGATTGTTTGTTGTAGTACAACTAAAAGGGGGGGAGGGAAACAAAACAAAAAAATCTGCCCTTACATTGATCAAGTCAGTGCATATAAACCACCCCATTTGTTTTGAGGGCTTTCTTACATGGAATGTGTGAATATTGGCATAGTTTCCACTACAGTGGCCAAGATAATGGGTCCTTTGCCAACACACCAATTCAGTGGAATGACTGTGCCCGTTAACAATGTATGATGGTAACAGAATAAGCTACCAAGTAGTTCATGGTAAGGCATTGCAGCCTTGAACTCTCATTGTGAATACCAGCTCTCCTCTGTGCCAAAAGAAAGCCAAATGTATAACGAATATGCCTACGCTAATCGTGAGGCATCAGGAAAATGCACACAATCTAAACAAGACTATAGTTTAGTAAATGATAAATGCTAAAAATAATAGTTGATTGACCACTTCTGAAACGCACGCTGTAGAAAATAAAAAATGTTGTTTTTACGAAGAAAAAACAAAACACAACGTAGAACCTGTGATTTTTGCTGAGATATTCTGACAATACAGTAACCATGTAAACAACTTTACAGAACAATTTATAAATTGTACAGTTTAAAACTAGTGCAATTGACAAAAAAGTGCATTTGGAACCAATAAATCCAATTGCCTTTTTTATGATAAATTAACATGATCACACTGTTAAGAGAATCATTTCAGTAATATTTCTATGCAGGTAGCATATCAAACAGCATTATTTAATTGTCAAATCCTCATTATATGACTCATTTAACTGTTTTTTTTTGTTTGTTTGTTTTTTACATAATGTACTGTCACTTGCTTTTATAATGTACTATTCCTCAACACTACAGGCAGACTAGGAGCATCTTAGATGACCGTGGACGCATTCAAAGGGAGTGAGCCAAGTGGAGGAGTGCGTGAGCGAGTTGCGGGTGTATTCCGCCCATGTGAGGAATTTGTGCCAGTCAGTTTGTGAGGTACACTACTGGTGGAGGAACCTTCCGAGCTCTTGAGTTACCCAGTCGACTGAGGATGGTGACCAGAGGAGAGATTCATAGTTATATTCCTAGTTTACAAAACTGCCTCCAGACTTGATGTAAATTTGGAACCATGATCAGATCTCTTCTGGTAGACCAAATATGCAAAATACTTAAGTGAACATGGCTTCTGCGGTTTCCAAGGCCATAGGCAAGTGAGGAAAAGGAATGAGGCGACATGTTAGACAGCTTGTCCACTACCAGCATTATGACCATGTTTCTCTCAGAGGCAGGTAAGTCTGTGATGAAGTCTGTTGCAATGTGAGTCCAGGGGCGATGTGGCGGGGACTGTAGCTTTCCAGCAGGGAAAGTGCGATGGGTGCGTGACTGGGCACAGACTACACAAGACATCATGTAAAGCACGCATATCGTGAGGAAGGGAGGGCCACCAAAAGTTACGTGGTGCGAGTGATACCCAGATGTCCGTTACATAAGGTCGTATGAGCCCATTCTAGTCATGTTCCTCTGTGGGAAGCTGAAATGTATTGTGTTTCTGGGGGGCATTCCTCTGGGCTAGGGTCATCCTTCAGAGCATTCTCCAGGTCGTCTTGGAAGCGTCAACGTATGGGAGCAAGGAAGCAGCTATTAGGCAGGATGGTCTCTGGATTCGGGTTGGTCTCTCTCTTGTCATAGATCTGTGACAAGGCATCTACCTTTTGATTCTTGGAACCGGGTCTGTAAGACACAGTGAAGTTAAACCGGGAGACCACCTAGCTTGACTTGGATTGAGTCATCGAGCTGACCGTAGGTACTCTAGGTTTCGATGGTCTGTGTATACCAAGAAGGGGTGTTCAGCCCCTTCTGACCAGTGTCTCCATTGCTCTAGGGCATGGTTAAATTTGTTCAGCCTCTTCATGAAGTAGATCCTTCACATATTTATTTTGTGTTAGCACCAAGCTAATATCTCCATTTATTCATCCAGCCCAATCACGTCTCTATTCTGTCTTGCACAGATGGAGATTATTTTGCCACCATCAGTAGAGTTCCTTTGATTTATGCATAAAGTCTTGGACATCATCTCACAAACTACAATCCAGATCGCTTTCTTTCTCATTCGTGGTCTAGGTAGGTTTTTTTCCTCTGTCAAATGATCGCGTCAATTTGTCTGGGAATGTAGCCCATGGATCATAAAGGTATCCATCCATTCTGTATGAGGGTTTTGGCAGCTGTTGGACGAGGTTGAGAATTAACTTGTAGGTGAAAGTGACTGCAAGAATGCAGGTGGTCCTGGGGAGGCATCAACAGAAGTGCTACTGGTTTCAGGAGCCTAGGCTGCAAATAAAATAAATAATTTTCTGTGTAAGAATACAATGTGAATGCTTTTATATTTTAGCTTTCTCTTGAATGCAGCCTACTATCTCAGCTCCCACACAGCCAGGACTTTGCAGGCTTGAACTGAAAATCATATGTCGCCAGCCCAAGGGAATGGAAGGTCTCTTCTAGAATATCCTTCATCATCTCTGGAAGGTCAGGCAAGACCTCATTGATTGTGGTGTGTAATCATGTTTGCCCCAAGTCAGTCAGTCATTTCTGGAAGATTGTTTGTTGTAGTACAACTAAAAGGGGGGGAGGGAAACAAAACAAAAAAACCTGCCCTTACATTGAACAAGTCAGTGCATATAAACCACCCCATTTGTTTTGAGAGCTTTCTTACATGGAATGTGTGAATTTTGGCATAGTTTCCACTACAGTGGCCAAGAGAATGGGTCCTTTGCCAACACACCAATTCAGTGGAATGACTGTGCCCGTTAACAATGTATGATGGTAACAGAATAAGCTACCAAGTAGTTCATGGTAAGGCATTGCAGCCTTGAACTCTCATTGTGAATACCAGCTCTCCTCTGTGCCAAAAGAAAGCCAGCTTTCTGTACTTCCATTCCAAAATACAGACATATTACACATCCCCCCACTCATTCAAGCTGAATTAACAGTAAATTCACCTGGCTTTTGGTCCATTTAAGTCAAGATTGGCAGGAATGTAGGCTTCATGTAATCAGGAATTTAAATACTGCTTTTAAAAGATCCAGACCACTCCAGGCAAACTTGTCTTTGGGAAAAGAAAGCAAGTTGACCAGTAGTTTGAGAACATTTATTCAGAAACCATTTGCAGGGTAGACTCAATTGCCAGAGCCTGTGACCATGCAGACCCACATGACAATTCAGATGGCATGTACTGGTGGCCTGCAGCAAGTTCACAGCACAGGGCAATAGCTGCAGAGAACGCCATCCCTTAGACTCACACCACCTGAAAGCAGAACATTCCTTGATGAACCATTTCAAATCCTGGAGGATTACATCCACATGAGTGAGTGGTTTGCTACTACACAGGTTCTCCAAAACAGACTGGAGCACTCCAGTGCTTACACTTTACCTTCAAACACCCTTAGTTCCTCCCTTCACCACTACAGAACGTTCAAAAGCTGAATTGCCACCTTCCTCATCCTGGAGCTGTAGTCTGAGCTGGGGCAGGTCACCATGAGCATCTAAACAGACACGACACAGGTAGCTGTAAGATGTAGACATTAACCCTAGCCAAAATAAGTTGCAGATACAACTACAGTGGTCATCCGAGCCCTGGTAATTAAATCCCAAAAAGACACCGTAATGTCAAGAGCACTCAAACCTTCGTGGTCTCTGATCACTCGTGATAGCAACAAGCCAGTTTCACCTCGCTGCTGTCGCTCTGCTGGAGAACTTAATACTACAACATGAGATGGGTGGTCAAGTTGATTATCAGGAGAAGTCATCCACTGAAACACATAAGAAAAAAGGAAACACCAAAATACACTTACCAAGACTAAGGACAGCAATCAGGAGCACAAACACAGAGACTCTTGATGCATCCATTAGAGCCAAACAAAAGTTTAGAGAGACTGATAATAAGGAAGACTAGCTATTTCCTTGAATCGAACCGGGCTTTAAATAGCTGAACACAATCCGAGACGAGGTGCCCATCTCACCTGGCCTTCATTAACAATAATGTTAATTTAACAATAGTGTTCAGTTATTGTGTCCGCCAAACAGCGAATCTGCTGTTACGAGCTTGTTCGATGTGACGAATTCTAACGGGGGACAATGTGTAGACATAATACCTTTATGAATTGTTCGTCCTCGATTGCTTTCCTTATGTCGTAGTGCTCCTCCCCTCTGGGAAATGAACGCCAGATTGAAGGAGCGATAAAACGCGATGCCTTAGCACACGGTTGTCACTTTGAAATGACCACTTGTTTATGAAGCGAGGCGCTGATGTAACGATTCCATGGCAGTTTTGTTCAACATAGTTGTTTAACATGTGTTATCAGTTAAAGTGTTGCTGAACACTTTACTAACATGCCGTCAGTGAAAAAAAAACGTTGCTTTAAGATAAACGAAGCAACAGTTCAACCGACAATTCAAAACTGCGGCTGCATTAATGTTATTCCTGAGCGCCATAGTAGGGCTGGAATGAGAGCTTTTGTGATTCTAGGCTATGAAACATTTCCCTGTTAAATGAAGATTTTATTTGCGCAATATACAACAATGTATAACGAATATGCCTATGCTAACCGTGAGGCATCAGGAAAATGCACACAATCTAAACAAGACTATAGTTTAGTAAATGATAAATGCTAAAAATAATAGTTGATTGACCACTTCTGAAACGCACGCTGTAGAAAATAAAAAATGTTGTTTTTACGAAGAAAAAACAAAACACAACCTAGAACCTTTGATTTTTGCTGAGATATTCTGACAATACAGTAACCATGTAAACAACTTTACAGAACAATTTATAAATTGTACAGTTTAAAACTAGTGCAATTGACAAAAAAGTGCATTTGGAACCAATAAATCCAATTGCCTTTTTTATGATAAATTAACATGATCACACTGTTAAGAGAATCATTTCAGTAATATTTCTATGCAGGTAGCATATCAAACAGCATTATTTAATTGTCAAATCCTCATTATATGACTCATTTAACTGTTTTTTTTTTGTTTGTTTGTTTTTTACATAATGTACTGTCACTTGCTTTTATAATGTACTATTCCTCAACACTACAGGCAGACTAGGAGCATCTTAGATGACCGTGGACGCATTCAAAGGGAGTGAGCCAAGTGGAGGAGTGCGTGAGCGAGTTGCGGGTGTATTCCGCCCATGTGAGGAATTTGTGCCAGTCAGTTTGTGAGGTACACTACTGGTGGAGGAACCTTCCGAGCTCTTGAGTTACCCAGTCGACTGAGGATGGTGACCAGAGGAGAGATTCATAGTTATATTCCTAGTTTACAAAACTGCCTCCAGACTTGATGTAAATTTGGAACCATGATCAGATCTCTTCTGGTAGACCAAATATGCAAAATACTTAAGTGAACATGGCTTCTGCGGTTTCCAAGGCCATAGGCAAGTGAGGAAAAGGAATGAGGCGACATGTTAGACAGCTTGTCCACTACCAGCATTATGACCATGTTTCTCTCAGAGGCAGGTAAGTCTGTGATGAAGTCTGTTGCAATGTGAGTCCAGGGGCGATGTGGCGGGGACTGTAGCTTTCCAGCAGGGAAAGTGCGATGGGTGCGTGACTGGGCACAGACTACACAAGACATCATGTAAAGCACGCATATCGTGAGGAAGGGAGGGCCACCAAAAGTTACGTGGTGCGAGTGATACCCAGATGTCCGTTACATAAGGTCGTATGAGCCCATTCTAGTCATGTTCCTCTGTGGGAAGCTGAAATGTATTGTGTTTCTGGGGGGCATTCCTCTGGGCTAGGGTCATCCTTCAGAGCATTCTCCAGGTCGTCTTGGAAGCGTCAATGTATGGGAGCAAGGAAGCAGCTATTAGGCAGGATGGTCTCTGGATTCGGGTTGGTCTCTCTCTTGTCATAGATCTGTGACAAGGCATCTACCTTTTGATTCTTGGAACCGGGTCTGTAAGACACAGTGAAGTTAAACCGGGAGACCACCTAGCTTGACTTGGATTGAGTCATCGAGCTGACCGTAGGTACTCTAGGTTTCGATGGTCTGTGTATACCAAGAAGGGGTGTTCAGCCCCTTCTGACCAGTGTCTCCATTGCTCTAGGGCAAGTTTGACTGCGAGAATGGCAGCCCTTGGCTATCACCAGATCAAGTTTAAAAAGATTCTACTGCCTCAGTTTTTAATAAATTATATTGAAGTCCTTGTTTTTGGTATTTGGTGATATTAGGGGTAAGGTTAAATTTGTTCAGCCTCTTCATGAAGTAGATCCTTCACATATTTATTTTGTGTTAGCACCAAGCTAATATCTCCATTTATTCATCCAGCCCAATCACGTCTCTATTCTGTCTTGCACAGATGGAGATTATTTTGCCACCATCAGTAGAGTTCCTTTGATTTATGCATAAAGTCTTGGACATCATCTCACAAACTACAATCCAGATCGCTTTCTTTCTCATTCGTGGTCTAGGTAGGTTTTTTTCCTCTGTCAAATGATCGCGTCAATTTGTCTGGGAATGTAGCCCATGGATCATAAAGGTATCCATCCATTCTGTATGAGGGTTTTGGCAGCTGTTGGACGAGGTTGAGAATTAACTTGTAGGTGAAAGTGACTGCAAGAATGCAGGTGGTCCTGGGGAGGCATCAACAGAAGTGCTACTGGTTTCAGGAGCCTAGGCTGCAAATAAAATAAATAATTTTCTGTGTAAGAATACAATGTGAATGCTTTTATATTTTAGCTTTCTCTTGAATGCAGCCTACTATCTCAGCTCCCACACAGCCAGGACTTTGCAGGCTTGAACTGAAAATCATATGTCGCCAGCCCAAGGGAATGGAAGGTCTCTTCTAGAATATCCTTCATCATCTCTGGAAGGTCAGGCAAGACCTCATTGATTGTGGTGTGTAATCATGTTTGCCCCAAGTCAGTCAGTCATTTCTGGAAGATTGTTTGTTGTAGTACAACTAAAAGGGGGGGAGGGAAACAAAACAAAAAAACCTGCCCTTACATTGAACAAGTCAGTGCATATAAACCACCCCATTTGTTTTGAGAGCTTTCTTACATGGAATGTGTGAATTTTGGCATAGTTTCCACTACAGTGGCCAAGAGAATGGGTCCTTTGCCAACACACCAATTCAGTGGAATGACTGTGCCCGTTAACAATGTATGATGGTAACAGAATAAGCTACCAAGTAGTTCATGGTAAGGCATTGCAGCCTTGAACTCTCATTGTGAATACCAGCTCTCCTCTGTGCCAAAAGAAAGCCAGCTTTCTGTACTTCCATTCCAAAATACAGACATATTACACATCCCCCCACTCATTCAAGCTGAATTAACAGTAAATTCACCTGTCTTTTGGTCCATTTAAGTCAAGATTGGCAGGAATGTAGGCTTCATGTAATCAGGAATTTAAATACTGCTTTTAAAAGATCCAGACCACTCCAGGCAAACTTGTCTTTGGGAAAAGAAAGCAAGTTGACCAGTAGTTTGAGAACATTTATTCAGAAACCATTTGCAGGGTAGACTCAATTGCCAGAGCCTGTGACCATGCAGACCCACATGACAATTCAGATGGCATGTACTGGTGGCCTGCAGCAAGTTCACAGCACAGGGCAATAGCTGCAGAGAACGCCATCCCTTAGACTCACACCACCTGAAAGCAGAACATTCCTTGATGAACCATTTCAAATCCTGGAGGATTACATCCACATGAGTGAGTGGTTTGCTACTACACAGGTTCTCCAAAACAGACTGGAGCACTCCAGTGCTTACACTTTACCTTCAAACACCCTTAGTTCCTCCCTTCACCACTACAGAACGTTCAAAAGCTGAATTGCCACCTTCCTCATCCTGGAGCTGTAGTCTGAGCTGGGGCAGGTCACCATGAGCATCTAAACAGACACGACACAGGTAGCTGTAAGATGTAGACATTAACCCTAGCCAAAATAAGTTGCAGATACAACTACAGTGGTCATCCGAGCCCTGGTAATTAAATCCCAAAAAGACACCGTAATGTCAAGAGCACTCAAACCTTCGTGGTCTCTGATCACTCGTGATAGCAACAAGCCAGTTTCACCTCGCTGCTGTCGCTCTGCTGGAGAACTTAATACTACAACATGAGATGGGTGGTCAAGTTGATTATCAGGAGAAGTCATCCACTGAAACACATAAGAAAAAAGGAAACACCAAAATACACTTACCAAGACTAAGGACAGCAATCAGGAGCACAAACACAGAGACTCTTGATGCATCCATTAGAGCCAAACAAAAGTTTAGAGAGACTGATAATAAGGAAGACTAGCTATTTCCTTGAATCGAAGCGGGCTTTAAATAGCTGAACACAATCCGAGACGAGGTGCCCATCTCACCTGGCCTTCATTAACAATAATGTTAATTTAACAATAGTGTTCAGTTATTGTGTCCGCCAAACAGCGAATCTGCTGTTACGAGCTTGTTCGATGTGAGGAATTCTAACGGGGGACAATGTGTAGACATAATACCTTTATGAATTGTTCGTCCTCGATTGCTTTCCTTATGTCGTAGTGCTCCTCCCCTCTGGGAAATGAACGCCAGATTGAAGGAGCGATAAAAGCGATGCCTTAGCACACGGTTGTCACTTTGAAATGACCACTTGTTTATGAAGCGAGGCGCTGATGTAACGATTCCATGGCAGTTTTGTTCAACATAGTTGTTTAACATGTGTTATCAGTTAAAGTGTTGCTGAACACTTTACTAACATGCCGTCAGTGAAAAAAAAACGTTGCTTTAAGATAAACGAAGCAACAGTTCAACCGACAATTCAAAACTGCGGCTGCATTAATGTTATTCCTGAGCGCCATAGTAGGGCTGGAATGAGAGCTTTTGTGATTCTAGGCTATGAAACATTTCCCTGTTAAATGAAGATTTTATTTGCGCAATATACAACAATGTATAACGAATATGCCTATGCTAACCGTGAGGCATCAGGAAAATGCACACAATCTAAACAAGACTATAGTTTAGTAAATGATAAATGCTAAAAATAATAGTTGATTGACCACTTCTGAAACGCACGCTGTAGAAAATAAAAAATGTTGTTTTTACGAAGAAAAAACAAAACACAACCTAGAACCTTTGATTTTTGCTGAGATATTCTGACAATACAGTAACCATGTAAACAACTTTACAGAACAATTTATAAATTGTACAGTTTAAAACTAGTGCAATTGACAAAAAAGTGCATTTGGAACCAATAAATCCAATTGCCTTTTTTATGATAAATTAACATGATCACACTGTTAAGAGAATCATTTCAGTAATATTTCTATGCAGGTAGCATATCAAACAGCATTATTTAATTGTCAAATCCTCATTATATGACTCATTTAACTGTTTTTTTTTTGTTTGTTTGTTTTTTACATAATGTACTGTCACTTGCTTTTATAATGTACTATTCCTCAACACTACAGGCAGACTAGGAGCATCTTAGATGACCGTGGACGCATTCAAAGGGAGTGAGCCAAGTGGAGGAGTGCGTGAGCGAGTTGCGGGTGTATTCCGCCCATGTGAGGAATTTGTGCCAGTCAGTTTGTGAGGTACACTACTGGTGGAGGAACCTTCCGAGCTCTTGAGTTACCCAGTCGACTGAGGATGGTGACCAGAGGAGAGATTCATAGTTATATTCCTAGTTTACAAAACTGCCTCCAGACTTGATGTAAATTTGGAACCATGATCAGATCTGTTCTGGTAGACCAAATATGCAAAATACTTAAGTGAACATGGCTTCTGCGGTTTCCAAGGCCATAGGCAAGTGAGGAAAAGGAATGAGGCGACATGTTAGACAGCTTGTCCACTACCAGCATTATGACCATGTTTCTCTCAGAGGCAGGTAAGTCTGTGATGAAGTCTGTTGCAATGTGAGTCCAGGGGCGATGTGGCGGGGACTGTAGCTTTCCAGCAGGGAAAGTGCGATGGGTGCGTGACTGGGCACAGACTACACAAGACATCATGTAAAGCACGCATATCGTGAGGAAGGGAGGGCCACCAAAAGTTACGTGGTGCGAGTGATACCCAGATGTCCGTTACATAAGGTCGTATGAGCCCATTCTAGTCATGTTCCTCTGTGGGAAGCTGAAATGTATTGTGTTTCTGGGGGGCATTCCTCTGGGCTAGGGTCATCCTTCAGAGCATTCTCCAGGTCGTCTTGGAAGCGTCAATGTATGGGAGCAAGGAAGCAGCTATTAGGCAGGATGGTCTCTGGATTCGGGTTGGTCTCTCTCTTGTCATAGATCTGTGACAAGGCATCTACCTTTTGATTCTTGGAACCGGGTCTGTAAGACACAGTGAAGTTAAACCGGGAGACCACCTAGCTTGACTTGGATTGAGTCATCGAGCTGACCGTAGGTACTCTAGGTTTCGATGGTCTGTGTATACCAAGAAGGGGTGTTCAGCCCCTTCTGACCAGTGTCTCCATTGCTCTAGGGCAAGTTTGACTGCGAGAATGGCAGCCCTTGGCTATCACCAGATCAAGTTTAAAAAGATTCTACTGCCTCAGTTTTTAATAAATTATATTGAAGTCCTTGTTTTTGGTATTTGGTGATATTAGGGGTAAGGTTAAATTTGTTCAGCCTCTTCATGAAGTAGATCCTTCACATATTTATTTTGTGTTAGCACCAAGCTAATATCTCCATTTATTCATCCAGCCCAATCACGTCTCTATTCTGTCTTGCACAGATGGAGATTATTTTGCCACCATCAGTAGAGTTCCTTTGATTTATGCATAAAGTCTTGGACATCATCTCACAAACTACAATCCAGATCGCTTTCTTTCTCATTCGTGGTCTAGGTAGGTTTTTTTCCTCTGTCAAATGATCGCGTCAATTTGTCTGGGAATGTAGCCCATGGATCATAAAGGTATCCATCCATTCTGTATGAGGGTTTTGGCAGCTGTTGGACGAGGTTGAGAATTAACTTGTAGGTGAAAGTGACTGCAAGAATGCAGGTGGTCCTGGGGAGGCATCAACAGAAGTGCTACTGGTTTCAGGAGCCTAGGCTGCAAATAAAATAAATAATTTTCTGTGTAAGAATACAATGTGAATGCTTTTATATTTTAGCTTTCTCTTGAATGCAGCCTACTATCTCAGCTCCCACACAGCCAGGACTTTGCAGGCTTGAACTGAAAATCATATGTCGCCAGCCCAAGGGAATGGAAGGTCTCTTCTAGAATATCCTTCATCATCTCTGGAAGGTCAGGCAAGACCTCATTGATTGTGGTGTGTAATCATGTTTGCCCCAAGTCAGTCAGTCATTTCTGGAAGATTGTTTGTTGTAGTACAACTAAAAGGGGGGGAGGGAAACAAAACAAAAAAACCTGCCCTTACATTGAACAAGTCAGTGCATATAAACCACCCCATTTGTTTTGAGAGCTTTCTTACATGGAATGTGTGAATTTTGGCATAGTTTCCACTACAGTGGCCAAGAGAATGGGTCCTTTGCCAACACACCAATTCAGTGGAATGACTGTGCCCGTTAACAATGTATGATGGTAACAGAATAAGCTACCAAGTAGTTCATGGTAAGGCATTGCAGCCTTGAACTCTCATTGTGAATACCAGCTCTCCTCTGTGCCAAAAGAAAGCCAGCTTTCTGTACTTCCATTCCAAAATACAGACATATTACACATCCCCCCACTCATTCAAGCTGAATTAACAGTAAATTCACCTGTCTTTTGGTCCATTTAAGTCAAGATTGGCAGGAATGTAGGCTTCATGTAATCAGGAATTTAAATACTGCTTTTAAAAGATCCAGACCACTCCAGGCAAACTTGTCTTTGGGAAAAGAAAGCAAGTTGACCAGTAGTTTGAGAACATTTATTCAGAAACCATTTGCAGGGTAGACTCAATTGCCAGAGCCTGTGACCATGCAGACCCACATGACAATTCAGATGGCATGTACTGGTGGCCTGCAGCAAGTTCACAGCACAGGGCAATAGCTGCAGAGAACGCCATCCCTTAGACTCACACCACCTGAAAGCAGAACATTCCTTGATGAACCATTTCAAATCCTGGAGGATTACATCCACATGAGTGAGTGGTTTGCTACTACACAGGTTCTCCAAAACAGACTGGAGCACTCCAGTGCTTACACTTTACCTTCAAACACCCTTAGTTCCTCCCTTCACCACTACAGAACGTTCAAAAGCTGAATTGCCACCTTCCTCATCCTGGAGCTGTAGTCTGAGCTGGGGCAGGTCACCATGAGCATCTAAACAGACACGACACAGGTAGCTGTAAGATGTAGACATTAACCCTAGCCAAAATAAGTTGCAGATACAACTACAGTGGTCATCCGAGCCCTGGTAATTAAATCCCAAAAAGACACCGTAATGTCAAGAGCACTCAAACCTTCGTGGTCTCTGATCACTCGTGATAGCAACAAGCCAGTTTCACCTCGCTGCTGTCGCTCTGCTGGAGAACTTAATACTACAACATGAGATGGGTGGTCAAGTTGATTATCAGGAGAAGTCATCCACTGAAACACATAAGAAAAAAGGAAACACCAAAATACACTTACCAAGACTAAGGACAGCAATCAGGAGCACAAACACAGAGACTCTTGATGCATCCATTAGAGCCAAACAAAAGTTTAGAGAGACTGATAATAAGGAAGACTAGCTATTTCCTTGAATCGAACCGGGCTTTAAATAGCTGAACACAATCCGAGACGAGGTGCCCATCTCACCTGGCCTTCATTAACAATAATGTTAATTTAACAATAGTGTTCAGTTATTGTGTCCGCCAAACAGCGAATCTGCTGTTACGAGCTTGTTCGATGTGAGGAATTCTAACGGGGGACAATGTGTAGACATAATACCTTTATGAATTGTTCGTCCTCGATTGCTTTCCTTATGTCGTAGTGCTCCTCCCCTCTGGGAAATGAACGCCAGATTGAAGGAGCGATAAAAGCGATGCCTTAGCACACGGTTGTCACTTTGAAATGACCACTTGTTTATGAAGCGAGGCGCTGATGTAACGATTCCATGGCAGTTTTGTTCAACATAGTTGTTTAACATGTGTTATCAGTTAAAGTGTTGCTGAACACTTTACTAACATGCCGTCAGTGAAAAAAAAACGTTGCTTTAAGATAAACGAAGCAACAGTTCAACCGACAATTCAAAACTGCGGCTGCATTAATGTTATTCCTGAGCGCCATAGTAGGGCTGGAATGAGAGCTTTTGTGATTCTAGGCTATGAAACATTTCCCTGTTAAATGAAGATTTTATTTGCGCAATATACAACAATGTATAACGAATATGCCTATGCTAACCGTGAGGCATCAGGAAAATGCACACAATCTAAACAAGACTATAGTTTAGTAAATGATAAATGCTAAAAATAATAGTTGATTGACCACTTCTGAAACGCACGCTGTAGAAAATAAAAAATGTTGTTTTTACGAAGAAAAAACAAAACACAACCTAGAACCTTTGATTTTTGCTGAGATATTCTGACAATACAGTAACCATGTAAACAACTTTACAGAACAATTTATAAATTGTACAGTTTAAAACTAGTGCAATTGACAAAAAAGTGCATTTGGAACCAATAAATCCAATTGCCTTTTTTATGATAAATTAACATGATCACACTGTTAAGAGAATCATTTCAGTAATATTTCTATGCAGGTAGCATATCAAACAGCATTATTTAATTGTCAAATCCTCATTATATGACTCATTTAACTGTTTTTTTTTGTTTGTTTGTTTTTTACATAATGTACTGTCACTTGCTTTTATAATGTACTATTCCTCAACACTACAGGCAGACTAGGAGCATCTTAGATGACCGTGGACGCATTCAAAGGGAGTGAGCCAAGTGGAGGAGTGCGTGAGCGAGTTGCGGGTGTATTCCGCCCATGTGAGGAATTTGTGCCAGTCAGTTTGTGAGGTACACTACTGGTGGAGGAACCTTCCGAGCTCTTGAGTTACCCAGTCGACTGAGGATGGTGACCAGAGGAGAGATTCATAGTTATATTCCTAGTTTACAAAACTGCCTCCAGACTTGATGTAAATTTGGAACCATGATCAGATCTCTTCTGGTAGACCAAATATGCAAAATACTTAAGTGAACATGGCTTCTGCGGTTTCCAAGGCCATAGGCAAGTGAGGAAAAGGAATGAGGCGACATGTTAGACAGCTTGTCCACTACCAGCATTATGACCATGTTTCTCTCAGAGGCAGGTAAGTCTGTGATGAAGTCTGTTGCAATGTGAGTCCAGGGGCGATGTGGCGGGGACTGTAGCTTTCCAGCAGGGAAAGTGCGATGGGTGCGTGACTGGGCACAGACTACACAAGACATCATGTAAAGCACGCATATCGTGAGGAAGGGAGGGCCACCAAAAGTTACGTGGTGCGAGTGATACCCAGATGTCCGTTACATAAGGTCGTATGAGCCCATTCTAGTCATGTTCCTCTGTGGGAAGCTGAAATGTATTGTGTTTCTGGGGGGCATTCCTCTGGGCTAGGGTCATCCTTCAGAGCATTCTCCAGGTCGTCTTGGAAGCGTCAACGTATGGGAGCAAGGAAGCAGCTATTAGGCAGGATGGTCTCTGGATTCGGGTTGGTCTCTCTCTTGTCATAGATCTGTGACAAGGCATCTACCTTTTGATTCTTGGAACCGGGTCTGTAAGACACAGTGAAGTTAAACCGGGAGACCACCTAGCTTGACTTGGATTGAGTCATCGAGCTGACCGTAGGTACTCTAGGTTTCGATGGTCTGTGTATACCAAGAAGGGGTGTTCAGCCCCTTCTGACCAGTGTCTCCATTGCTCTAGGGCAAGTTTGACTGCGAGAATGGCAGCCCTTGGCTATCACCAGATCAAGTTTAAAAAGATTCTACTGCCTCAGTTTTTAATAAATTATATTGAAGTCCTTGTTTTTGGTATTTGGTGATATTAGGGGTAAGGTTAAATTTGTTCAGCCTCTTCATGAAGTAGATCCTTCACATATTTATTTTGTGTTAGCACCAAGCTAATATCTCCATTTATTCATCCAGCCCAATCACGTCTCTATTCTATCTTGCACAGATGGAGATTATTTTGCCACCATCAGTAGAGTTCCTTTGATTTATGCATAAAGTCTTGGACATCATCTCACAAACTACAATCCAGATCGCTTTCTTTCTCATTCGTGGTCTAGGTAGGTTTTTTTCCTCTGTCAAATGATCGCGTCAATTTGTCTGGGAATGTAGCCCATGGATCATAAAGGTATCCATCCATTCTGTATGAGGGTTTTGGCAGCTGTTGGACGAGGTTGAGAATTAACTTGTAGGTGAAAGTGACTGCAAGAATGCAGGTGGTCCTGGGGAGGCATCAACAGAAGTGCTACTGGTTTCAGGAGCCTAGGCTGCAAATAAAATAAATAATTTTCTGTGTAAGAATACAATGTGAATGCTTTTATATTTTAGCTTTCTCTTGAATGCAGCCTACTATCTCAGCTCCCACACAGCCAGGACTTTGCAGGCTTGAACTGAAAATCATATGTCGCCAGCCCAAGGGAATGGAAGGTCTCTTCTAGAATATCCTTCATCATCTCTGGAAGGTCAGGCAAGACCTCATTGATTGTGGTGTGTAATCATGTTTGCCCCAAGTCAGTCAGTCATTTCTGGAAGATTGTTTGTTGTAGTACAACTAAAAGGGGGGGAGGGAAACAAAACAAAAAAACCTGCCCTTACATTGATCAAGTCAGTGCATATAAACCACCCCATTTGTTTTGAGAGCTTTCTTACATGGAATGTGTGAATTTTGGCATAGTTTCCACTACAGTGGCCAAGAGAATGGGTCCTTTGCCAACACACCAATTCAGTGGAATGACTGTGCCCGTTAACAATGTATGATGGTAACAGAATAAGCTACCAAGTAGTTCATGGTAAGGCATTGCAGCCTTGAACTCTCATTGTGAATACCAGCTCTCCTCTGTGCCAAAAGAAAGCCAGCTTTCTGTACTTCCATTCCAAAATACAGACATATTACACATCCCCCCACTCATTCAAGCTGAATTAACAGTAAATTCACCTGTCTTTTGGTCCATTTAAGTCAAGATTGGCAGGAATGTAGGCTTCATGTAATCAGGAATTTAAATACTGCTTTTAAAAGATCCAGACCACTCCAGGCAAACTTGTCTTTGGGAAAAGAAAGCAAGTTGACCAGTAGTTTGAGAACATTTATTCAGAAACCATTTGCAGGGTAGACTCAATTGCCAGAGCCTGTGACCATGCAGACCCACATGACAATTCAGATGGCATGTACTGGTGGCCTGCAGCAAGTTCACAGCACAGGGCAATAGCTGCAGAGAACGCCATCCCTTAGACTCACACCACCTGAAAGCAGAACATTCCTTGATGAACCATTTCAAATCCTGGAGGATTACATCCACATGAGTGAGTGGTTTGCTACTACACAGGTTCTCCAAAACAGACTGGAGCACTCCAGTGCTTACACTTTACCTTCAAACACCCTTAGTTCCTCCCTTCACCACTACAGAACGTTCAAAAGCTGAATTGCCACCTTCCTCATCCTGGAGCTGTAGTCTGAGCTGGGGCAGGTCACCATGAGCATCTAAACAGACACGACACAGGTAGCTGTAAGATGTAGACATTAACCCTAGCCAAAATAAGTTGCAGATACAACTACAGTGGTCATCCGAGCCCTGGTAATTAAATCCCAAAAAGACACCGTAATGTCAAGAGCACTCAAACCTTCGTGGTCTCTGATCACTCGTGATAGCAACAAGCCAGTTTCACCTCGCTGCTGTCGCTCTGCTGGAGAACTTAATACTACAACATGAGATGGGTGGTCAAGTTGATTATCAGGAGAAGTCATCCACTGAAACACATAAGAAAAAAGGAAACACCAAAATACACTTACCAAGACTAAGGACAGCCATCAGGAGCACAAACACAGAGACTCTTGATGCATCCATTAGAGCCAAACAAAAGTTTAGAGAGACTGATAATAAGGAAGACTAGCTATTTCCTTGAATCGAACCGGGCTTTAAATAGCTGAACACAATCCGAGACGAGGTGCCCATCTCACCTGGCCTTCATTAACAATAATGTTAATTTAACAATAGTGTTCAGTTATTGTGTCCGCCAAACAGCGAATCTGCTGTTACGAGCTTGTTCGATGTGACGAATTCTAACGGGGGACAATGTGTAGACATAATACCTTTATGAATTGTTCGTCCTCGATTGCTTTCCTTATGTCGTAGTGCTCCTCCCCTCTGGGAAATGAACGCCAGATTGAAGGAGCGATAAAACGCGATGCCTTAGCACACGGTTGTCACTTTGAAATGACCACTTGTTTATGAAGCGAGGCGCTGATGTAACGATTCCATGGCAGTTTTGTTCAACATAGTTGTTTAACATGTGTTATCAGTTAAAGTGTTGCTGAACACTTTACTAACATGCCGTCAGTGAAAAAAAAACGTTGCTTTAAGATAAACGAAGCAACAGTTCAACCGACAATTCAAAACTGCGGCTGCATTAATGTTATTCCTGAGCGCCATAGTAGGGCTGGAATGAGAGCTTTTGTGATTCTAGGCTATGAAACATTTCCCTGTTAAATGAAGATTTTATTTGCGCAATATACAACAATGTATAACGAATATGCCTATGCTAACCGTGAGGCATCAGGAAAATGCACACAATCTAAACAAGACTATAGTTTAGTAAATGATAAATGCTAAAAATAATAGTTGATTGACCACTTCTGAAACGCACGCTGTAGAAAATAAAAAATGTTGTTTTTACGAAGAAAAAACAAAACACAACCTAGAACCTTTGATTTTTGCTGAGATATTCTGACAATACAGTAACCATGTAAACAACTTTACAGAACAATTTATAAATTGTACAGTTTAAAACTAGTGCAATTGACAAAAAAGTGCATTTGGAACCAATAAATCCAATTGCCTTTTTTATGATAAATTAACATGATCACACTGTTAAGAGAATCATTTCAGTAATATTTCTATGCAGGTAGCATATCAAACAGCATTATTTAATTGTCAAATCCTCATTATATGACTCATTTAACTGTTTTTTTTTGTTTGTTTGTTTTTTACATAATGTACTGTCACTTGCTTTTATAATGTACTATTCCTCAACACTACAGGCAGACTAGGAGCATCTTAGATGACCGTGGACGCATTCAAAGGGAGTGAGCCAAGTGGAGGAGTGCGTGAGCGAGTTGCGGGTGTATTCCGCCCATGTGAGGAATTTGTGCCAGTCAGTTTGTGAGGTACACTACTGGTGGAGGAACCTTCCGAGCTCTTGAGTTACCCAGTCGACTGAGGATGGTGACCAGAGGAGAGATTCATAGTTATATTCCTAGTTTACAAAACTGCCTCCAGACTTGATGTAAATTTGGAACCATGATCAGATCTCTTCTGGTAGACCAAATATGCAAAATACTTAAGTGAACATGGCTTCTGCGGTTTCCAAGGCCATAGGCAAGTGAGGAAAAGGAATGAGGCGACATGTTAGACAGCTTGTCCACTACCAGCATTATGACCATGTTTCTCTCAGAGGCAGGTAAGTCTGTAATGAAGTCTGTTGCAATGTGAGTCCAGGGGCGATGTGGCGGGGACTGTAGCTTTCCAGCAGGGAAAGTGCGATGGGTGCGTGACTGGGCACAGACTACACAAGACATCATGTAAAGCACGCATATCGTGAGGAAGGGAGGGCCACCAAAAGTTACGTGGTGCGAGTGATACCCAGATGTCCGTTACATAAGGTCGTATGAGCCCATTCTAGTCATGTTCCTCTGTGGGAAGCTGAAATGTATTGTGTTTCTGGGGGGCATTCCTCTGGGCTAGGGTCATCCTTCAGAGCATTCTCCAGGTCGTCTTGGAAGCGTCAACGTATGGGAGCAAGGAAGCAGCTATTAGGCAGGATGGTCTCTGGATTCGGGTTGGTCTCTCTCTTGTCATAGATCTGTGACAAGGCATCTACCTTTTGATTCTTGGAACCGGGTCTGTAAGACACAGTGAAGTTAAACCAGGAGACCACCTAGCTTGACTTGGATTGAGTCATCGAGCTGACCGTAGGTACTCTAGGTTTCGATGGTCTGTGTATACCAAGAAGGGGTGTTCAGCCCCTTCTGACCAGTGTCTCCATTGCTCTAGGGCAAGTTTGACTGCGAGAATGGCAGCCCTTGGCTATCACCAGATCAAGTTTAAAAAGATTCTACAATCCAGATCGCTTTCTTTCTCATTCGTGGTCTAGGTAGGTTTTTTTCCTCTGTCAAATGATCGCGTCAATTTGTCTGAGAAAGTAGCCCATGGATCATAAAGGTATCCATCCATTCTGTATGAGGGTTTTGGCAGCTGTTGGACGAGGTTGAGAATTAACTTGTAGGTGAAAGTGACTGCAAGAATGCAGGTGGTCCTGGGGAGGCATCAACAGAAGTGCTACTGGTTTCAGGAGCCTAGGCTGCAAATAAAATAAATAATTTTCTGTGTAAGAATACAATGTGAATGCTTTTATATTTTAGCTTTCTCTTGAATGCAGCCTACTATCTCAGCTCCCACACAGCCAGGACTTTGCAGGCTTGAACTGAAAATCATATGTCGCCAGCCCAAGGGAATGGAAGGTCTCTTCTAGAATATCCTTCATCATCTCTGGAAGGTCAGGCAAGACCTCATTGATTGTGGTGTGTAATCATGTTTGCCCCAAGTCAGTCAGTCATTTCTGAAAGATTGTTTGTTGTAGTACAACTAAAAGGGGGGGAGGGAAACAAAACAAAAAAACCTGCCCTTACATTGATCAAGTCAGTGCATATAAACCACCCCATTTGTTTTGAGAGCTTTCTTACATGGAATGTGTGAATTTTGGCATAGTTTCCACTACAGTGGCCAAGAGAATGGGTCCTTTGCCAACACACCAATTCAGTGGAATGACTGTGCCCGTTAACAATGTATGATGGTAACAGAATAAGCTACCAAGTAGTTCATGGTAAGGCATTGCAGCCTTGAACTCTCATTGTGAATACCAGCTCTCCTCTGTGCCAAAAGAAAGCCAGCTTTCTGTACTTCCATTCCAAAATACAGACATATTACACATCCCCCCACTCATTCAAGCTGAATTAACAGTAAATTCACCTGTCTTTTGGTCCATTTAAGTCAAGATTGGCAGGAATGTAGGCTTCATGTAATCAGGAATTTAAATACTCCTTTTAAAAGATCCAGACCACTCCAGGCAAACTTGTCTTTGGGAAAAGAAAGCAAGTTGACCAGTAGTTTGAGAACATTTATTCAGAAACCATTTGCAGGGTAGACTCAATTGCCAGAGCCTGTGACCATGCAGACCCACATGACAATTCAGATGGCATGTACTGGTGGCCTGCAGCAAGTTCACAGCACAGGGCAATAGCTGCAGAGAACGCCATCCCTTAGACTCACACCACCTGAAAGCAGAACATTCCTTGATGAACCATTTCAAATCCTGGAGGATTACATCCACATGAGTGAGTGGTTTGCTACTACACAGGTTCTCCAAAACAGACTGGAGCACTCCAGTGCTTACACTTTACCTTCAAACACCCTTAGTTCCTCCCTTCACCACTACAGAACGTTCAAAAGCTGAATTGCCACCTTCCTCATCCTGGAGCTGTAGTCTGAGCTGGGGCAGGTCACCATGAGCATCTAAACAGACACGACACAGGTAGCTGTAAGATGTAGACATTAACCCTAGCCAAAATAAGTTGCAGATACAACTACAGTGGTCATCCGAGCCCTGGTAATTAAATCCCAAAAAGACACCGTAATGTCAAGAGCACTCAAACCTTCGTGGTCTCTGATCACTCGTGATAGCAACAAGCCAGTTTCACCTCGCTGCTGTCGCTCTGCTGGAGAACTTAATACTACAACATGAGATGGGTGGTCAAGTTGATTATCAGGAGAAGTCATCCACTGAAACACATAAGAAAAAAGGAAACACCAAAATACACTTACCAAGACTAAGGACAGCCATCAGGAGCACAAACACAGAGACTCTTGATGCATCCATTAGAGCCAAACAAAAGTTTAGAGAGACTGATAATAAGGAAGACTAGCTATTTCCTTGAATCGAACCGGGCTTTAAATAGCTGAACACAATCCGAGACGAGGTGCCCATCTCACCTGGCCTTCATTAACAATAATGTTAATTTAACAATAGTGTTCAGTTATTGTGTCCGCCAAACAGCGAATCTGCTGTTACGAGCTTGTTCGATGTGACGAATTCTAACGGGGGACAATGTGTAGACATAATACCTTTATGAATTGTTCGTCCTCGATTGCTTTCCTTATGTCGTAGTGCTCCTCCCCTCTGGGAAATGAACGCCAGATTGAAGGAGCGATAAAACGCGATGCCTTAGCACACGGTTGTCACTTTGAAATGACCACTTGTTTATGAAGCGAGGCGCTGATGTAACGATTCCATGGCAGTTTTGTTCAACATAGTTGTTTAACATGTGTTATCAGTTAAAGTGTTGCTGAACACTTTACTAACATGCCGTCAGTGAAAAAAAAACGTTGCTTTAAGATAAACGAAGCAACAGTTCAACCGACAATTCAAAACTGCGGCTGCATTAATGTTATTCCTGAGCGCCATAGTAGGGCTGGAATGAGAGCTTTTGTGATTCTAGGCTATGAAACATTTCCCTGTTAAATGAAGATATTATTTGCGCAATATACAACAATGTATAACGAATATGCCTATGCTAACCGTGAGGCATCAGGAAAATGCACACAATCTAAACAAGACTATAGTTTAGTAAATGATAAATGCTAAAAATAATAGTTGATTGACCACTTCTGAAACGCACGCTGTAGAAAATAAAAAATGTTGTTTTTACGAAGAAAAAACAAAACACAACCTAGAACCTTTGATTTTTGCTGAGATATTCTGACAATACAGTAACCATGTAAACAACTTTACAGAACAATTTATAAATTGTACAGTTTAAAACTAGTGCAATTGACAAAAAAGTGCATTTGGAACCAATAAATCCAATTGCCTTTTTTATGATAAATTAACATGATCACACTGTTAAGAGAATCATTTCAGTAATATTTCTATGCAGGTAGCATATCAAACAGCATTATTTAATTGTCAAATCCTCATTATATGACTCATTTAACTGTTTTTTTTTGTTTGTTTGTTTTTTACATAATGTACTGTCACTTGCTTTTATAATGTACTATTCCTCAACACTACAGGCAGACTAGGAGCATCTTAGATGACCGTGGACGCATTCAAAGGGAGTGAGCCAAGTGGAGGAGTGCGTGAGCGAGTTGCGGGTGTATTCCGCCCATGTGAGGAATTTGTGCCAGTCAGTTTGTGAGGTACACTACTGGTGGAGGAACCTTCCGAGCTCTTGAGTTACCCAGTCGACTGAGGATGGTGACCAGAGGAGAGATTCATAGTTATATTCCTAGTTTACAAAACTGCCTCCAGACTTGATGTAAATTTGGAACCATGATCAGATCTCTTCTGGTAGACCAAATATGCAAAATACTTAAGTGAACATGGCTTCTGCGGTTTCCAAGGCCATAGGCAAGTGAGGAAAAGGAATGAGGCGACATGTTAGACAGCTTGTCCACTACCAGCATTATGACCATGTTTCTCTCAGAGGCAGGTAAGTCTGTGATGAAGTCTGTTGCAATGTGAGTCCAGGGGCGATGTGGCGGGGACTGTAGCTTTCCAGCAGGGAAAGTGCGATGGGTGCGTGACTGGGCACAGACTACACAAGACATCATGTAAAGCACGCATATCGTGAGGAAGGGAGGGCCACCAAAAGTTACGTGGTGCGAGTGATACCCAGATGTCCGTTACATAAGGTCGTATGAGCCCATTCTAGTCATGTTCCTCTGTGGGAAGCTGAAATGTATTGTGTTTCTGGGGGGCATTCCTCTGGGCTAGGGTCATCCTTCAGAGCATTCTCCAGGTCGTCTTGGAAGCGTCAACGTATGGGAGCAAGGAAGCAGCTATTAGGCAGGATGGTCTCTGGATTCGGGTTGGTCTCTCTCTTGTCATAGATCTGTGACAAGGCATCTACCTTTTGATTCTTGGAACCGGGTCTGTAAGACACAGTGAAGTTAAACCGGGAGACCACCTAGCTTGACTTGGATTGAGTCATCGAGCTGACCGTAGGTACTCTAGGTTTCGATGGTCTGTGTATACCAAGAAGGGGTGTTCAGCCCCTTCTGACCAGTGTCTCCATTGCTCTAGGGCAAGTTTGACTGCGAGAATGGCAGCCCTTGGCTATCACCAGATCAAGTTTAAAAAGATTCTACTGCCTCAGTTTTTAATAAATTATATTGAAGTCCTTGTTTTTGGTATTTGGTGATATTAGGGGTAAGGTTAAATTTGTTCAGCCTCTTCATGAAGTAGATCCTTCACATATTTATTTTGTGTTAGCACCAAGCTAATATCTCCATTTATTCATCCAGCCCAATCACGTCTCTATTCTGTCTTGCACAGATGGAGATTATTTTGCCACCATCAGTAGAGTTCCTTTGATTTATGCATAAAGTCTTGGACATCATCTCACAAACTACAATCCAGATCGCTTTCTTTCTCATTCGTGGTCTAGGTAGGTTTTTTTCCTCTGTCAAATGATCGCGTCAATTTGTCTGGGAATGTAGCCCATGGATCATAAAGGTATCCATCCATTCTGTATGAGGGTTTTGGCAGCTGTTGGACGAGGTTGAGAATTAACTTGTAGGTGAAAGTGACTGCAAGAATGCAGGTGGTCCTGGGGAGGCATCAACAGAAGTGCTACTGGTTTCAGGAGCCTAGGCTGCAAATAAAATAAATAATTTTCTGTGTAAGAATACAATGTGAATGCTTTTATATTTTAGCTTTCTCTTGAATGCAGCCTACTATCTCAGCTCCCACACAGCCAGGACTTTGCAGGCTTGAACTGAAAATCATATGTCGCCAGCCCAAGGGAATGGAAGGTCTCTTCTAGAATATCCTTCATCATCTCTGGAAGGTCAGGCAAGACCTCATTGATTGTGGTGTGTAATCATGTTTGCCCCAAGTCAGTCAGTCATTTCTGAAAGATTGTTTGTTGTAGTACAACTAAAAGGGGGGGAGGGAAACAAAACAAAAAAACCTGCCCTTACATTGATCAAGTCAGTGCATATAAACCACCCCATTTGTTTTGAGAGCTTTCTTACATGGAATGTGTGAATTTTGGCATAGTTTCCACTACAGTGGCCAAGAGAATGGGTCCTTTGCCAACACACCAATTCAGTGGAATGACTGTGCCCGTTAACAATGTATGATGGTAACAGAATAAGCTACCAAGTAGTTCATGGTAAGGCATTGCAGCCTTGAACTCTCATTGTGAATACCAGCTCTCCTCTGTGCCAAAAGAAAGCCAGCTTTCTGTACTTCCATTCCAAAATACAGACATATTACACATCCCCCCACTCATTCAAGCTGAATTAACAGTAAATTCACCTGGCTTTTGGTCCATTTAAGTCAAGATTGGCAGGAATGTAGGCTTCATGTAATCAGGAATTTAAATACTGCTTTTAAAAGATCCAGACCACTCCAGGCAAACTTGTCTTTGGGAAAAGAAAGCAAGTTGACCAGTAGTTTGAGAACATTTATTCAGAAACCATTTGCAGGGTAGACTCAATTGCCAGAGCCTGTGACCATGCAGACCCACATGACAATTCAGATGGCATGTACTGGTGGCCTGCAGCAAGTTCACAGCACAGGGCAATAGCTGCAGAGAACGCCATCCCTTAGACTCACACCACCTGAAAGCAGAACATTCCTTGATGAACCATTTCAAATCCTGGAGGATTACATCCACATGAGTGAGTGGTTTGCTACTACACAGGTTCTCCAAAACAGACTGGAGCACTCCAGTGCTTACACTTTACCTTCAAACACCCTTAGTTCCTCCCTTCACCACTACAGAACGTTCAAAAGCTGAATTGCCACCTTCCTCATCCTGGAGCTGTAGTCTGAGCTGGGGCAGGTCACCATGAGCATCTAAACAGACACGACACAGGTAGCTGTAAGATGTAGACATTAACCCTAGCCAAAATAAGTTGCAGATACAACTACAGTGGTCATCCGAGCCCTGGTAATTAAATCCCAAAAAGACACCGTAATGTCAAGAGCACTCAAACCTTCGTGGTCTCTGATCACTCGTGATAGCAACAAGCCAGTTTCACCTCGCTGCTGTCGCTCTGCTGGAGAACTTAATACTACAACATGAGATGGGTGGTCAAGTTGATTATCAGGAGAAGTCATCCACTGAAACACATAAGAAAAAAGGAAACACCAAAATACACTTACCAAGACTAAGGACAGCCATCAGGAGCACAAACACAGAGACTCTTGATGCATCCATTAGAGCCAAACAAAAGTTTAGAGAGACTGATAATAAGGAAGACTAGCTATTTCCTTGAATCGAACCGGGCTTTAAATAGCTGAACACAATCCGAGACGAGGTGCCCATCTCACCTGGCCTTCATTAACAATAATGTTAATTTAACAATAGTGTTCAGTTATTGTGTCCGCCAAACAGCGAATCTGCTGTTACGAGCTTGTTCGATGTGACGAATTCTAACGGGGGACAATGTGTAGACATAATACCTTTATGAATTGTTCGTCCTCGATTGCTTTCCTTATGTCGTAGTGCTCCTCCCCTCTGGGAAATGAACGCCAGATTGAAGGAGCGATAAAACGCGATGCCTTAGCACACGGTTGTCACTTTGAAATGACCACTTGTTTATGAAGCGAGGCGCTGATGTAACGATTCCATGGCAGTTTTGTTCAACATAGTTGTTTAACATGTGTTATCAGTTAAAGTGTTGCTGAACACTTTACTAACATGCCGTCAGTGAAAAAAAAACGTTGCTTTAAGATAAACGAAGCAACAGTTCAACCGACAATTCAAAACTGCGGCTGCATTAATGTTATTCCTGAGCGCCATAGTAGGGCTGGAATGAGAGCTTTTGTGATTCTAGGCTATGAAACATTTCCCTGTTAAATGAAGATTTTATTTGCGCAATATACAACAATGTATAACGAATATGCCTATGCTAACCGTGAGGCATCAGGAAAATGCACACAATCTAAACAAGACTATAGTTTAGTAAATGATAAATGCTAAAAATAATAGTTGATTGACCACTTCTGAAACGCACGCTGTAGAAAATAAAAAATGTTGTTTTTACGAAGAAAAAACAAAACACAACCTAGAACCTTTGATTTTTGCTGAGATATTCTGACAATACAGTAACCATGTAAACAACTTTACAGAACAATTTATAAATTGTACAGTTTAAAACTAGTGCAATTGACAAAAAAGTGCATTTGGAACCAATAAATCCAATTGCCTTTTTTATGATAAATTAACATGATCACACTGTTAAGAGAATCATTTCAGTAATATTTCTATGCAGGTAGCATATCAAACAGCATTATTTAATTGTCAAATCCTCATTATATGACTCATTTAACTGTTTTTTTTTGTTTGTTTGTTTTTTACATAATGTACTGTCACTTGCTTTTATAATGTACTATTCCTCAACACTACAGGCAGACTAGGAGCATCTTAGATGACCGTGGACGCATTCAAAGGGAGTGAGCCAAGTGGAGGAGTGCGTGAGCGAGTTGCGGGTGTATTCCGCCCATGTGAGGAATTTGTGCCAGTCAGTTTGTGAGGTACACTACTGGTGGAGGAACCTTCCGAGCTCTTGAGTTACCCAGTCGACTGAGGATGGTGACCAGAGGAGAGATTCATAGTTATATTCCTAGTTTACAAAACTGCCTCCAGACTTGATGTAAATTTGGAACCATGATCAGATCTCTTCTGGTAGACCAAATATGCAAAATACTTAAGTGAACATGGCTTCTGCGGTTTCCAAGGCCATAGGCAAGTGAGGAAAAGGAATGAGGCGACATGTTAGACAGCTTGTCCACTACCAGCATTATGACCATGTTTCTCTCAGAGGCAGGTAAGTCTGTGATGAAGTCTGTTGCAATGTGAGTCCAGGGGCGATGTGGCGGGGACTGTAGCTTTCCAGCAGGGAAAGTGCGATGGGTGCGTGACTGGGCACAGACTACACAAGACATCATGTAAAGCACGCATATCGTGAGGAAGGGAGGGCCACCAAAAGTTACGTGGTGCGAGTGATACCCAGATGTCCGTTACATAAGGTCGTATGAGCCCATTCTAGTCATGTTCCTCTGTGGGAAGCTGAAATGTATTGTGTTTCTGGGGGGCATTCCTCTGGGCTAGGGTCATCCTTCAGAGCATTCTCCAGGTCGTCTTGGAAGCGTCAACGTATGGGAGCAAGGAAGCAGCTATTAGGCAGGATGGTCTCTGGATTCGGGTTGGTCTCTCTCTTGTCATAGATCTGTGACAAGGCATCTACCTTTTGATTCTTGGAACCGGGTCTGTAAGACACAGTGAAGTTAAACCGGGAGACCACCTAGCTTGACTTGGATTGAGTCATCGAGCTGACCGTAGGTACTCTAGGTTTCGATGGTCTGTGTATACCAAGAAGGGGTGTTCAGCCCCTTCTGACCAGTGTCTCCATTGCTCTAGGGCAAGTTTGACTGCGAGAATGGCAGCCCTTGGCTATCACCAGATCAAGTTTAAAAAGATTCTACTGCCTCAGTTTTTAATAAATTATATTGAAGTCCTTGTTTTTGGTATTTGGTGATATTAGGGGTAAGGTTAAATTTGTTCAGCCTCTTCATGAAGTAGATCCTTCACATATTTATTTTGTGTTAGCACCAAGCTAATATCTCCATTTATTCATCCAGCCCAATCACGTCTCTATTCTGTCTTGCACAGATGGAGATTATTTTGCCACCATCAGTAGAGTTCCTTTGATTTATGCATAAAGTCTTGGACATCATCTCACAAACTACAATCCAGATCGCTTTCTTTCTCATTCGTGGTCTAGGTAGGTTTTTTTCCTCTGTCAAATGATCGCGTCAATTTGTCTGGGAATGTAGCCCATGGATCATAAAGGTATCCATCCATTCTGTATGAGGGTTTTGGCAGCTGTTGGACGAGGTTGAGAATTAACTTGTAGGTGAAAGTGACTGCAAGAATGCAGGTGGTCCTGGGGAGGCATCAACAGAAGTGCTACTGGTTTCAGGAGCCTAGGCTGCAAATAAAATAAATAATTTTCTGTGTAAGAATACAATGTGAATGCTTTTATATTTTAGCTTTCTCTTGAATGCAGCCTACTATCTCAGCTCCCACACAGCCAGGACTTTGCAGGCTTGAACTGAAAATCATATGTCGCCAGCCCAAGGGAATGGAAGGTCTCTTCTAGAATATCCTTCATCATCTCTGGAAGGTCAGGCAAGACCTCATTGATTGTGGTGTGTAATCATGTTTGCCCCAAGTCAGTCAGTCATTTCTGGAAGATTGTTTGTTGTAGTACAACTAAAAGGGGGGGAGGGAAACAAAACAAAAAAACCTGCCCTTACATTGATCAAGTCAGTGCATATAAACCACCCCATTTGTTTTGAGAGCTTTCTTACATGGAATGTGTGAATTTTGGCATAGTTTCCACTACAGTGGCCAAGAGAATGGGTCCTTTGCCAACACACCAATTCAGTGGAATGACTGTGCCCGTTAACAATGTATGATGGTAACAGAATAAGCTACCAAGTAGTTCATGGTAAGGCATTGCAGCCTTGAACTCTCATTGTGAATACCAGCTCTCCTCTGTGCCAAAAGAAAGCCAGCTTTCTGTACTTCCATTCCAAAATACAGACATATTACACATCCCCCCACTCATTCAAGCTGAATTAACAGTAAATTCACCTGTCTTTTGGTCCATTTAAGTCAAGATTGGCAGGAATGTAGGCTTCATGTAATCAGGAATTTAAATACTGCTTTTAAAAGATCCAGACCACTCCAGGCAAACTTGTCTTTGGGAAAAGCAAGCAAGTTGACCAGTAGTTTGAGAACATTTATTCAGAAACCATTTGCAGGGTAGACTCAATTGCCAGAGCCTGTGACCATGCAGACCCACATGACAATTCAGATGGCATGTACTGGTGGCCTGCAGCAAGTTCACAGCACAGGGCAATAGCTGCAGAGAACGCCATCCCTTAGACTCACACCACCTGAAAGCAGAACATTCCTTGATGAACCATTTCAAATCCTGGAGGATTACATCCACATGAGTGAGTGGTTTGCTACTACACAGGTTCTCCAAAACAGACTGGAGCACTCCAGTGCTTACACTTTACCTTCAAACACCCTTAGTTCCTCCCTTCACCACTACAGAACGTTCAAAAGCTGAATTGCCACCTTCCTCATCCTGGAGCTGTAGTCTGAGCTGGGGCAGGTCACCATGAGCATCTAAACAGACACGACACAGGTAGCTGTAAGATGTAGACATTAACCCTAGCCAAAATAAGTTGCAGATACAACTACAGTGGTCATCCGAGCCCTGGTAATTAAATCCCAAAAAGACACCGTAATGTCAAGAGCACTCAAACCTTCGTGGTCTCTGATCACTCGTGATAGCAACTAGCCAGTTTCACCTCGCTGCTGTCGCTCTGCTGGAGAACTTAATACTACAACATGAGATGGGTGGTCAAGTTGATTATCAGGAGAAGTCATCCACTGAAACACATAAGAAAAAAGGAAACACCAAAATACACTTACCAAGACTAAGGACAGCAATCAGGAGCACAAACACAGAGACTCTTGATGCATCCATTAGAGCCAAACAAAAGTTTAGAGAGACTGATAATAAGGAAGACTAGCTATTTCCTTGAATCGAACCGGGCTTTAAATAGCTGAACACAATCCGAGACGAGGTGCCCATCTCACCTGGCCTTCATTAACAATAATGTTAATTTAACAATAGTGTTCAGTTATTGTGTCCGCCAAACAGCGAATCTGCTGTTACGAGCTTGTTCGATGTGACGAATTCTAACGGGGGACAATGTGTAGACATAATACCTTTATGAATTGTTCGTCCTCGATTGCTTTCCTTATGTCGTAGTGCTCCTCCCCTCTGGGAAATGAACGCCAGATTGAAGGAGCGATAAAACGCGATGCCTTAGCACACGGTTGTCACTTTGAAATGACCACTTGTTTATGAAGCGAGGCGCTGATGTAACAATTCCATGGCAGTTTTGTTCAACATAGTTGTTTAACATGTGTTATCAGTTAAAGTGTTGCTGAACACTTTACTAACATGCCGTCAGTGAAAAAAAAACGTTGCTTTAAGATAAACGAAGCAACAGTTCAACCGACAATTCAAAACTGCGGCTGCATTAATGTTATTCCTGAGCGCCATAGTAGGGCTGGAATGAGAGCTTTTGTGATTCTAGGCTATGAAACATTTCCCTGTTAAATGAAGATTTTATTTGCGCAATATACAACAATGTATAACGAATATGCCTATGCTAACCGTGAGGCATCAGGAAAATGCACACAATCTAAACAAGACTATAGTTTAGTAAATGATAAATGCTAAAAATAATAGTTGATTGACCACTTCTGAAACGCACGCTGTAGAAAATAAAAAATGTTGTTTTTACGAAGAAAAAACAAAACACAACCTAGAACCTTTGATTTTTGCTGAGATATTCTGACAATACAGTAACCATGTAAACAACTTTACAGAACAATTTATAAATTGTACAGTTTAAAACTAGTGCAATTGACAAAAAAGTGCATTTGGAACCAATAAATCCAATTGCCTTTTTTATGATAAATTAACATGATCACACTGTTAAGAGAATCATTTCAGTAATATTTCTATGCAGGTAGCATATCAAACAGCATTATTTAATTGTCAAATCCTCATTATATGACTCATTTAACTGTTTTTTTTTGTTTGTTTGTTTTTTACATAATGTACTGTCACTTGCTTTTATAATGTACTATTCCTCAACACTACAGGCAGACTAGGAGCATCTTAGATGACCGTGGACGCATTCAAAGGGAGTGAGCCAAGTGGAGGAGTGCGTGAGCGAGTTGCGGGTGTATTCCGCCCATGTGAGGAATTTGTGCCAGTCAGTTTGTGAGGTACACTACTGGTGGAGGAACCTTCCGAGCTCTTGAGTTACCCAGTCGACTGAGGATGGTGACCAGAGGAGAGATTCATAGTTATATTCCTAGTTTACAAAACTGCCTCCAGACTTGATGTAAATTTGGAACCATGATCAGATCTCTTCTGGTAGACCAAATATGCAAAATACTTAAGTGAACATGGCTTCTGCGGTTTCCAAGGCCATAGGCAAGTGAGGAAAAGGAATGAGGCGACATGTTAGACAGCTTGTCCACTACCAGCATTATGACCATGTTTCTCTCAGAGGCAGGTAAGTCTGTGATGAAGTCTGTTGCAATGTGAGTCCAGGGGCGATGTGGCGGGGACTGTAGCTTTCCAGCAGGGAAAGTGCGATGGGTGCGTGACTGGGCACAGACTACACAAGACATCATGTAAAGCACGCATATCGTGAGGAAGGGAGGGCCACCAAAAGTTACGTGGTGCGAGTGATACCCAGATGTCCGTTACATAAGGTCGTATGAGCCCATTCTAGTCATGTTCCTCTGTGGGAAGCTGAAATGTATTGTGTTTCTGGGGGGCATTCCTCTGGGCTAGGGTCATCCTTCAGAGCATTCTCCAGGTCGTCTTGGAAGCGTCAACGTATGGGAGCAAGGAAGCAGCTATTAGGCAGGATGGTCTCTGGATTCGGGTTGGTCTCTCTCTTGTCATAGATCTGTGACAAGGCATCTACCTTTTGATTCTTGGAACCGGGTCTGTAAGACACAGTGAAGTTAAACCGGGAGACCACCTAGCTTGACTTGGATTGAGTCATCGAGCTGACCGTAGGTACTCTAGGTTTCGATGGTCTGTGTATACCAAGAAGGGGTGTTCAGCCCCTTCTGACCAGTGTCTCCATTGCTCTAGGGCAAGTTTGACTGCGAGAATGGCAGCCCTTGGCTATCACCAGATCAAGTTTAAAAAGATTCTACTGCCTCAGTTTTTAATAAATTATATTGAAGTCCTTGTTTTTGGTATTTGGTGATATTAGGGGTAAGGTTAAATTTGTTCAGCCTCTTCATGAAGTAGATCCTTCACATATTTATTTTGTGTTAGCACCAAGCTAATATCTCCATTTATTCATCCAGCCCAATCACGTCTCTATTCTGTCTTGCACAGATGGAGATTATTTT
The DNA here is from genome assembly GCF_041902795.1 of Electrophorus electricus. Lineage (NCBI taxonomy): Eukaryota > Metazoa > Chordata > Actinopteri > Gymnotiformes > Gymnotidae > Electrophorus > Electrophorus electricus. Next base: position 36,492,107 of record NC_137502.1, on the reverse strand, counting down.
GCCACCATCAGTAGAGTTCCTTTGATTTATGCATAAAGTCTTGGACATCATCTCACAAACTACAATCCAGATCGCTTTCTTTCTCATTCGTGGTCTAGGTAGGTTTTTTTCCTCTGTCAAATGATCGCGTCAATTTGTCTGGGAATGTAGCCCATGGATCATAAAGGTATCCATCCATTCTGTATGAGGGTTTTGGCAGCTGTTGGACGAGGTTGAGAATTAACTTGTAGGTGAAAGTGACTGCAAGAATGCAGGTGGTCCTGGGGAGGCATCAACAGAAGTGCTACTGGTTTCAGGAGCCTAGGCTGCAAATAAAATAAATAATTTTCTGTGTAAGAATACAATGTGAATGCTTTTATATTTTAGCTTTCTCTTGAATGCAGCCTACTATCTCAGCTCCCACACAGCCAGGACTTTGCAGGCTTGAACTGAAAATCATATGTCGCCAGCCCAAGGGAATGGAAGGTCTCTTCTAGAATATCCTTCATCATCTCTGGAAGGTCAGGCAAGACCTCATTGATTGTGGTGTGTAATCATGTTTGCCCCAAGTCAGTCAGTCATTTCTGGAAGATTGTTTGTTGTAGTACAACTAAAAGGGGGGGAGGGAAACAAAACAAAAAAACCTGCCCTTACATTGATCAAGTCAGTGCATATAAACCACCCCATTTGTTTTGAGAGCTTTCTTACATGGAATGTGTGAATTTTGGCATAGTTTCCACTACAGTGGCCAAGAGAATGGGTCCTTTGCCAACACACCAATTCAGTGGAATGACTGTGCCCGTTAACAATGTATGATGGTAACAGAATAAGCTACCAAGTAGTTCATGGTAAGGCATTGCAGCCTTGAACTCTCATTGTGAATACCAGCTCTCCTCTGTGCCAAAAGAAAGCCAGCTTTCTGTACTTCCATTCCAAAATACAGACATATTACACATCCCCCCACTCATTCAAGCTGAATTAACAGTAAATTCACCTGTCTTTTGGTCCATTTAAGTCAAGATTGGCAGGAATGTAGGCTTCATGTAATCAGGAATTTAAATACTGCTTTTAAAAGATCCAGACCACTCCAGGCAAACTTGTCTTTGGGAAAAGAAAGCAAGTTGACCAGTAGTTTGAGAACATTTATTCAGAAACCATTTGCAGGGTAGACTCAATTGCCAGAGCCTGTGACCATGCAGACCCACATGACAATTCAGATGGCATGTACTGGTGGCCTGCAGCAAGTTCACAGCACAGGGCAATAGCTGCAGAGAACGCCATCCCTTAGACTCACACCACCTGAAAGCAGAACATTCCTTGATGAACCATTTCAAATCCTGGAGGATTACATCCACATGAGTGAGTGGTTTGCTACTACACAGGTTCTCCAAAACAGACTGGAGCACTCCAGTGCTTACACTTTACCTTCAAACACCCTTAGTTCCTCCCTTCACCACTACAGAACGTTCAAAAGCTGAATTGCCACCTTCCTCATCCTGGAGCTGTAGTCTGAGCTGGGGCAGGTCACCATGAGCATCTAAACAGACACGACACAGGTAGCTGTAAGATGTAGACATTAACCCTAGCCAAAATAAGTTGCAGATACAACTACAGTGGTCATCCGAGCCCTGGTAATTAAATCCCAAAAAGACACCGTAATGTCAAGAGCACTCAAACCTTCGTGGTCTCTGATCACTCGTGATAGCAACAAGCCAGTTTCACCTCGCTGCTGTCGCTCTGCTGGAGAACTTAATACTACAACATGAGATGGGTGGTCAAGTTGATTATCAGGAGAAGTCATCCACTGAAACACATAAGAAAAAAGGAAACACCAAAATACACTTACCAAGACTAAGGACAGCAATCAGGAGCACAAACACAGAGACTCTTGATGCATCCATTAGAGCCAAACAAAAGTTTAGAGAGACTGATAATAAGGAAGACTAGCTATTTCCTTGAATCGAACCGGGCTTTAAATAGCTGAACACAATCCGAGACGAGGTGCCCATCTCACCTGGCCTTCATTAACAATAATGTTAATTTAACAATAGTGTTCAGTTATTGTGTCCGCCAAACAGCGAATCTGCTGTTACGAGCTTGTTCGATGTGACGAATTCTAACGGGGGACAATGTGTAGACATAATACCTTTATGAATTGTTCGTCCTCGATTGCTTTCCTTATGTCGTAGTGATCCTCCCCTCTGGGAAATGAACGCCAGATTGAAGGAGCGATAAAACGCGATGCCTTAGCACACGGTTGTCACTTTGAAATGACCACTTGTTTATGAAGCGAGGCGCTGATGTAACGATTCCATGGCAGTTTTGTTCAACATAGTTGTTTAACATGTGTTATCAGTTAAAGTGTTGCTGAACACTTTACTAACATGCCGTCAGTGAAAAAAAAACGTTGCTTTAAGATAAACGAAGCAACAGTTCAACCGACAATTCAAAACTGCGGCTGCATTAATGTTATTCCTGAGCGCCATAGTAGGGCTGGAATGAGAGCTTTTGTGATTCTAGGCTATGAAACATTTCCCTGTTAAATGAAGATTTTATTTGCGCAATATACAACAATGTATAACGAATATGCCTATGCTAACCGTGAGGCATCAGGAAAATGCACACAATCTAAACAAGACTATAGTTTAGTAAATGATAAATGCTAAAAATAATAGTTGATTGACCACTTCTGAAACGCACGCTGTAGAAAATAAAAAATGTTGTTTTTACGAAGAAAAAACAAAACACAACCTAGAACCTTTGATTTTTGCTGAGATATTCTGACAATACAGTAACCATGTAAACAACTTTACAGAACAATTTATAAATTGTACAGTTTAAAACTAGTGCAATTGACAAAAAAGTGCATTTGGAACCAATAAATCCAATTGCCTTTTTTATGATAAATTAACATGATCACACTGTTAAGAGAATCATTTCAGTAATATTTCTATGCAGGTAGCATATCAAACAGCATTATTTAATTGTCAAATCCTCATTATATGACTCATTTAACTGTTTTTTTTTTGTTTGTTTGTTTTTTACATAATGTACTGTCACTTGCTTTTATAATGTACTATTCCTCAACACTACAGGCAGACTAGGAGCATCTTAGATGACCGTGGACGCATTCAAAGGGAGTGAGCCAAGTGGAGGAGTGCGTGAGCGAGTTGCGGGTGTATTCCGCCCATGTGAGGAATTTGTGCCAGTCAGTTTGTGAGGTACACTACTGGTGGAGGAACCTTCCGAGCTCTTGAGTTACCCAGTCGACTGAGGATGGTGACCAGAGGAGAGATTCATAGTTATATTCCTAGTTTACAAAACTGCCTCCAGACTTGATGTAAATTTGGAACCATGATCAGATCTCTTCTGGTAGACCAAATATGCAAAATACTTAAGTGAACATGGCTTCTGCGGTTTCCAAGGCCATAGGCAAGTGAGGAAAAGGAATGAGGCGACATGTTAGACAGCTTGTCCACTACCAGCATTATGACCATGTTTCTCTCAGAGGCAGGTAAGTCTGTGATGAAGTCTGTTGCAATGTGAGTCCAGGGGCGATGTGGCGGGGACTGTAGCTTTCCAGCAGGGAAAGTGCGATGGGTGCGTGACTGGGCACAGACTACACAAGACATCATGTAAAGCACGCATATCGTGAGGAAGGGAGGGCCACCAAAAGTTACGTGGTGCGAGTGATACCCAGATGTCCGTTACATAAGGTCGTATGAGCCCATTCTAGTCATGTTCCTCTGTGGGAAGCTGAAATGTATTGTGTTTCTGGGGGGCATTCCTCTGGGCTAGGGTCATCCTTCAGAGCATTCTCCAGGTCGTCTTGGAAGCGTCAATGTATGGGAGCAAGGAAGCAGCTATTAGGCAGGATGGTCTCTGGATTCGGGTTGGTCTCTCTCTTGTCATAGATCTGTGACAAGGCATCTACCTTTTGATTCTTGGAACCGGGTCTGTAAGACACAGTGAAGTTAAACCGGGAGACCACCTAGCTTGACTTGGATTGAGTCATCGAGCTGACCGTAGGTACTCTAGGTTTCGATGGTCTGTGTATACCAAGAAGGGGTGTTCAGCCCCTTCTGACCAGTGTCTCCATTGCTCTAGGGCAAGTTTGACTGCGAGAATGGCAGCCCTTGGCTATCACCAGATCAAGTTTAAAAAGATTCTACTGCCTCAGTTTTTAATAAATTATATTGAAGTCCTTGTTTTTGGTATTTGGTGATATTAGGGGTAAGGTTAAATTTGTTCAGCCTCTTCATGAAGTAGATCCTTCACATATTTATTTTGTGTTAGCACCAAGCTAATATCTCCATTTATTCATCCAGCCCAATCACGTCTCTATTCTGTCTTGCACAGATGGAGATTATTTTGCCACCATCAGTAGAGTTCCTTTGATTTATGCATAAAGTCTTGGACATCATCTCACAAACTACAATCCAGATCGCTTTCTTTCTCATTCGTGGTCTAGGTAGGTTTTTTTCCTCTGTCAAATGATCGCGTCAATTTGTCTGGGAATGTAGCCCATGGATCATAAAGGTATCCATCCATTCTGTATGAGGGTTTTGGCAGCTGTTGGACGAGGTTGAGAATTAACTTGTAGGTGAAAGTGACTGCAAGAATGCAGGTGGTCCTGGGGAGGCATCAACAGAAGTGCTACTGGTTTCAGGAGCCTAGGCTGCAAATAAAATAAATAATTTTCTGTGTAAGAATACAATGTGAATGCTTTTATATTTTAGCTTTCTCTTGAATGCAGCCTACTATCTCAGCTCCCACACAGCCAGGACTTTGCAGGCTTGAACTGAAAATCATATGTCGCCAGCCCAAGGGAATGGAAGGTCTCTTCTAGAATATCCTTCATCATCTCTGGAAGGTCAGGCAAGACCTCATTGATTGTGGTGTGTAATCATGTTTGCCCCAAGTCAGTCAGTCATTTCTGGAAGATTGTTTGTTGTAGTACAACTAAAAGGGGGGGAGGGAAACAAAACAAAAAAACCTGCCCTTACATTGAACAAGTCAGTGCATATAAACCACCCCATTTGTTTTGAGAGCTTTCTTACATGGAATGTGTGAATTTTGGCATAGTTTCCACTACAGTGGCCAAGAGAATGGGTCCTTTGCCAACACACCAATTCAGTGGAATGACTGTGCCCGTTAACAATGTATGATGGTAACAGAATAAGCTACCAAGTAGTTCATGGTAAGGCATTGCAGCCTTGAACTCTCATTGTGAATACCAGCTCTCCTCTGTGCCAAAAGAAAGCCAGCTTTCTGTACTTCCATTCCAAAATACAGACATATTACACATCCCCCCACTCATTCAAGCTGAATTAACAGTAAATTCACCTGTCTTTTGGTCCATTTAAGTCAAGATTGGCAGGAATGTAGGCTTCATGTAATCAGGAATTTAAATACTGCTTTTAAAAGATCCAGACCACTCCAGGCAAACTTGTCTTTGGGAAAAGAAAGCAAGTTGACCAGTAGTTTGAGAACATTTATTCAGAAACCATTTGCAGGGTAGACTCAATTGCCAGAGCCTGTGACCATGCAGACCCACATGACAATTCAGATGGCATGTACTGGTGGCCTGCAGCAAGTTCACAGCACAGGGCAATAGCTGCAGAGAACGCCATCCCTTAGACTCACACCACCTGAAAGCAGAACATTCCTTGATGAACCATTTCAAATCCTGGAGGATTACATCCACATGAGTGAGTGGTTTGCTACTACACAGGTTCTCCAAAACAGACTGGAGCACTCCAGTGCTTACACTTTACCTTCAAACACCCTTAGTTCCTCCCTTCACCACTACAGAACGTTCAAAAGCTGAATTGCCACCTTCCTCATCCTGGAGCTGTAGTCTGAGCTGGGGCAGGTCACCATGAGCATCTAAACAGACACGACACAGGTAGCTGTAAGATGTAGACATTAACCCTAGCCAAAATAAGTTGCAGATACAACTACAGTGGTCATCCGAGCCCTGGTAATTAAATCCCAAAAAGACACCGTAATGTCAAGAGCACTCAAACCTTCGTGGTCTCTGATCACTCGTGATAGCAACAAGCCAGTTTCACCTCGCTGCTGTCGCTCTGCTGGAGAACTTAATACTACAACATGAGATGGGTGGTCAAGTTGATTATCAGGAGAAGTCATCCACTGAAACACATAAGAAAAAAGGAAACACCAAAATACACTTACCAAGACTAAGGACAGCAATCAGGAGCACAAACACAGAGACTCTTGATGCATCCATTAGAGCCAAACAAAAGTTTAGAGAGACTGATAATAAGGAAGACTAGCTATTTCCTTGAATCGAAGCGGGCTTTAAATAGCTGAACACAATCCGAGACGAGGTGCCCATCTCACCTGGCCTTCATTAACAATAATGTTAATTTAACAATAGTGTTCAGTTATTGTGTCCGCCAAACAGCGAATCTGCTGTTACGAGCTTGTTCGATGTGAGGAATTCTAACGGGGGACAATGTGTAGACATAATACCTTTATGAATTGTTCGTCCTCGATTGCTTTCCTTATGTCGTAGTGCTCCTCCCCTCTGGGAAATGAACGCCAGATTGAAGGAGCGATAAAACGCGATGCCTTAGCACACGGTTGTCACTTTGAAATGACCACTTGTTTATGAAGCGAGGCGCTGATGTAACGATTCCATGGCAGTTTTGTTCAACATAGTTGTTTAACATGTGTTATCAGTTAAAGTGTTGCTGAACACTTTACTAACATGCCGTCAGTGAAAAAAAAACGTTGCTTTAAGATAAACGAAGCAACAGTTCAACCGACAATTCAAAACTGCGGCTGCATTAATGTTATTCCTGAGCGCCATAGTAGGGCTGGAATGAGAGCTTTTGTGATTCTAGGCTATGAAACATTTCCCTGTTAAATGAAGATTTTATTTGCGCAATATACAACAATGTATAACGAATATGCCTATGCTAACCGTGAGGCATCAGGAAAATGCACACAATCTAAACAAGACTATAGTTTAGTAAATGATAAATGCTAAAAATAATAGTTGATTGACCACTTCTGAAACGCACGCTGTAGAAAATAAAAAATGTTGTTTTTACGAAGAAAAAACAAAACACAACCTAGAACCTTTGATTTTTGCTGAGATATTCTGACAATACAGTAACCATGTAAACAACTTTACAGAACAATTTATAAATTGTACAGTTTAAAACTAGTGCAATTGACAAAAAAGTGCATTTGGAACCAATAAATCCAATTGCCTTTTTTATGATAAATTAACATGATCACACTGTTAAGAGAATCATTTCAGTAATATTTCTATGCAGGTAGCATATCAAACAGCATTATTTAATTGTCAAATCCTCATTATATGACTCATTTAACTGTTTTTTTTTGTTTGTTTGTTTTTTACATAATGTACTGTCACTTGCTTTTATAATGTACTATTCCTCAACACTACAGGCAGACTAGGAGCATCTTAGATGACCGTGGACGCATTCAAAGGGAGTGAGCCAAGTGGAGGAGTGCGTGAGCGAGTTGCGGGTGTATTCCGCCCATGTGAGGAATTTGTGCCAGTCAGTTTGTGAGGTACACTACTGGTGGAGGAACCTTCCGAGCTCTTGAGTTACCCAGTCGACTGAGGATGGTGACCAGAGGAGAGATTCATAGTTATATTCCTAGTTTACAAAACTGCCTCCAGACTTGATGTAAATTTGGAACCATGATCAGATCTCTTCTGGTAGACCAAATATGCAAAATACTTAAGTGAACATGGCTTCTGCGGTTTCCAAGGCCATAGGCAAGTGAGGAAAAGGAATGAGGCGACATGTTAGACAGCTTGTCCACTACCAGCATTATGACCATGTTTCTCTCAGAGGCAGGTAAGTCTGTGATGAAGTCTGTTGCAATGTGAGTCCAGGGGCGATGTGGCGGGGACTGTAGCTTTCCAGCAGGGAAAGTGCGATGGGTGCGTGACTGGGCACAGACTACACAAGACATCATGTAAAGCACGCATATCGTGAGGAAGGGAGGGCCACCAAAAGTTACGTGGTGCGAGTGATACCCAGATGTCCGTTACATAAGGTCGTATGAGCCCATTCTAGTCATGTTCCTCTGTGGGAAGCTGAAATGTATTGTGTTTCTGGGGGGCATTCCTCTGGGCTAGGGTCATCCTTCAGAGCATTCTCCAGGTCGTCTTGGAAGCGTCAACGTATGGGAGCAAGGAAGCAGCTATTAGGCAGGATGGTCTCTGGATTCGGGTTGGTCTCTCTCTTGTCATAGATCTGTGACAAGGCATCTACCTTTTGATTCTTGGAACCGGGTCTGTAAGACACAGTGAAGTTAAACCGGGAGACCACCTAGCTTGACTTGGATTGAGTCATCGAGCTGACCGTAGGTACTCTAGGTTTCGATGGTCTGTGTATACCAAGAAGGGGTGTTCAGCCCCTTCTGACCAGTGTCTCCATTGCTCTAGGGCAAGTTTGACTGCGAGAATGGCAGCCCTTGGCTATCACCAGATCAAGTTTAAAAAGATTCTACTGCCTCAGTTTTTAATAAATTATATTGAAGTCCTTGTTTTTGGTATTTGGTGATATTAGGGGTAAGGTTAAATTTGTTCAGCCTCTTCATGAAGTAGATCCTTCACATATTTATTTTGTGTTAGCACCAAGCTAATATCTCCATTTATTCATCCAGCCCAATCACGTCTCTATTCTGTCTTGCACAGATGGAGATTATTTTGCCACCATCAGTAGAGTTCCTTTGATTTATGCATAAAGTCTTGGACATCATCTCACAAACTACAATCCAGATCGCTTTCTTTCTCATTCGTGGTCTAGGTAGGTTTTTTTCCTCTGTCAAATGATCGCGTCAATTTGTCTGGGAATGTAGCCCATGGATCATAAAGGTATCCATCCATTCTGTATGAGGGTTTTGGCAGCTGTTGGACGAGGTTGAGAATTAACTTGTAGGTGAAAGTGACTGCAAGAATGCAGGTGGTCCTGGGGAGGCATCAACAGAAGTGCTACTGGTTTCAGGAGCCTAGGCTGCAAATAAAATAAATAATTTTCTGTGTAAGAATACAATGTGAATGCTTTTATATTTTAGCTTTCTCTTGAATGCAGCCTACTATCTCAGCTCCCACACAGCCAGGACTTTGCAGGCTTGAACTGAAAATCATATGTCGCCAGCCCAAGGGAATGGAAGGTCTCTTCTAGAATATCCTTCATCATCTCTGGAAGGTCAGGCAAGACCTCATTGATTGTGGTGTGTAATCATGTTTGCCCCAAGTCAGTCAGTCATTTCTGGAAGATTGTTTGTTGTAGTACAACTAAAAGGGGGGGAGGGAAACAAAACAAAAAAACCTGCCCTTACATTGATCAAGTCAGTGCATATAAACCACCCCATTTGTTTTGAGAGCTTTCTTACATGGAATGTGTGAATTTTGGCATAGTTTCCACTACAGTGGCCAAGAGAATGGGTCCTTTGCCAACACACCAATTCAGTGGAATGACTGTGCCCGTTAACAATGTATGATGGTAACAGAATAAGCTACCAAGTAGTTCATGGTAAGGCATTGCAGCCTTGAACTCTCATTGTGAATACCAGCTCTCCTCTGTGCCAAAAGAAAGCCAGCTTTCTGTACTTCCATTCCAAAATACAGACATATTACACATCCCCCCACTCATTCAAGCTGAATTAACAGTAAATTCACCTGTCTTTTGGTCCATTTAAGTCAAGATTGGCAGGAATGTAGGCTTCATGTAATCAGGAATTTAAATACTGCTTTTAAAAGATCCAGACCACTCCAGGCAAACTTGTCTTTGGGAAAAGCAAGCAAGTTGACCAGTAGTTTGAGAACATTTATTCAGAAACCATTTGCAGGGTAGACTCAATTGCCAGAGCCTGTGACCATGCAGACCCACATGACAATTCAGATGGCATGTACTGGTGGCCTGCAGCAAGTTCACAGCACAGGGCAATAGCTGCAGAGAACGCCATCCCTTAGACTCACACCACCTGAAAGCAGAACATTCCTTGATGAACCATTTCAAATCCTGGAGGATTACATCCACATGAGTGAGTGGTTTGCTACTACACAGGTTCTCCAAAAGAGACTGGAGCACTCCAGTGCTTACACTTTACCTTCAAACACCCTTAGTTCCTCCCTTCACCACTACAGAACGTTCAAAAGCTGAATTGCCACCTTCCTCATCCTGGAGCTGTAGTCTGAGCTGGGGCAGGTCACCATGAGCATCTAAACAGACACGACACAGGTAGCTGTAAGATGTAGACATTAACCCTAGCCAAAATAAGTTGCAGATACAACTACAGTGGTCATCCGAGCCCTGGTAATTAAATCCCAAAAAGACACCGTAATGTCAAGAACACTCAAACCTTCGTGGTCTCTGATCACTCGTGATAGCAACAAGCCAGTTTCACCTCGCTGCTGTCGCTCTGCTGGAGAACTTAATACTACAACATGAGATGGGTGGTCAAGTTGATTATCAGGAGAAGTCATCCACTGAAACACATAAGAAAAAAGGAAACACCAAAATACACTTACCAAGACTAAGGACAGCAATCAGGAGCACAAACACAGAGACTCTTGATGCATCCATTAGAGCCAAACAAAAGTTTAGAGAGACTGATAATAAGGAAGACTAGCTATTTCCTTGAATCGAACCGGGCTTTAAATAGCTGAACACAATCCGAGACGAGGTGCCCATCTCACCTGGCCTTCATTAACAATAATGTTAATTTAACAATAGTGTTCAGTTATTGTGTCCGCCAAACAGCGAATCTGCTGTTACGAGCTTGTTCGATGTGACGAATTCTAACGGGGGACAATGTGTAGACATAATACCTTTATGAATTGTTCGTCCTCGATTGCTTTCCTTATGTCGTAGTGCTCCTCCCCTCTGGGAAATGAACGCCAGATTGAAGGAGCGATAAAACGCGATGCCTTAGCACACGGTTGTCACTTTGAAATGACCACTTGTTTATGAAGCGAGGCGCTGATGTAACGATTCCATGGCAGTTTTGTTCAACATAGTTGTTTAACATGTGTTATCAGTTAAAGTGTTGCTGAACACTTTACTAACATGCCGTCAGTGAAAAAAAAACGTTGCTTTAAGATAAACGAAGCAACAGTTCAACCGACAATTCAAAACTGCGGCTGCATTAATGTTATTCCTGAGCGCCATAGTAGGGCTGGAATGAGAGCTTTTGTGATTCTAGGCTATGAAACATTTCCCTGTTAAATGAAGATTTTATTTGCGCAATATACAACAATGTATAACGAATATGCCTATGCTAACCGTGAGGCATCAGGAAAATGCACACAATCTAAACAAGACTATAGTTTAGTAAATGATAAATGCTAAAAATAATAGTTGATTGACCACTTCTGAAACGCACGCTGTAGAAAATAAAAAATGTTGTTTTTACGAAGAAAAAACAAAACAAAACCTAGAACCTGTGATTTTTGCTGAGATATTCTGACAATACAGTAACCATGTAAACAACTTTACAGAACAATTTATAAATTGTACAGTTTAAAACTAGTGCAATTGACAAAAAAGTGCATTTGGAACCAATAAATCCAATTGCCTTTTTTATGATAAATTAACATGATCACACTGTTAAGAGAATCATTTCAGTAATATTTCTATGCAGGTAGCATATCAAACAGCATTATTTAATTGTCAAATCCTCATTATATGACTCATTTAACTGTTTTTTTTTGTTTGTTTGTTTTTTACATAATGTACTGTCACTTGCTTTTATAATGTACTATTCCTCAACACTACAGGCAGACTAGGAGCATCTTAGATGACCGTGGACGCATTCAAAGGGAGTGAGCCAAGTGGAGGAGTGCGTGAGCGAGTTGCGGGTGTATTCCGCCCATGTGAGGAATTTGTGCCAGTCAGTTTGTGAGGTACACTACTGGTGGAGGAACCTTCCGAGCTCTTGAGTTACCCAGTCGACTGAGGATGGTGACCAGAGGAGAGATTCATAGTTATATTCCTAGTTTACAAAACTGCCTCCAGACTTGATGTAAATTTGGAACCATGATCAGATCTCTTCTGGTAGACCAAATATGCAAAATACTTAAGTGAACATGGCTTCTGCGGTTTCCAAGGCCATAGGCAAGTGAGGAAAAGGAATGAGGCGACATGTTAGACAGCTTGTCCACTACCAGCATTATGACCATGTTTCTCTCAGAGGCAGGTAAGTCTGTGATGAAGTCTGTTGCAATGTGAGTCCAGGGGCGATGTGGCGGGGACTGTAGCTTTCCAGCAGGGAAAGTGCGATGGGTGCGTGACTGGGCACAGACTACACAAGACATCATGTAAAGCACGCATATCGTGAGGAAGGGAGGGCCACCAAAAGTTACGTGGTGCGAGTGATACCCAGATGTCCGTTACATAAGGTCGTATGAGCCCATTCTAGTCATGTTCCTCTGTGGGAAGCTGAAATGTATTGTGTTTCTGGGGGGCATTCCTCTGGGCTAGGGTCATCCTTCAGAGCATTCTCCAGGTCGTCTTGGAAGCGTCAACGTATGGGAGCAAGGAAGCAGCTATTAGGCAGGATGGTCTCTGGATTCGGGTTGGTCTCTCTCTTGTCATAGATCTGTGACAAGGCATCTACCTTTTGATTCTTGGAACCGGGTCTGTAAGACACAGTGAAGTTAAACCGGGAGACCACCTAGCTTGACTTGGATTGAGTCATCGAGCTGACCGTAGGTACTCTAGGTTTCGATGGTCTGTGTATACCAAGAAGGGGTGTTCAGCCCCTTCTGACCAGTGTCTCCATTGCTCTAGGGCAAGTTTGACTGCGAGAATGGCAGCCCTTGGCTATCACCAGATCAAGTTTAAAAAGATTCTACTGCCTCAGTTTTTAATAAATTATATTGAAGTCCTTGTTTTTGGTATTTGGTGATATTAGGGGTAAGGTTAAATTTGTTCAGCCTCTTCATGAAGTAGATCCTTCACATATTTATTTTGTGTTAGCACCAAGCTAATATCTCCATTTATTCATCCAGCCCAATCACGTCTCTATTCTGTCTTGCACAGATGGAGATTATTTTGCCACCATCAGTAGAGTTCCTTTGATTTATGCATAAAGTCTTGGACATCATCTCACAAACTACAATCCAGATCGCTTTCTTTCTCATTCGTGGTCTAGGTAGGTTTTTTTCCTCTGTCAAATGATCGCGTCAATTTGTCTGGGAATGTAGCCCATGGATCATAAAGGTATCCATCCATTCTGTATGAGGGTTTTGGCAGCTGTTGGACGAGGTTGAGAATTAACTTGTAGGTGAAAGTGACTGCAAGAATGCAGGTGGTCCTGGGGAGGCATCAACAGAAGTGCTACTGGTTTCAGGAGCCTAGGCTGCAAATAAAATAAATAATTTTCTGTGTAAGAATACAATGTGAATGCTTTTATATTTTAGCTTTCTCTTGAATGCAGCCTACTATCTCAGCTCCCACACAGCCAGGACTTTGCAGGCTTGAACTGAAAATCATATGTCGCCAGCCCAAGGGAATGGAAGGTCTCTTCTAGAATATCCTTCATCATCTCTGGAAGGTCAGGCAAGACCTCATTGATTGTGGTGTGTAATCATGTTTGCCCCAAGTCAGTCAGTCATTTCTGGAAGATTGTTTGTTGTAGTACAACTAAAAGGGGGGGAGGGAAACAAAACAAAAAAACCTGCCCTTACATTGATCAAGTCAGTGCATATAAACCACCCCATTTGTTTTGAGAGCTTTCTTACATGGAATGTGTGAATTTTGGCATAGTTTCCACTACAGTGGCCAAGAGAATGGGTCCTTTGCCAACACACCAATTCAGTGGAATGACTGTGCCCGTTAACAATGTATGATGGTAACAGAATAAGCTACCAAGTAGTTCATGGTAAGGCATTGCAGCCTTGAACTCTCATTGTGAATACCAGCTCTCCTCTGTGCCAAAAGAAAGCCAGCTTTCTGTACTTCCATTCCAAAATACAGACATATTACACATCCCCCCACTCATTCAAGCTGAATTAACAGTAAATTCACCTGTCTTTTGGTCCATTTAAGTCAAGATTGGCAGGAATGTAGGCTTCATGTAATCAGGAATTTAAATACTGCTTTTAAAAGATCCAGACCACTCCAGGCAAACTTGTCTTTGGGAAAAGAAAGCAAGTTGACCAGTAGTTTGAGAACATTTATTCAGAAACCATTTGCAGGGTAGACTCAATTGCCAGAGCCTGTGACCATGCAGACCCACATGACAATTCAGATGGCATGTACTGGTGGCCTGCAGCAAGTTCACAGCACAGGGCAATAGCTGCAGAGAACACCATCCCTTAGACTCACACCACCTGAAAGCAGAACATTCCTTGATGAACCATTTCAAATCCTGGAGGATTACATCCACATGAGTGAGTGGTTTGCTACTACACAGGTTCTCCAAAACAGACTGGAGCACTCCAGTGCTTACACTTTACCTTCAAACACCCTTAGTTCCTCCCTTCACCACTACAGAACGTTCAAAAGCTGAATTGCCACCTTCCTCATCCTGGAGCTGTAGTCTGAGCTGGGGCAGGTCACCATGAGCATCTAAACAGACACGACACAGGTAGCTGTAAGATGTAGACATTAACCCTAGCCAAAATAAGTTGCAGATACAACTACAGTGGTCATCCGAGCCCTGGTAATTAAATCCCAAAAAGACACCGTAATGTCAAGAGCACTCAAACCTTCGTGGTCTCTGATCACTCGTGATAGCAACAAGCCAGTTTCACCTCGCTGCTGTCGCTCTGCTGGAGAACTTAATACTACAACATGAGATGGGTGGTCAAGTTGATTATCAGGAGAAGTCATCCACTGAAACACATAAGAAAAAAGGAAACACCAAAATACACTTACCAAGACTAAGGACAGCCATCAGGAGCACAAACACAGAGACTCTTGATGCATCCATTAGAGCCAAACAAAAGTTTAGAGAGACTGATAATAAGGAAGACTAGCTATTTCCTTGAATCGAACCGGGCTTTAAATAGCTGAACACAATCCGAGACGAGGTGCCCATCTCACCTGGCCTTCATTAACAATAATGTTAATTTAACAATAGTGTTCAGTTATTGTGTCCGCCAAACAGCGAATCTGCTGTTACGAGCTTGTTCGATGTGACGAATTCTAACGGGGGACAATGTGTAGACATAATACCTTTATGAATTGTTCGTCCTCGATTGCTTTCCTTATGTCGTAGTGCTCCTCCCCTCTGGGAAATGAACGCCAGATTGAAGGAGCGATAAAACGCGATGCCTTAGCACACGGTTGTCACTTTGAAATGACCACTTGTTTATGAAGCGAGGCGCTGATGTAACGATTCCATGGCAGTTTTGTTCAACATAGTTGTTTAACATGTGTTATCAGTTAAAGTGTTGCTGAACACTTTACTAACATGCCGTCAGTGAAAAAAAAACGTTGCTTTAAGATAAACGAAGCAACAGTTCAACCGACAATTCAAAACTGCGGCTGCATTAATGTTATTCCTGAGCGCCATAGTAGGGCTGGAATGAGAGCTTTTGTGATTCTAGGCTATGAAACATTTCCCTGCTAAATGAAGATTTTATTTGCGCAATATACAACAATGTATAACGAATATGCCTATGCTAACCGTGAGGCATCAGGAAAATGCACACAATCTAAACAAGACTATAGTTTAGTAAATGATAAATGCTAAAAATAATAGTTGATTGACCACTTCTGAAACGCACGCTGTAGAAAATAAAAAATGTTGTTTTTACGAAGAAAAAACAAAACACAACCTAGAACCTTTGATTTTTGCTGAGATATTCTGACAATACAGTAACCATGTAAACAACTTTACAGAACAATTTATAAATTGTACAGTTTAAAACTAGTGCAATTGACAAAAAAGTGCATTTGGAACCAATAAATCCAATTGCCTTTTTTATGATAAATTAACATGATCACACTGTTAAGAGAATCATTTCAGTAATATTTCTATGCAGGTAGCATATCAAACAGCATTATTTAATTGTCAAATCCTCATTATATGACTCATTTAACTGTTTTTTTTTGTTTGTTTGTTTTTTACATAATGTACTGTCACTTGCTTTTATAATGTACTATTCCTCAACACTACAGGCAGACTAGGAGCATTTAAGATGACCGTGGACGCATTCAAAGGGAGTGAGCCAAGTGGAGGAGTGCGTGAGCGAGTTGCGGGTGTATTCCGCCCATGTGAGGAATTTGTGCCAGTCAGTTTGTGAGGTACACTACTGGTGGAGGAACCTTCCGAGCTCTTGAGTTACCCAGTCGACTGAGGATGGTGACCAGAGGAGAGATTCATAGTTATATTCCTAGTTTACAAAACTGCCTCCAGACTTGATGTAAATTTGGAACCATGATCAGATCTCTTCTGGTAGACCAAATATGCAAAATACTTAAGTGAACATGGCT
Source organism: Electrophorus electricus (assembly GCF_041902795.1). Lineage (NCBI taxonomy): Eukaryota > Metazoa > Chordata > Actinopteri > Gymnotiformes > Gymnotidae > Electrophorus > Electrophorus electricus. The sequence continues at coordinate 36,475,665 of NC_137502.1, read as the reverse complement.
TCTGCGGTTTCCAAGGCCATAGGCAAGTGAGGAAAAGGAATGAGGCGACATGTTAGACAGCTTGTCCACTACCAGCATTATGACCATGTTTCTCTCAGAGGCAGGTAAGTCTGTGATGAAGTCTGTTGCAATGTGAGTCCAGGGGCGATGTGGCGGGGACTGTAGCTTTCCAGCAGGGAAAGTGCGATGGGTGCGTGACTGGGCACAGACTACACAAGACATCATGTAAAGCACGCATATCGTGAGGAAGGGAGGGCCACCAAAAGTTACGTGGTGCGAGTGATACCCAGATGTCCGTTACATAAGGTCGTATGAGCCCATTCTAGTCATGTTCCTCTGTGGGAAGCTGAAATGTATTGTGTTTCTGGGGGGCATTCCTCTGGGCTAGGGTCATCCTTCAGAGCATTCTCCAGGTCGTCTTGGAAGCGTCAACGTATGGGAGCAAGGAAGCAGCTATTAGGCAGGATGGTCTCTGGATTCGGGTTGGTCTCTCTCTTGTCATAGATCTGTGACAAGGCATCTACCTTTTGATTCTTGGAACCGGGTCTGTAAGACACAGTGAAGTTAAACCGGGAGACCACCTAGCTTGACTTGGATTGAGTCATCGAGCTGACCGTAGGTACTCTAGGTTTCGATGGTCTGTGTATACCAAGAAGGGGTGTTCAGCCCCTTCTGACCAGTGTCTCCATTGCTCTAGGGCAAGTTTGACTGCGAGAATGGCAGCCCTTGGCTATCACCAGATCAAGTTTAAAAAGATTCTACAATCCAGATCGCTTTCTTTCTCATTCGTGGTCTAGGTAGGTTTTTTTCCTCTGTCAAATGATCGCGTCAATTTGTCTGAGAAAGTAGCGCATGGATCATAAAGGTATCCATCCATTCTGTATGAGGGTTTTGGCAGCTGTTGGACGAGGTTGAGAATTAACTTGTAGGTGAAAGTGACTGCAAGAATGCAGGTGGTCCTGGGGAGGCATCAACAGAAGTGCTACTGGTTTCAGGAGCCTAGGCTGCAAATAAAATAAATAATTTTCTGTGTAAGAATACAATGTGAATGCTTTTATATTTTAGCTTTCTCTTGAATGCAGCCTACTATCTCAGCTCCCACACAGCCAGGACTTTGCAGGCTTGAACTGAAAATCATATGTCGCCAGCCCAAGGGAATGGAAGGTCTCTTCTAGAATATCCTTCATCATCTCTGGAAGGTCAGGCAAGACCTCATTGATTGTGGTGTGTAATCATGTTTGCCCCAAGTCAGTCAGTCATTTCTGAAAGATTGTTTGTTGTAGTACAACTAAAAGGGGGGGAGGGAAACAAAACAAAAAAACCTGCCCTTACATTGATCAAGTCAGTGCATATAAACCACCCCATTTGTTTTGAGAGCTTTCTTACATGGAATGTGTGAATTTTGGCATAGTTTCCACTACAGTGGCCAAGAGAATGGGTCCTTTGCCAACACACCAATTCAGTGGAATGACTGTGCCCGTTAACAATGTATGATGGTAACAGAATAAGCTACCAAGTAGTTCATGGTAAGGCATTGCAGCCTTGAACTCTCATTGTGAATACCAGCTCTCCTCTGTGCCAAAAGAAAGCCAGCTTTCTGTACTTCCATTCCAAAATACAGACATATTACACATCCCCCCACTCATTCAAGCTGAATTAACAGTAAATTCACCTGTCTTTTGGTCCATTTAAGTCAAGATTGGCAGGAATGTAGGCTTCATGTAATCAGGAATTTAAATACTGCTTTTAAAAGATCCAGACCACTCCAGGCAAACTTGTCTTTGGGAAAAGAAAGCAAGTTGACCAGTAGTTTGAGAACATTTATTCAGAAACCATTTGCAGGGTAGACTCAATTGCCAGAGCCTGTGACCATGCAGACCCACATGACAATTCAGATGGCATGTACTGGTGGCCTGCAGCAAGTTCACAGCACAGGGCAATAGCTGCAGAGAACGCCATCCCTTAGACTCACACCACCTGAAAGCAGAACATTCCTTGATGAACCATTTCAAATCCTGGAGGATTACATCCACATGAGTGAGTGGTTTGCTACTACACAGGTTCTCCAAAACAGACTGGAGCACTCCAGTGCTTACACTTTACCTTCAAACACCCTTAGTTCCTCCCTTCACCACTACAGAACGTTCAAAAGCTGAATTGCCACCTTCCTCATCCTGGAGCTGTAGTCTGAGCTGGGGCAGGTCACCATGAGCATCTAAACAGACACGACACAGGTAGCTGTAAGATGTAGACATTAACCCTAGCCAAAATAAGTTGCAGATACAACTACAGTGGTCATCCGAGCCCTGGTAATTAAATCCCAAAAAGACACCGTAATGTCAAGAGCACTCAAACCTTCGTGGTCTCTGATCACTCGTGATAGCAACAAGCCAGTTTCACCTCGCTGCTGTCGCTCTGCTGGAGAACTTAATACTACAACATGAGATGGGTGGTCAAGTTGATTATCAGGAGAAGTCATCCACTGAAACACATAAGAAAAAAGGAAACACCAAAATACACTTACCAAGACTAAGGACAGCCATCAGGAGCACAAACACAGAGACTCTTGATGCATCCATTAGAGCCAAACAAAAGTTTAGAGAGACTGATAATAAGGAAGACTAGCTATTTCCTTGAATCGAACCGGGCTTTAAATAGCTGAACACAATCCGAGACGAGGTGCCCATCTCACCTGGCCTTCATTAACAATAATGTTAATTTAACAATAGTGTTCAGTTATTGTGTCCGCCAAACAGCGAATCTGCTGTTACGAGCTTGTTCGATGTGACGAATTCTAACGGGGGACAATGTGTAGACATAATACCTTTATGAATTGTTCGTCCTCGATTGCTTTCCTTATGTCGTAGTGCTCCTCCCCTCTGGGAAATGAACGCCAGATTGAAGGAGCGATAAAACGCGATGCCTTAGCACACGGTTGTCACTTTGAAATGACCACTTGTTTATGAAGCGAGGCGCTGATGTAACGATTCCATGGCAGTTTTGTTCAACATAGTTGTTTAACATGTGTTATCAGTTAAAGTGTTGCTGAACACTTTACTAACATGCCGTCAGTGAAAAAAAAACGTTGCTTTAAGATAAACGAAGCAACAGTTCAACCGACAATTCAAAACTGCGGCTGCATTAATGTTATTCCTGAGCGCCATAGTAGGGCTGGAATGAGAGCTTTTGTGATTCTAGGCTATGAAACATTTCCCTGTTAAATGAAGATTTTATTTGCGCAATATACAACAATGTATAACGAATATGCCTATGCTAACCGTGAGGCATCAGGAAAATGCACACAATCTAAACAAGACTATAGTTTAGTAAATGATAAATGCTAAAAATAATAGTTGATTGACCACTTCTGAAACGCACGCTGTAGAAAATAAAAAATGTTGTTTTTACGAAGAAAAAACAAAACACAACCTAGAACCTTTGATTTTTGCTGAGATATTCTGACAATACAGTAACCATGTAAACAACTTTACAGAACAATTTATAAATTGTACAGTTTAAAACTAGTGCAATTGACAAAAAAGTGCATTTGGAACCAATAAATCCAATTGCCTTTTTTATGATAAATTAACATGATCACACTGTTAAGAGAATCATTTCAGTAATATTTCTATGCAGGTAGCATATCAAACAGCATTATTTAATTGTCAAATCCTCATTATATGACTCATTTAACTGTTTTTTTTTGTTTGTTTGTTTTTTACATAATGTACTGTCACTTGCTTTTATAATGTACTATTCCTCAACACTACAGGCAGACTAGGAGCATCTTAGATGACCGTGGACGCATTCAAAGGGAGTGAGCCAAGTGGAGGAGTGCGTGAGCGAGTTGCGGGTGTATTCCGCCCATGTGAGGAATTTGTGCCAGTCAGTTTGTGAGGTACACTACTGGTGGAGGAACCTTCCGAGCTCTTGAGTTACCCAGTCGACTGAGGATGGTGACCAGAGGAGAGATTCATAGTTATATTCCTAGTTTACAAAACTGCCTCCAGACTTGATGTAAATTTGGAACCATGATCAGATCTCTTCTGGTAGACCAAATATGCAAAATACTTAAGTGAACATGGCTTCTGCGGTTTCCAAGGCCATAGGCAAGTGAGGAAAAGGAATGAGGCGACATGTTAGACAGCTTGTCCACTACCAGCATTATGACCATGTTTCTCTCAGAGGCAGGTAAGTCTGTGATGAAGTCTGTTGCAATGTGAGTCCAGGGGCGATGTGGCGGGGACTGTAGCTTTCCAGCAGGGAAAGTGCGATGGGTGCGTGACTGGGCACAGACTACACAAGACATCATGTAAAGCACGCATATCGTGAGGAAGGGAGGGCCACCAAAAGTTACGTGGTGCGAGTGATACCCAGATGTCCGTTACATAAGGTCGTATGAGCCCATTCTAGTCATGTTCCTCTGTGGGAAGCTGAAATGTATTGTGTTTCTGGGGGGCATTCCTCTGGGCTAGGGTCATCCTTCAGAGCATTCTCCAGGTCGTCTTGGAAGCGTCAACGTATGGGAGCAAGGAAGCAGCTATTAGGCAGGATGGTCTCTGGATTCGGGTTGGTCTCTCTCTTGTCATAGATCTGTGACAAGGCATCTACCTTTTGATTCTTGGAACCGGGTCTGTAAGACACAGTGAAGTTAAACCGGGAGACCACCTAGCTTGACTTGGATTGAGTCATCGAGCTGACCGTAGGTACTCTAGGTTTCGATGGTCTGTGTATACCAAGAAGGGGTGTTCAGCCCCTTCTGACCAGTGTCTCCATTGCTCTAGGGCAAGTTTGACTGCGAGAATGGCAGCCCTTGGCTATCACCAGATCAAGTTTAAAAAGATTCTACTGCCTCAGTTTTTAATAAATTATATTGAAGTCCTTGTTTTTGGTATTTGGTGATATTAGGGGTAAGGTTAAATTTGTTCAGCCTCTTCATGAAGTAGATCCTTCACATATTTATTTTGTGTTAGCACCAAGCTAATATCTCCATTTATTCATCCAGCCCAATCACGTCTCTATTCTGTCTTGCACAGATGGAGATTATTTTGCCACCATCAGTAGAGTTCCTTTGATTTATGCATAAAGTCTTGGACATCATCTCACAAACTACAATCCAGATCGCTTTCTTTCTCATTCGTGGTCTAGGTAGGTTTTTTTCCTCTGTCAAATGATCGCGTCAATTTGTCTGGGAATGTAGCCCATGGATCATAAAGGTATCCATCCATTCTGTATGAGGGTTTTGGCAGCTGTTGGACGAGGTTGAGAATTAACTTGTAGGTGAAAGTGACTGCAAGAATGCAGGTGGTCCTGGGGAGGCATCAACAGAAGTGCTACTGGTTTCAGGAGCCTAGGCTGCAAATAAAATAAATAATTTTCTGTGTAAGAATACAATGTGAATGCTTTTATATTTTAGCTTTCTCTTGAATGCAGCCTACTATCTCAGCTCCCACACAGCCAGGACTTTGCAGGCTTGAACTGAAAATCATATGTCGCCAGCCCAAGGGAATGGAAGGTCTCTTCTAGAATATCCTTCATCATCTCTGGAAGGTCAGGCAAGACCTCATTGATTGTGGTGTGTAATCATGTTTGCCCCAAGTCAGTCAGTCATTTCTGGAAGATTGTTTGTTGTAGTACAACTAAAAGGGGGGGAGGGAAACAAAACAAAAAAACCTGCCCTTACATTGATCAAGTCAGTGCATATAAACCACCCCATTTGTTTTGAGAGCTTTCTTACATGGAATGTGTGAATTTTGGCATAGTTTCCACTACAGTGGCCAAGAGAATGGGTCCTTTGCCAACACACCAATTCAGTGGAATGACTGTGCCCGTTAACAATTGCCAGAGCCTGTGACCATGCAGACCCACATGACAATTCAGATGGCATGTACTGGTGGCCTGCAGCAAGTTCACAGCACAGGGCAATAGCTGCAGAGAACGCCATCCCTTAGACTCACACCACCTGAAAGCAGAACATTCCTTGATGAACCATTTCAAATCCTGGAGGATTACATCCACATGAGTGAGTGGTTTGCTACTACACAGGTTCTCCAAAACAGACTGGAGCACTCCAGTGCTTACACTTTACCTTCAAACACCCTTAGTTCCTCCCTTCACCACTACAGAACGTTCAAAAGCTGAATTGCCACCTTCCTCATCCTGGAGCTGTAGTCTGAGCTGGGGCAGGTCACCATGAGCATCTAAACAGACACGACACAGGTAGCTGTAAGATGTAGACATTAACCCTAGCCAAAATAAGTTGCAGATACAACTACAGTGGTCATCCGAGCCCTGGTAATTAAATCCCAAAAAGACACCGTAATGTCAAGAGCACTCAAACCTTCGTGGTCTCTGATCACTCGTGATAGCAACAAGCCAGTTTCACCTCGCTGCTGTCGCTCTGCTGGAGAACTTAATACTACAACATGAGATGGGTGGTCAAGTTGATTATCAGGAGAAGTCATCCACTGAAACACATAAGAAAAAAGGAAACACCAAAATACACTTACCAAGACTAAGGACAGCAATCAGGAGCACAAACACAGAGACTCTTGATGCATCCATTAGAGCCAAACAAAAGTTTAGAGAGACTGATAATAAGGAAGACTAGCTATTTCCTTGAATCGAACCGGGCTTTAAATAGCTGAACACAATCCGAGACGAGGTGCCCATCTCACCTGGCCTTCATTAACAATAATGTTAATTTAACAATAGTGTTCAGTTATTGTGTCCGCCAAACAGCGAATCTGCTGTTACGAGCTTGTTCGATGTGACGAATTCTAACGGGGGACAATGTGTAGACATAATACCTTTATGAATTGTTCGTCCTCGATTGCTTTCCTTATGTCGTAGTGCTCCTCCCCTCTGGGAAATGAACGCCAGATTGAAGGAGCGATAAAACGCGATGCCTTAGCACACGGTTGTCACTTTGAAATGACCACTTGTTTATGAAGCGAGGCGCTGATGTAACGATTCCATGGCAGTTTTGTTCAACATAGTTGTTTAACATGTGTTATCAGTTAAAGTGTTGCTGAACACTTTACTAACATGCCGTCAGTGAAAAAAAAACGTTGCTTTAAGATAAACGAAGCAACAGTTCAACCGACAATTCAAAACTGCGGCTGCATTAATGTTATTCCTGAGCGCCATAGTAGGGCTGGAATGAGAGCTTTTGTGATTCTAGGCTATGAAACATTTCCCTGTTAAATGAAGATTTTATTTGCGCAATATACAACAATGTATAACGAATATGCCTATGCTAACCGTGAGGCATCAGGAAAATGCACACAATCTAAACAAGACTATAGTTTAGTAAATGATAAATGCTAAAAATAATAGTTGATTGACCACTTCTGAAACGCACGCTGTAGAAAATAAAAAATGTTGTTTTTACGAAGAAAAAACAAAACACAACCTAGAACCTTTGATTTTTGCTGAGATATTCTGACAATACAGTAACCATGTAAACAACTTTACAGAACAATTTATAAATTGTACAGTTTAAAACTAGTGCAATTGACAAAAAAGTGCATTTGGAACCAATAAATCCAATTGCCTTTTTTATGATAAATTAACATGATCACACTGTTAAGAGAATCATTTCAGTAATATTTCTATGCAGGTAGCATATCAAACAGCATTATTTAATTGTCAAATCCTCATTATATGACTCATTTAACTGTTTTTTTTTGTTTGTTTGTTTTTTACATAATGTACTGTCACTTGCTTTTATAATGTACTATTCCTCAACACTACAGGCAGACTAGGAGCATCTTAGATGACCGTGGACGCATTCAAAGGGAGTGAGCCAAGTGGAGGAGTGCGTGAGCGAGTTGCGGGTGTATTCCGCCCATGTGAGGAATTTGTGCCAGTCAGTTTGTGAGGTACACTACTGGTGGAGGAACCTTCCGAGCTCTTGAGTTACCCAGTCGACTGAGGATGGTGACCAGAGGAGAGATTCATAGTTATATTCCTAGTTTACAAAACTGCCTCCAGACTTGATGTAAATTTGGAACCATGATCAGATCTCTTCTGGTAGACCAAATATGCAAAATACTTAAGTGAACATGGCTTCTGCGGTTTCCAAGGCCATAGGCAAGTGAGGAAAAGGAATGAGGCGACATGTTAGACAGCTTGTCCACTACCAGCATTATGACCATGTTTCTCTCAGAGGCAGGTAAGTCTGTGATGAAGTCTGTTGCAATGTGAGTCCAGGGGCGATGTGGCGGGGACTGTAGCTTTCCAGCAGGGAAAGTGCGATGGGTGCGTGACTGGGCACAGACTACACAAGACATCATGTAAAGCACGCATATCGTGAGGAAGGGAGGGCCACCAAAAGTTACGTGGTGCGAGTGATACCCAGATGTCCGTTACATAAGGTCGTATGAGCCCATTCTAGTCATGTTCCTCTGTGGGAAGCTGAAATGTATTGTGTTTCTGGGGGGCATTCCTCTGGGCTAGGGTCATCCTTCAGAGCATTCTCCAGGTCGTCTTGGAAGCGTCAACGTATGGGAGCAAGGAAGCAGCTATTAGGCAGGATGGTCTCTGGATTCGGGTTGGTCTCTCTCTTGTCATAGATCTGTGACAAGGCATCTACCTTTTGATTCTTGGAACCGGGTCTGTAAGACACAGTGAAGTTAAACCGGGAGACCACCTAGCTTGACTTGGATTGAGTCATCGAGCTGACCGTAGGTACTCTAGGTTTCGATGGTCTGTGTATACCAAGAAGGGGTGTTCAGCCCCTTCTGACCAGTGTCTCCATTGCTCTAGGGCAAGTTTGACTGCGAGAATGGCAGCCCTTGGCTATCACCAGATCAAGTTTAAAAAGATTCTACTGCCTCAGTTTTTAATAAATTATATTGAAGTCCTTGTTTTTGGTATTTGGTGATATTAGGGGTAAGGTTAAATTTGTTCAGCCTCTTCATGAAGTAGATCCTTCACATATTTATTTTGTGTTAGCACCAAGCTAATATCTCCATTTATTCATCCAGCCCAATCACGTCTCTATTCTGTCTTGCACAGATGGAGATTATTTTGCCACCATCAGTAGAGTTCCTTTGATTTATGCATAAAGTCTTGGACATCATCTCACAAACTACAATCCAGATCGCTTTCTTTCTCATTCGTGGTCTAGGTAGGTTTTTTTCCTCTGTCAAATGATCGCGTCAATTTGTCTGGGAATGTAGCCCATGGATCATAAAGGTATCCATCCATTCTGTATGAGGGTTTTGGCAGCTGTTGGACGAGGTTGAGAATTAACTTGTAGGTGAAAGTGACTGCAAGAATGCAGGTGGTCCTGGGGAGGCATCAACAGAAGTGCTACTGGTTTCAGGAGCCTAGGCTGCAAATAAAATAAATAATTTTCTGTGTAAGAATACAATGTGAATGCTTTTATATTTTAGCTTTCTCTTGAATGCAGCCTACTATCTCAGCTCCCACACAGCCAGGACTTTGCAGGCTTGAACTGAAAATCATATGTCGCCAGCCCAAGGGAATGGAAGGTCTCTTCTAGAATATCCTTCATCATCTCTGGAAGGTCAGGCAAGACCTCATTGATTGTGGTGTGTAATCATGTTTGCCCCAAGTCAGTCAGTCATTTCTGGAAGATTGTTTGTTGTAGTACAACTAAAAGGGGGGGAGGGAAACAAAACAAAAAAACCTGCCCTTACATTGATCAAGTCAGTGCATATAAACCACCCCATTTGTTTTGAGAGCTTTCTTACATGGAATGTGTGAATTTTGGCATAGTTTCCACTACAGTGGCCAAGAGAATGGGTCCTTTGCCAACACACCAATTCAGTGGAATGACTGTGCCCGTTAACAATGTATGATGGTAACAGAATAAGCTACCAAGTAGTTCATGGTAAGGCATTGCAGCCTTGAACTCTCATTGTGAATACCAGCTCTCCTCTGTGCCAAAAGAAAGCCAGCTTTCTGTACTTCCATTCCAAAATACAGACATATTACACATCCCCCCACTCATTCAAGCTGAATTAACAGTAAATTCACCTGGCTTTTGGTCCATTTAAGTCAAGATTGGCAGGAATGTAGGCTTCATGTAATCAGGAATTTAAATACTGCTTTTAAAAGATCCAGACCACTCCAGGCAAACTTGTCTTTGGGAAAAGAAAGCAAGTTGACCAGTAGTTTGAGAACATTTATTCAGAAACCATTTGCAGGGTAGACTCAATTGCCAGAGCCTGTGACCATGCAGACCCACATGACAATTCAGATGGCATGTACTGGTGGCCTGCAGCAAGTTCACAGCACAAGGCAATAGCTGCAGAGAACGCCATCCGTTAGACTCACACCACCTGAAAGCAGAACATTCCTTGATGAACCATTTCAAATCCTGGAGGATTACATCCACATGAGCGAGTGGTTTGCTACTACACAGGTTCTCCAAAACAGACTGGAGCACTCCAGTGCTTACACTTTACCTTCAAACACCCTTAGTTCCTCCCTTCACCACTACAGAATGTTCAAAAGCTGAATTGCCACCTTCCTCATCCTGGAGCTGTAGTCTGAGCTGGGGCAGGTCACCATGAGCATCTAAACAGACACGACACAGGTAGCTGTAAGATGTAGACATTAACCCTAGCCAAAATAAGTTGCAGATACAACTACAGTGGTCATCCGAGCCCTGGTAATTAAATCCCAAAAAGACACCGTAATGTCAAGAGCACTCAAACCTTCATGGTCTCTGATCACTCGTGATAGCAACAAGCCAGTTTCACCTCGCTGCTGTCGCTCTGCTGGAGAACTTAATACTACAACATGAGATGGGTGGTCAAGTTGATTATCAGGAGAAGTCATCCACTGAAACACATAAGAAAAAAGGAAACACCAAAATACACTTACCAAGACTAAGGACAGCCATCAGGAGCACAAACACAGAGACTCTTGATGCATCCATTAGAGCCAAACAAAAGTTTAGAGAGACTGATAATAAGGAAGACTAGCTATTTCCTTGAATCGAACCGGGCTTTAAATAGCTGAACACAATCCGAGACGAGGTGCCCATCTCACCTGGCCTTCATTAACAATAATGTTAATTTAACAATAGTGTTCAGTTATTGTGTCCGCCAAACAGCGAATCTGCTGTTACGAGCTTGTTCGATGTGACGAATTCTAACGGGGGACAATGTGTAGACATAATACCTTTATGAATTGTTCGTCCTCGATTGCTTTCCTTATGTCGTAGTGCTCCTCCCCTCTGGGAAATGAACGCCAGATTGAAGGAGCGATAAAACGCGATGCCTTAGCACACGGTTGTCACTTTGAAATGACCACTTGTTTATGAAGCGAGGCGCTGATGTAACGATTCCATGGCAGTTTTGTTCAACATAGTTGTTTAACATGTGTTATCAGTTAAAGTGTTGCTGAACACTTTACTAACATGCCGTCAGTGAAAAAAAAACGTTGCTTTAAGATAAACGAAGCAACAGTTCAACCGACAATTCAAAACTGCGGCTGCATTAATGTTATTCCTGAGCGCCATAGTAGGGCTGGAATGAGAGCTTTTGTGATTCTAGGCTATGAAACATTTCCCTGTTAAATGAAGATTTTATTTGCGCAATATACAACAATGTATAACGAATATGCCTATGCTAACCGTGAGGCATCAGGAAAATGCACACAATCTAAACAAGACTATAGTTTAGTAAATGATAAATGCTAAAAATAATAGTTGATTGACCACTTCTGAAACGCACGCTGTAGAAAATAAAAAATGTTGTTTTTACGAAGAAAAAACAAAACACAACCTAGAACCTTTGATTTTTGCTGAGATATTCTGACAATACAGTAACCATGTAAACAACTTTACAGAACAATTTATAAATTGTACAGTTTAAAACTAGTGCAATTGACAAAAAAGTGCATTTGGAACCAATAAATCCAATTGCCTTTTTTATGATAAATTAACATGATCACACTGTTAAGAGAATCATTTCAGTAATATTTCTATGCAGGTAGCATATCAAACAGCATTATTTAATTGTCAAATCCTCATTATATGACTCATTTAACTGTTTTTTTTTGTTTGTTTGTTTTTTACATAATGTACTGTCACTTGCTTTTATAATGTACTATTCCTCAACACTACAGGCAGACTAGGAGCATCTTAGATGACCGTGGACGCATTCAAAGGGAGTGAGCCAAGTGGAGGAGTGCGTGAGCGAGTTGCGGGTGTATTCCGCCCATGTGAGGAATTTGTGCCAGTCAGTTTGTGAGGTACACTACTGGTGGAGGAACCTTCCGAGCTCTTGAGTTACCCAGTCGACTGAGGATGGTGACCAGAGGAGAGATTCATAGTTATATTCCTAGTTTACAAAACTGCCTCCAGACTTGATGTAAATTTGGAACCATGATCAGATCTCTTCTGGTAGACCAAATATGCAAAATACTTAAGTGAACATGGCTTCTGCGGTTTCCAAGGCCATAGGCAAGTGAGGAAAAGGAATGAGGCGACATGTTAGACAGCTTGTCCACTACCAGCATTATGACCATGTTTCTCTCAGAGGCAGGTAAGTCTGTGATGAAGTCTGTTGCAATGTGAGTCCAGGGGCGATGTGGCGGGGACTGTAGCTTTCCAGCAGGGAAAGTGCGATGGGTGCGTGACTGGGCACAGACTACACAAGACATCATGTAAAGCACGCATATCGTGAGGAAGGGAGGGCCACCAAAAGTTACGTGGTGCGAGTGATACCCAGATGTCCGTTACATAAGGTCGTATGAGCCCATTCTAGTCATGTTCCTCTGTGGGAAGCTGAAATGTATTGTGTTTCTGGGGGGCATTCCTCTGGGCTAGGGTCATCCTTCAGAGCATTCTCCAGGTCGTCTTGGAAGCGTCAACGTATGGGAGCAAGGAAGCAGCTATTAGGCAGGATGGTCTCTGGATTCGGGTTGGTCTCTCTCTTGTCATAGATCTGTGACAAGGCATCTACCTTTTGATTCTTGGAACCGGGTCTGTAAGACACAGTGAAGTTAAACCGGGAGACCACCTAGCTTGACTTGGATTGAGTCATCGAGCTGACCGTAGGTACTCTAGGTTTCGATGGTCTGTGTATACCAAGAAGGGGTGTTCAGCCCCTTCTGACCAGTGTCTCCATTGCTCTAGGGCAAGTTTGACTGCGAGAATGGCAGCCCTTGGCTATCACCAGATCAAGTTTAAAAAGATTCTACTGCCTCAGTTTTTAATAAATTATATTGAAGTCCTTGTTTTTGGTATTTGGTGATATTAGGGGTAAGGTTAAATTTGTTCAGCCTCTTCATGAAGTAGATCCTTCACATATTTATTTTGTGTTAGCACCAAGCTAATATCTCCATTTATTCATCCAGCCCAATCACGTCTCTATTCTGTCTTGCACAGATGGAGATTATTTTGCCACCATCAGTAGAGTTCCTTTGATTTATGCATAAAGTCTTGGACATCATCTCACAAACTACAATCCAGATCGCTTTCTTTCTCATTCGTGGTCTAGGTAGGTTTTTTTCCTCTGTCAAATGATCGCGTCAATTTGTCTGGGAATGTAGCCCATGGATCATAAAGGTATCCATCCATTCTGTATGAGGGTTTTGGCAGCTGTTGGACGAGGTTGAGAATTAACTTGTAGGTGAAAGTGACTGCAAGAATGCAGGTGGTCCTGGGGAGGCATCAACAGAAGTGCTACTGGTTTCAGGAGCCTAGGCTGCAAATAAAATAAATAATTTTCTGTGTAAGAATACAATGTGAATGCTTTTATATTTTAGCTTTCTCTTGAATGCAGCCTACTATCTCAGCTCCCACACAGCCAGGACTTTGCAGGCTTGAACTGAAAATCATATGTCGCCAGCCCAAGGGAATGGAAGGTCTCTTCTAGAATATCCTTCATCATCTCTGGAAGGTCAGGCAAGACCTCATTGATTGTGGTGTGTAATCATGTTTGCCCCAAGTCAGTCAGTCATTTCTGGAAGATTGTTTGTTGTAGTACAACTAAAAGGGGGGGAGGGAAACAAAACAAAAAAACCTGCCCTTACATTGATCAAGTCAGTGCATATAAACCACCCCATTTGTTTTGAGAGCTTTCTTACATGGAATGTGTGAATTTTGGCATAGTTTCCACTACAGTGGCCAAGAGAATGGGTCCTTTGCCAACACACCAATTCAGTGGAATGACTGTGCCCGTTAACAATGTATGATGGTAACAGAATAAGCTACCAAGTAGTTCATGGTAAGGCATTGCAGCCTTGAACTCTCATTGTGAATACCAGCTCTCCTCTGTGCCAAAAGAAAGCCAGCTTTCTGTACTTCCATTCCAAAATACAGACATATTACACATCCCCCCACTCATTCAAGCTGAATTAACAGTAAATTCACCTGGCTTTTGGTCCATTTAAGTCAAGATTGGCAGGAATGTAGGCTTCATGTAATCAGGAATTTAAATACTGCTTTTAAAAGATCCAGACCACTCCAGGCAAACTTGTCTTTGGGAAAAGAAAGCAAGTTGACCAGTAGTTTGAGAACATTTATTCAGAAACCATTTGCAGGGTAGACTCAATTGCCAGAGCCTGTGACCATGCAGACCCACATGACAATTCAGATGGCATGTACTGGTGGCCTGCAGCAAGTTCACAGCACAGGGCAATAGCTGCAGAGAACGCCATCCCTTAGACTCACACCACCTGAAAGCAGAACATTCCTTGATGAACCATTTCAAATCCTGGAGGATTACATCCACATGAGTGAGTGGTTTGCTACTACACAGGTTCTCCAAAACAGACTGGAGCACTCCAGTGCTTACACTTTACCTTCAAACACCCTTAGTTCCTCCCTTCACCACTACAGAACGTTCAAAAGCTGAATTGCCACCTTCCTCATCCTGGAGCTGTAGTCTGAGCTGGGGCAGGTCACCATGAGCATCTAAACAGACACGACACAGGTAGCTGTAAGATGTAGACATTAACCCTAGCCAAAATAAGTTGCAGATACAACTACAGTGGTCATCCGAGCCCTGGTAATTAAATCCCAAAAAGACACCGTAATGTCAAGAGCACTCAAACCTTCGTGGTCTCTGATCACTCGTGATAGCAACAAGCCAGTTTCACCTCGCTGCTGTCGCTCTGCTGGAGAACTTAATACTACAACATGAGATGGGTGGTCAAGTTGATTATCAGGAGAAGTCATCCACTGAAACACATAAGAAAAAAGGAAACACCAAAATACACTTACCAAGACTAAGGACAGCAATCAGGAGCACAAACACAGAGACTCTTGATGCATCCATTAGAGCCAAACAAAAGTTTAGAGAGACTGATAATAAGGAAGACTAGCTATTTCCTTGAATCGAACCGGGCTTTAAATAGCTGAACACAATCCGAGACGAGGTGCCCATCTCACCTGGCCTTCATTAACAATAATGTTAATTTAACAATAGTGTTCAGTTATTGTGTCCGCCAAACAGCGAATCTGCTGTTACGAGCTTGTTCGATGTGACGAATTCTAACGGGGGACAATGTGTAGACATAATACCTTTATGAATTGTTCGTCCTCGATTGCTTTCCTTATGTCGTAGTGCTCCTCCCCTCTGGGAAATGAACGCCAGATTGAAGGAGCGATAAAACGCGATGCCTTAGCACACGGTTGTCACTTTGAAATGACCACTTGTTTATGAAGCGAGGCGCTGATGTAACGATTCCATGGCAGTTTTGTTCAACATAGTTGTTTAACATGTGTTATCAGTTAAAGTGTTGCTGAACACTTTACTAACATGCCGTCAGTGAAAAAAAAACGTTGCTTTAAGATAAACGAAGCAACAGTTCAACCGACAATTCAAAACTGCGGCTGCATTAATGTTATTCCTGAGCGCCATAGTAGGGCTGGAATGAGAGCTTTTGTGATTCTAGGCTATGAAACATTTCCCTGTTAAATGAAGATTTTATTTGCGCAATATACAACAATGTATAACGAATATGCCTATGCTAACCGTGAGGCATCAGGAAAATGCACACAATCTAAACAAGACTATAGTTTAGTAAATGATAAATGCTAAAAATAATAGTTGATTGACCACTTCTGAAACGCACGCTGTAGAAAATAAAAAATGTTGTTTTTACGAAGAAAAAACAAAACACAACCTAGAACCTTTGATTTTTGCTGAGATATTCTGACAATACAGTAACCATGTAAACAACTTTACAGAACAATTTATAAATTGTACAGTTTAAAACTAGTGCAATTGACAAAAAAGTGCATTTGGAACCAATAAATCCAATTGCCTTTTTTATGATAAATTAACATGATCACACTGTTAAGAGAATCATTTCAGTAATATTTCTATGCAGGTAGCATATCAAACAGCATTATTTAATTGTCAAATCCTCATTATATGACTCATTTAACTGTTTTTTTTTGTTTGTTTGTTTTTTACATAATGTACTGTCACTTGCTTTTATAATGTACTATTCCTCAACACTACAGGCAGACTAGGAGCATCTTAGATGACCGTGGACGCATTCAAAGGGAGTGAGCCAAGTGGAGGAGTGCGTGAGCGAGTTGCGGGTGTATTCCGCCCATGTGAGGAATTTGTGCCAGTCAGTTTGTGAGGTACACTACTGGTGGAGGAACCTTCCGAGCTCTTGAGTTACCCAGTCGACTGAGGATGGTGACCAGAGGAGAGATTCATAGTTATATTCCTAGTTTACAAAACTGCCTCCAGACTTGATGTAAATTTGGAACCATGATCAGATCTCTTCTGGTAGACCAAATATGCAAAATACTTAAGTGAACATGGCTTCTGCGGTTTCCAAGGCCATAGGCAAGTGAGGAAAAGGAATGAGGCGACATGTTAGACAGCTTGTCCACTACCAGCATTATGACCATGTTTCTCTCAGAGGCAGGTAAGTCTGTGATGAAGTCTGTTGCAATGTGAGTCCAGGGGCGATGTGGCGGGGACTGTAGCTTTCCAGCAGGGAAAGTGCGATGGGTGCGTGACTGGGCACAGACTACACAAGACATCATGTAAAGCACGCATATCGTGAGGAAGGGAGGGCCACCAAAAGTTACGTGGTGCGAGTGATACCCAGATGTCCGTTACATAAGGTCGTATGAGCCCATTCTAGTCATGTTCCTCTGTGGGAAGCTGAAATGTATTGTGTTTCTGGGGGGCATTCCTCTGGGCTAGGGTCATCCTTCAGAGCATTCTCCAGGTCGTCTTGGAAGCGTCAACGTATGGGAGCAAGGAAGCAGCTATTAGGCAGGATGGTCTCTGGATTCGGGTTGGTCTCTCTCTTGTCATAGATCTGTGACAAGGCATCTACCTTTTGATTCTTGGAACCGGGTCTGTAAGACACAGTGAAGTTAAACCGGGAGACCACCTAGCTTGACTTGGATTGAGTCATCGAGCTGACCGTAGGTACTCTAGGTTTCGATGGTCTGTGTATACCAAGAAGGGGTGTTCAGCCCCTTCTGACCAGTGTCTCCATTGCTCTAGGGCAAGTTTGACTGCGAGAATGGCAGCCCTTGGCTATCACCAGATCAAGTTTAAAAAGATTCTACTGCCTCAGTTTTTAATAAATTATATTGAAGTCCTTGTTTTTGGTATTTGGTGATATTAGGGGTAAGGTTAAATTTGTTCAGCCTCTTCATGAAGTAGATCCTTCACATATTTATTTTGTGTTAGCACCAAGCTAATATCTCCATTTATTCATCCAGCCCAATCACGTCTCTATTCTGTCTTGCACAGATGGAGATTATTTTGCCACCATCAGTAGAGTTCCTTTGATTTATGCATAAAGTCTTGGACATCATCTCACAAACTACAATCCAGATCGCTTTCTTTCTCATTCGTGGTCTAGGTAGGTTTTTTTCCTCTGTCAAATGATCGCGTCAATTTGTCTGGGAATGTAGCCCATGGATCATAAAGGTATCCATCCATTCTGTATGAGGGTTTTGGCAGCTGTTGGACGAGGTTGAGAATTAACTTGTAGGTGAAAGTGACTGCAAGAATGCAGGTGGTCCTGGGGAGGCATCAACAGAAGTGCTACTGGTTTCAGGAGCCTAGGCTGCAAATAAAATAAATAATTTTCTGTGTAAGAATACAATGTGAATGCTTTTATATTTTAGCTTTCTCTTGAATGCAGCCTACTATCTCAGCTCCCACACAGCCAGGACTTTGCAGGCTTGAACTGAAAATCATATGTCGCCAGCCCAAGGGAATGGAAGGTCTCTTCTAGAATATCCTTCATCATCTCTGGAAGGTCAGGCAAGACCTCATTGATTGTGGTGTGTAATCATGTTTGCCCCAAGTCAGTCAGTCATTTCTGGAAGATTGTTTGTTGTAGTACAACTAAAAGGGGGGGAGGGAAACAAAACAAAAAAAACCTGCCCTTACATTGATCAAGTCAGTGCATATAAACCACCCCATTTGTTTTGAGAGCTTTCTTACATGGAATGTGTGAATTTTGGCATAGTGTCCACTACAGTGGCCAAGATAATGGGTCCTTTGCCAACACACCAATTCAGTGGAATGACTGTGCCCGTTAACAATGTATGATGGTAACAGAATAAGCTACCAAGTAGTTCATGGTAAGGCATTGCAGCCTTGAACTCTCATTGTGAATACCAGCTCTCCTCTGTGCCAAAAGAAAGCCAGCTTTCTGTACTTCCATTCCAAAATACAGACATATTACACATCCCCCCACTCATTCAAGCTGAATTAACAGTAAATTCACCTGGCTTTTGGTCCATTTAAGTCAAGATTGGCAGGAATGTAGGCTTCATGTAATCAGGAATTTAAATACTGCTTTTAAAAGATCCAGACCACTCCAGGCAAACTTGTCTTTGGGAAAAGAAAGCAAGTTGACCAGTAGTTTGAGAACATTTATTCAGAAACCATTTGCAGGGTAGACTCAATTGCCAGAGCCTGTGACCATGCAGACCCACATGACAATTCAGATGGCATGTACTGGTGGCCTGCAGCAAGTTCACAGCACAGGGCAATAGCTGCAGAGAACGCCATCCCTTAGACTCACACCACCTGAAAGCAGAACATTCCTTGATGAACCATTTCAAATCCTGGAGGATTACATCCACATGAGTGAGTGGTTTGCTACTACACAGGTTCTCCAAAACAGACTGGAGCACTCCAGTGCTTACACTTTACCTTCAAACACCCTTAGTTCCTCCCTTCACCACTACAGAACGTTCAAAAGCTGAATTGCCACCTTCCTCATCCTGGAGCTGTAGTCTGAGCTGGGGCAGGTCACCATGAGCATCTAAACAGACACGACACAGGTAGCTGTAAGATGTAGACATTAACCCTAGCCAAAATAAGTTGCAGATACAACTACAGTGGTCATCCGAGCCCTGGTAATTAAATCCCAAAAAGACACCGTAATGTCAAGAGCACTCAAACCTTCGTGGTCTCTGATCACTCGTGATAGCAACAAGCCAGTTTCACCTCGCTGCTGTCGCTCTGCTGGAGAACTTAATACTACAACATGAGATGGGTGGTCAAGTTGATTATCAGGAGAAGTCATCCACTGAAACACATAAGAAAAAAAGAAACACCAAAATACACTTACCAAGACTAAGGACAGCCATCAGGAGCACAAACACAGAGACTCTTGATGCATCCATTAGAGCCAAACAAAAGTTTAGAGAGACTGATAATAAGGAAGACTAGCTATTTCCTTGAATCGAACCGGGCTTTAAATAGCTGAACACAATCCGAGACGAGGTGCCCATCTCACCTGGCCTTCATTAACAATAATGTTAATTTAACAATAGTGTTCAGTTATTGTGTCCGCCAAACAGCGAATCTGCTGTTACGAGCTTGTTCGATGTGACGAATTCTAACGGGGGACAATGTGTAGACATAATACCTTTATGAATTGTTCGTCCTCGATTGCTTTCCTTATGTCGTAGTGCTCCTCCCCTCTGGGAAATGAACGCCAGATTGAAGGAGCGATAAAACGCGATGCCTTAGCACACGGTTGTCACTTTGAAATGACCACTTGTTTATGAAGCGAGGCGCTGATGTAACGATTCCATGGCAGTTTTGTTCAACATAGTTGTTTAACATGTGTTATCAGTTAAAGTGTTGCTGAACACTTTACTAACATGCCGTCAGTGAAAAAAAAACGTTGCTTTAAGATAAACGAAGCAACAGTTCAACCGACAATTCAAAACTGCGGCTGCATTAATGTTATTCCTGAGCGCCATAGTAGGGCTGGAATGAGAGCTTTTGTGATTCTAGGCTATGAAACATTTCCCTGCTAAATGAAGATTTTATTTGCGCAATATACAACAATGTATAACGAATATGCCTATGCTAACCGTGAGGCATCAGGAAAATGCACACAATCTAAACAAGACTATAGTTTAGTAAATGATAAATGCTAAAAATAATAGTTGATTGACCACTTCTGAAACGCACGCTGTAGAAAATAAAAAATGTTGTTTTTACGAAGAAAAAACAAAACACAACCTAGAACCTTTGATTTTTGCTGAGATATTCTGACAATACAGTAACCATGTAAACAACTTTACAGAACAATTTATAAATTGTACAGTTTAAAACTAGTGCAATTGACAAAAAAGTGCATTTGGAACCAATAAATCCAATTGCCTTTTTTATGATAAATTAACATGATCACACTGTTAAGAGAATCATTTCAGTAATATTTCTATGCAGGTAGCATATCAAACAGCATTATTTAATTGTCAAATCCTCATTATATGACTCATTTAACTGTTTTTTTTTGTTTGTTTGTTTTTTACATAATGTACTGTCACTTGCTTTTATAATGTACTATTCCTCAACACTACAGGCAGACTAGGAGCATTTAAGATGACCGTGGACGCATTCAAAGGGAGTGAGCCAAGTGGAGGAGTGCGTGAGCGAGTTGCGGGTGTATTCCGCCCATGTGAGGAATTTGTGCCAGTCAGTTTGTGAGGTACACTACTGGTGGAGGAACCTTCCGAGCTCTTGAGTTACCCAGTCGACTGAGGATGGTGACCAGAGGAGAGATTCATAGTTATATTCCTAGTTTACAAAACTGCCTCCAGACTTGATGTAAATTTGGAACCATGATCAGATCTCTTCTGGTAGACCAAATATGCAAAATACTTAAGTGAACATGGCTTCTGCGGTTTCCAAGGCCATAGGCAAGTGAGGAAAAGGAATGAGGCGACATGTTAGACAGCTTGTCCACTACCAGCATTATGACCATGTTTCTCTCAGAGGCAGGTAAGTCTGTGATGAAGTCTGTTGCAATGTGAGTCCAGGGGCGATGTGGCGGGGACTGTAGCTTTCCAGCAGGGAAAGTGCGATGGGTGCGTGACTGGGCACAGACTACACAAGACATCATGTAAAGCACGCATATCGTGAGGAAGGGAGGGCCACCAAAAGTTACGTGGTGCGAGTGATACCCAGATGTCCGTTACATAAGGTCGTATGAGCCCATTCTAGTCATGTTCCTCTGTGGGAAGCTGAAATGTATTGTGTTTCTGGGGGGCATTCCTCTGGGCTAGGGTCATCCTTCAGAGCATTCTCCAGGTCGTCTTGGAAGCGTCAACGTATGGGAGCAAGGAAGCAGCTATTAGGCAGGATGGTCTCTGGATTCGGGTTGGTCTCTCTCTTGTCATAGATCTGTGACAAGGCATCTACCTTTTGATTCTTGGAACCGGGTCTGTAAGACACAGTGAAGTTAAACCGGGAGACCACCTAGCTTGACTTGGATTGAGTCATCGAGCTGACCGTAGGTACTCTAGGTTTCGATGGTCTGTGTATACCAAGAAGGGGTGTTCAGCCCCTTCTGACCAGTGTCTCCATTGCTCTAGGGCAAGTTTGACTGCGAGAATGGCAGCCCTTGGCTATCACCAGATCAAGTTTAAAAAGATTCTACAATCCAGATCGCTTTCTTTCTCATTCGTGGTCTAGGTAGGTTTTTTTCCTCTGTCAAATGATCGCGTCAATTTGTCTGAGAAAGTAGCGCATGGATCATAAAGGTATCCATCCATTCTGTATGAGGGTTTTGGCAGCTGTTGGACGAGGTTGAGAATTAACTTGTAGGTGAAAGTGACTGCAAGAATGCAGGTGGTCCTGGGGAGGCATCAACAGAAGTGCTACTGGTTTCAGGAGCCTAGGCTGCAAATAAAATAAATAATTTTCTGTGTAAGAATACAATGTGAATGCTTTTATATTTTAGCTTTCTCTTGAATGCAGCCTACTATCTCAGCTCCCACACAGCCAGGACTTTGCAGGCTTGAACTGAAAATCATATGTCGCCAGCCCAAGGGAATGGAAGGTCTCTTCTAGAATATCCTTCATCATCTCTGGAAGGTCAGGCAAGACCTCATTGATTGTGGTGTGTAATCATGTTTGCCCCAAGTCAGTCAGTCATTTCTGAAAGATTGTTTGTTGTAGTACAACTAAAAGGGGGGGAGGGAAACAAAACAAAAAAACCTGCCCTTACATTGATCAAGTCAGTGCATATAAACCACCCCATTTGTTTTGAGAGCTTTCTTACATGGAATGTGTGAATTTTGGCATAGTTTCCACTACAGTGGCCAAGAGAATGGGTCCTTTGCCAACACACCAATTCAGTGGAATGACTGTGCCCGTTAACAATGTATGATGGTAACAGAATAAGCTACCAAGTAGTTCATGGTAAGGCATTGCAGCCTTGAACTCTCATTGTGAATACCAGCTCTCCTCTGTGCCAAAAGAAAGCCAGCTTTCTGTACTTCCATTCCAAAATACAGACATATTACACATCCCCCCACTCATTCAAGCTGAATTAACAGTAAATTCACCTGTCTTTTGGTCCATTTAAGTCAAGATTGGCAGGAATGTAGGCTTCATGTAATCAGGAATTTAAATACTGCTTTTAAAAGATCCAGACCACTCCAGGCAAACTTGTCTTTGGGAAAAGAAAGCAAGTTGACCAGTAGTTTGAGAACATTTATTCAGAAACCATTTGCAGGGTAGACTCAATTGCCAGAGCCTGTGACCATGCAGACCCACATGACAATTCAGATGGCATGTACTGGTGGCCTGCAGCAAGTTCACAGCACAGGGCAATAGCTGCAGAGAACGCCATCCCTTAGACTCACCACCTGAAAGCAGAACATTCCTTGATGAACCATTTCAAATCCTGGAGGATTACATCCACATGAGTGAGTGGTTTGCTACTACACAGGTTCTCCAAAACAGACTGGAGCACTCCAGTGCTTACACTTTACCTTCAAACACCCTTAGTTCCTCCCTTCACCACTACAGAACGTTCAAAAGCTGAATTGCCACCTTCCTCATCCTGGAGCTGTAGTCTGAGCTGGGGCAGGTCACCATGAGCATCTAAACAGACACGACACAGGTAGCTGTAAGATGTAGACATTAACCCTAGCCAAAATAAGTTGCAGATACAACTACAGTGGTCATCCGAGCCCTGGTAATTAAATCCCAAAAAGACACCGTAATGTCAAGAGCACTCAAACCTTCATGGTCTCTGATCACTCGTGATAGCAACAAGCCAGTTTCACCTCGCTGCTGTCGCTCTGCTGGAGAACTTAATACTACAACATGAGATGGGTGGTCAAGTTGATTATCAGGAGAAGTCATCCACTGAAACACATAAGAAAAAAGGAAACACCAAAATACACTTACCAAGACTAAGGACAGCCATCAGGAGCACAAACACAGAGACTCTTGATGCATCCATTAGAGCCAAACAAAAGTTTAGAGAGACTGATAATAAGGAAGACTAGCTATTTCCTTGAATCGAACCGGGCTTTAAATAGCTGAACACAATCCGAGACGAGGTGCCCATCTCACCTGGCCTTCATTAACAATAATGTTAATTTAACAATAGTGTTCAGTTATTGTGTCCGCCAAACAGCGAATCTGCTGTTACGAGCTTGTTCGATGTGACGAATTCTAACGGGGGACAATGTGTAGACATAATACCTTTATGAATTGTTCGTCCTCGATTGCTTTCCTTATGTCGTAGTGCTCCTCCCCTCTGGGAAATGAACGCCAGATTGAAGGAGCGATAAAACGCGATGCCTTAGTACACGGTTGTCACTTTGAAATGACCACTTGTTTATGAAGCGAGGCGCTGATGTAACGATTCCATGGCAGTTTTGTTCAACATAGTTGTTTAACATGTGTTATCAGTTAAAGTGTTGCTGAACACTTTACTAACATGCCGTCAGTGAAAAAAAAACGTTGCTTTAAGATAAACGAAGCAACAGTTCAACCGACAATTCAAAACTGCGGCTGCATTAATGTTATTCCTGAGCGCCATAGTAGGGCTGGAATGAGAGCTTTTGTGATTCTAGGCTATGAAACATTTCCCTGTTAAATGAAGATTTTATTTGCGCAATATACAACAATGTATAACGAATATGCCTATGCTAACCGTGAGGCATCAGGAAAATGCACACAATCTAAACAAGACTATAGTTTAGTAAATGATAAATGCTAAAAATAATAGTTGATTGACCACTTCTGAAACGCACGCTGTAGAAAATAAAAAATGTTGTTTTTACGAAGAAAAAACAAAACACAACCTAGAACCTTTGATTTTTGCTGAGATATTCTGACAATACAGTAACCATGTAAACAACTTTACAGAACAATTTATAAATTGTACAGTTTAAAACTAGTGCAATTGACAAAAAAGTGCATTTGGAACCAATAAATCCAATTGCCTTTTTTATGATAAATTAACATGATCACACTGTTAAGAGAATCATTTCAGTAATATTTCTATGCAGGTAGCATATCAAACAGCATTATTTAATTGTCAAATCCTCATTATATGACTCATTTAACTGTTTTTTTTTGTTTGTTTGTTTTTTACATAATGTACTGTCACTTGCTTTTATAATGTACTATTCCTCAACACTACAGGCAGACTAGGAGCATCTTAGATGACCGTGGACGCATTCAAAGGGAGTGAGCCAAGTGGAGGAGTGCGTGAGCGAGTTGCGGGTGTATTCCGCCCATGTGAGGAATTTGTGCCAGTCAGTTTGTGAGGTACACTACTGGTGGAGGAACCTTCCGAGCTCTTGAGTTACCCAGTCGACTGAGGATGGTGACCAGAGGAGAGATTCATAGTTATATTCCTAGTTTACAAAACTGCCTCCAGACTTGATGTAAATTTGGAACCATGATCAGATCTCTTCTGGTAGACCAAATATGCAAAATACTTAAGTGAACATGGCTTCTGCGGTTTCCAAGGCCATAGGCAAGTGAGGAAAAGGAATGAGGCGACATGTTAGACAGCTTGTCCACTACCAGCATTATGACCATGTTTCTCTCAGAGGCAGGTAAGTCTGTGATGAAGTCTGTTGCAATGTGAGTCCAGGGGCGATGTGGCGGGGACTGTAGCTTTCCAGCAGGGAAAGTGCGATGGGTGCGTGACTGGGCACAGACTACACAAGACATCATGTAAAGCACGCATATCGTGAGGAAGGGAGGGCCACCAAAAGTTACGTGGTGCGAGTGATACCCAGATGTCCGTTACATAAGGTCGTATGAGCCCATTCTAGTCATGTTCCTCTGTGGGAAGCTGAAATGTATTGTGTTTCTGGGGGGCATTCCTCTGGGCTAGGGTCATCCTTCAGAGCATTCTCCAGGTCGTCTTGGAAGCGTCAACGTATGGGAGCAAGGAAGCAGCTATTAGGCAGGATGGTCTCTGGATTCGGGTTGGTCTCTCTCTTGTCATAGATCTGTGACAAGGCATCTACCTTTTGATTCTTGGAACCGGGTCTGTAAGACACAGTGAAGTTAAACCGGGAGACCACCTAGCTTGACTTGGATTGAGTCATCGAGCTGACCGTAGGTACTCTAGGTTTCGATGGTCTGTGTATACCAAGAAGGGGTGTTCAGCCCCTTCTGCCCAGTGTCTCCATTGCTCTAGGGCAAGTTTGACTGCGAGAATGGCAGCCCTTGGCTATCACCAGATCAAGTTTAAAAAGATTCTACTGCCTCAGTTTTTAATAAATTATATTGAAGTCCTTGTTTTTGGTATTTGGTGATATTAGGGGTAAGGTTAAATTTGTTCAGCCTCTTCATGAAGTAGATCCTTCACATATTTATTTTGTGTTAGCACCAAGCTAATATCTCCATTTATTCATCCAGCCCAATCACGTCTCTATTCTGTCTTGCACAGATGGAGATTATTTTGCCACCATCAGTAGAGTTCCTTTGATTTATGCATAAAGTCTTGGACATCATCTCACAAACTACAATCCAGATCGCTTTCTTTCTCATTCGTGGTCTAGGTAGGTTTTTTTCCTCTGTCAAATGATCGCGTCAATTTGTCTGGGAATGTAGCCCATGGATCATAAAGGTATCCATCCATTCTGTATGAGGGTTTTGGCAGCTGTTGGACGAGGTTGAGAATTAACTTGTAGGTGAAAGTGACTGCAAGAATGCAGGTGGTCCTGGGGAGGCATCAACAGAAGTGCTACTGGTTTCAGGAGCCTAGGCTGCAAATAAAATAAATAATTTTCTGTGTAAGAATACAATGTGAATGCTTTTATATTTTAGCTTTCTCTTGAATGCAGCCTACTATCTCAGCTCCCACACAGCCAGGACTTTGCAGGCTTGAACTGAAAATCATATGTCGCCAGCCCAAGGGAATGGAAGGTCTCTTCTAGAATATCCTTCATCATCTCTGGAAGGTCAGGCAAGACCTCATTGATTGTGGTGTGTAATCATGTTTGCCCCAAGTCAGTCAGTCATTTCTGGAAGATTGTTTGTTGTAGTACAACTAAAAGGGGGGGAGGGAAACAAAACAAAAAAACCTGCCCTTACATTGATCAAGTCAGTGCATATAAACCACCCCATTTGTTTTGAGAGCTTTCTTACATGGAATGTGTGAATTTTGGCATAGTTTCCA
The DNA here is from genome assembly GCF_041902795.1 of Electrophorus electricus. Taxonomy (NCBI): domain Eukaryota; kingdom Metazoa; phylum Chordata; class Actinopteri; order Gymnotiformes; family Gymnotidae; genus Electrophorus; species Electrophorus electricus. The sequence goes on along the minus strand of NC_137502.1, from coordinate 36,448,773 downwards.
CTACAGTGGCCAAGAGAATGGGTCCTTTGCCAACACACCAATTCAGTGGAATGACTGTGCCCGTTAACAATGTATGATGGTAACAGAATAAGCTACCAAGTAGTTCATGGTAAGGCATTGCAGCCTTGAACTCTCATTGTAAATACCAGCTCTCCTCTGTGCCAAAAGAAAGCCAGCTTTCTGTACTTCCATTCCAAAATACAGACATATTACACATCCCCCCACTCATTCAAGCTGAATTAACAGTAAATTCACCTGTCTTTTGGTCCATTTAAGTCAAGATTGGCAGGAATGTAGGCTTCATGTAATCAGGAATTTAAATACTGCTTTTAAAAGATCCAGACCACTCCAGGCAAACTTGTCTTTGGGAAAAGAAAGCAAGTTGACCAGTAGTTTGAGAACATTTATTCAGAAACCATTTGCAGGGTAGACTCAATTGCCAGAGCCTGTGACCATGCAGACCCACATGACAATTCAGATGGCATGTACTGGTGGCCTGCAGCAAGTTCACAGCACAGGGCAATAGCTGCAGAGAACGCCATCCCTTAGACTCACACCACCTGAAAGCAGAACATTCCTTGATGAACCATTTCAAATCCTGGAGGATTACATCCACATGAGTGAGTGGTTTGCTACTACACAGGTTCTCCAAAACAGACTGGAGCACTCCAGTGCTTACACTTTACCTTCAAACACCCTTAGTTCCTCCCTTCACCACTACAGAACGTTCAAAAGCTGAATTGCCACCTTCCTCATCCTGGAGCTGTAGTCTGAGCTGGGGCAGGTCACCATGAGCATCTAAACAGACACGACACAGGTAGCTGTAAGATGTAGACATTAACCCTAGCCAAAATAAGTTGCAGATACAACTACAGTGGTCATCCGAGCCCTGGTAATTAAATCCCAAAAAGACACCGTAATGTCAAGAGCACTCAAACCTTCGTGGTCTCTGATCACTCGTGATAGCAACAAGCCAGTTTCACCTCGCTGCTGTCGCTCTGCTGGAGAACTTAATACTACAACATGAGATGGGTGGTCAAGTTGATTATCAGGAGAAGTCATCCACTGAAACACATAAGAAAAAAGGAAACACCAAAATACACTTACCAAGACTAAGGACAGCAATCAGGAGCACAAACACAGAGACTCTTGATGCATCCATTAGAGCCAAACAAAAGTTTAGAGAGACTGATAATAAGGAAGACTAGCTATTTCCTTGAATCGAACCGGGCTTTAAATAGCTGAACACAATCCGAGACGAGGTGCCCATCTCACCTGGCCTTCATTAACAATAATGTTAATTTAACAATAGTGTTCAGTTATTGTGTCCGCCAAACAGCGAATCTGCTGTTACGAGCTTGTTCGATGTGACGAATTCTAACGGGGGACAATGTGTAGACATAATACCTTTATGAATTGTTTGTCCTCGATTGCTTTCCTTATGTCGTAGTGCTCCTCCCCTCTGGGAAATGAACGCCAGATTGAAGAAGCGATAAAACGCGATGCCTTAGCACACGGTTGTCACTTTGAAATGACCACTTGTTTATGAAGCGAGGCGCTGATGTAACGATTCCATGGCAGTTTTGTTCAACATAGTTGTTTAACATGTGTTATCAGTTAAAGTGTTGCTGAACACTTTACTAACATGCCGTCAGTGAAAAAAAACCGTTGCTTTAAGATAAACGAAGCAACAGTTCAACCGACAATTCAAAACTGCGGCTGCATTAATGTTATTCCTGAGCGCCATAGTAGGGCTGGAATGAGAGCTTTTGTGATTCTAGGCTATGAAACATTTCCCTGTTAAATGAAGATTTTATTTGCGCAATATACAACAATGTATAACGAATATGCCTATGCTAACCGTGAGGCATCAGGAAAATGCACACAATCTAAACAAGACTATAGTTTAGTAAATGATAAATGCTAAAAATAATAGTTGATTGACCACTTCTGAAACGCACGCTGTAGAAAATAAAAAATGTTGTTTTTACGAAGAAAAAACAAAACACAACCTAGAACCTTTGATTTTTGCTGAGATATTCTGACAATACAGTAACCATGTAAACAACTTTACAGAACAATTTATAAATTGTACAGTTTAAAACTAGTGCAATTGACAAAAAAGTGCATTTGGAACCAATAAATCCAATTGCCTTTTTTATGATAAATTAACATGATCACACTGTTAAGAGAATCATTTCAGTAATATTTCTATGCAGGTAGCATATCAAACAGCATTATTTAATTGTCAAATCCTCATTATATGACTCATTTAACTGTTTTTTTTTGTTTGTTTGTTTTTTACATAATGTACTGTCACTTGCTTTTATAATGTACTATTCCTCAACACTACAGGCAGACTAGGAGCATCTTAGATGACCGTGGACGCATTCAAAGGGAGTGAGCCAAGTGGAGGAGTGCGTGAGCGAGTTGCGGGTGTATTCCGCCCATGTGAGGAATTTGTGCCAGTCAGTTTGTGAGGTACACTACTGGTGGAGGAACCTTCCGAGCTCTTGAGTTACCCAGTCGACTGAGGATGGTGACCAGAGGAGAGATTCATAGTTATATTCCTAGTTTACAAAACTGCCTCCAGACTTGATGTAAATTTGGAACCATGATCAGATCTCTTCTGGTAGACCAAATATGCAAAATACTTAAGTGAACATGGCTTCTGCGGTTTCCAAGGCCATAGGCAAGTGAGGAAAAGGAATGAGGCGACATGTTAGACAGCTTGTCCACTACCAGCATTATGACCATGTTTCTCTCAGAGGCAGGTAAGTCTGTGATGAAGTCTGTTGCAATGTGAGTCCAGGGGCGATGTGGCGGGGACTGTAGCTTTCCAGCAGGGAAAGTGCGATGGGTGCGTGACTGGGCACAGACTACACAAGACATCATGTAAAGCACGCATATCGTGAGGAAGGGAGGGCCACCAAAAGTTACGTGGTGCGAGTGATACCCAGATGTCCGTTACATAAGGTCGTATGAGCCCATTCTAGTCATGTTCCTCTGTGGGAAGCTGAAATGTATTGTGTTTCTGGGGGGCATTCCTCTGGGCTAGGGTCATCCTTCAGAGCATTCTCCAGGTCGTCTTGGAAGCGTCAACGTATGGGAGCAAGGAAGCAGCTATTAGGCAGGATGGTCTCTGGATTCGGGTTGGTCTCTCTCTTGTCATAGATCTGTGACAAGGCATCTACCTTTTGATTCTTGGAACCGGGTCTGTAAGACACAGTGAAGTTAAACCGGGAGACCACCTAGCTTGACTTGGATTGAGTCATCGAGCTGACCGTAGGTACTCTAGGTTTCGATGGTCTGTGTATACCAAGAAGGGGTGTTCAGCCCCTTCTGACCAGTGTCTCCATTGCTCTAGGGCAAGTTTGACTGCGAGAATGGCAGCCCTTGGCTATCACCAGATCAAGTTTAAAAAGATTCTACTGCCTCAGTTTTTAATAAATTATATTGAAGTCCTTGTTTTTGGTATTTGGTGATATTAGGGGTAAGGTTAAATTTGTTCAGCCTCTTCATGAAGTAGATCCTTCACATATTTATTTTGTGTTAGCACCAAGCTAATATCTCCATTTATTCATCCAGCCCAATCACGTCTCTATTCTGTCTTGCACAGATGGAGATTATTTTGCCACCATCAGTAGAGTTCCTTTGATTTATGCATAAAGTCTTGGACATCATCTCACAAACTACAATCCAGATCGCTTTCTTTCTCATTCGTGGTCTAGGTAGGTTTTTTTCCTCTGTCAAATGATCGCGTCAATTTGTCTGGGAATGTAGCCCATGGATCATAAAGGTATCCATCCATTCTGTATGAGGGTTTTGGCAGCTGTTGGACGAGGTTCAGAATTAACTTGTAGGTGAAAGTGACTGCAAGAATGCAGGTGGTCCTGGGGAGGCATCAACAGAAGTGCTACTGGTTTCAGGAGCCTAGGCTGCAAATAAAATAAATAATTTTCTGTGTAAGAATACAATGTGAATGCTTTTATATTTTAGCTTTCTCTTGAATGCAGCCTACTATCTCAGCTCCCACACAGCCAGGACTTTGCAGGCTTGAACTGAAAAATCATATGTCGCCAGCCCAAGGGAATGGAAGGTCTCTTCTAGAATATCCTTCATCATCTCTGGAAGGTCAGGCAAGACCTCATTGATTGTGGTGTGTAATCATGTTTGCCCCAAGTCAGTCAGTCATTTCTGGAAGATTGTTTGTTGTAGTACAACTAAAAGGGGGGGAGGGAAACAAAACAAAAAAACCTGCCCTTACATTGATCAAGTCAGTGCATATAAACCACCCCATTTGTTTTGAGAGCTTTCTTACATGGAATGTGTGAATTTTGGCATAGTTTCCACTACAGTGGCCAAGAGAATGGGTCCTTTGCCAACACACCAATTCAGTGGAATGACTGTGCCCGTTAACAATGTATGATGGTAACAGAATAAGCTACCAAGTAGTTCATGGTAAGGCATTGCAGCCTTGAACTCTCATTGTGAATACCAGCTCTCCTCTGTGCCAAAAGAAAGCCAGCTTTCTGTACTTCCATTCCAAAATACAGACATATTACACATCCCCCCACTCATTCAAGCTGAATTAACAGTAAATTCACCTGTCTTTTGGTCCATTTAAGTCAAGATTGGCAGGAATGTAGGCTTCATGTAATCAGGAATTTAAATACTGCTTTTAAAAGATCCAGACCACTCCAGGCAAACTTGTCTTTGGGAAAAGAAAGCAAGTTGACCAGTAGTTTGAGAACATTTATTCAGAAACCATTTGCAGGGTAGACTCAATTGCCAGAGCCTGTGACCATGCAGACCCACATGACAATTCAGATGGCATGTACTGGTGGCCTGCAGCAAGTTCACAGCACAGGGCAATAGCTGCAGAGAACGCCATCCCTTAGACTCACACCACCTGAAAGCAGAACATTCCTTGATGAACCATTTCAAATCCTGGAGGATTACATCCACATGAGTGAGTGGTTTGCTACTACACAGGTTCTCCAAAACAGACTGGAGCACTCCAGTGCTTACACTTTACCTTCAAACACCCTTAGTTCCTCCCTTCACCACTACAGAACGTTCAAAAGCTGAATTGCCACCTTCCTCATCCTGGAGCTGTAGTCTGAGCTGGGGCAGGTCACCATGAGCATCTAAACAGACACGACACAGGTAGCTGTAAGATGTAGACATTCACCCTAGCCAAAATAAGTTGCAGATACAACTACAGTGGTCATCCGAGCCCTGGTAATTAAATCCCAAAAAGACACCGTAATGTCAAGAGCACTCAAACCTTCGTGGTCTCTGATCACTCGTGATAGCAACAAGCCAGTTTCACCTCGCTGCTGTCGCTCTGCTGGAGAACTTAATACTACAACATGAGATGGGTGGTCAAGTTGATTATCAGGAGAAGTCATCCACTGAAACACATAAGAAAAAAGGAAACACCAAAATACACTTACCAAGACTAAGGACAGCAATCAGGAGCACAAACACAGAGACTCTTGATGCATCCATTAGAGCCAAACAAAAGTTTAGAGAGACTGATAATAAGGAAGACTAGCTATTTCCTTGAATCGAACCGGGCTTTAAATAGCTGAACACAATCCGAGACGAGGTGCCCATCTCACCTGGCCTTCATTAACAATAATGTTAATTTAACAATAGTGTTCAGTTATTGTGTCCGCCAAACAGCGAATCTGCTGTTACGAGCTTGTTCGATGTGACGAATTCTAACGGGGGACAATGTGTAGACATAATACCTTTATGAATTGTTCGTCCTCGATTGCTTTCCTTATGTCGTAGTGCTCCTCCCCTCTGGGAAATGAACGCCAGATTGAAGGAGCGATAAAACGCGATGCCTTAGCACACGGTTGTCACTTTGAAATGACCACTTGTTTATGAAGCGAGGCGCTGATGTAACGATTCCATGGCAGTTTTGTTCAACATAGTTGTTTAACATGTGTTATCAGTTAAAGTGTTGCTGAACACTTTACTAACATGCCGTCAGTGAAAAAAAAACGTTGCTTTAAGATAAACGAAGCAACAGTTCAACCGACAATTCAAAACTGCGGCTGCATTAATGTTATTCCTGAGCGCCATAGTAGGGCTGGAATGAGAGCTTTTGTGATTCTAGGCTATGAAACATTTCCCTGTTAAATGAAGATTTTATTTGCGCAATATACAACAATGTATAACGAATATGCCTATGCTAACCGTGAGGCATCAGGAAAATGCACACAATCTAAACAAGACTATAGTTTAGTAAATGATAAATGCTAAAAATAATAGTTGATTGACCACTTCTGAAACGCACGCTGTAGAAAATAAAAAATGTTGTTTTTACGAAGAAAAAACAAAACACAACCTAGAACCTTTGATTTTTGCTGAGATATTCTGACAATACAGTAACCATGTAAACAACTTTACAGAACAATTTATAAATTGTACAGTTTAAAACTAGTGCAATTGACAAAAAAGTGCATTTGGAACCAATAAATCCAATTGCCTTTTTTATGATAAATTAACATGATCACACTGTTAAGAGAATCATTTCAGTAATATTTCTATGCAGGTAGCATATCAAACAGCATTATTTAATTGTCAAATCCTCATTATATGACTCATTTAACTGTTTTTTTTTGTTTGTTTGTTTTTTACATAATGTACTGTCACTTGCTTTTATAATGTACTATTCCTCAACACTACAGGCAGACTAGGAGCATCTTAGATGACCGTGGACGCATTCAAAGGGAGTGAGCCAAGTGGAGGAGTGCGTGAGCGAGTTGCGGGTGTATTCCGCCCATGTGAGGAATTTGTGCCAGTCAGTTTGTGAGGTACACTACTGGTGGAGGAACCTTCCGAGCTCTTGAGTTACCCAGTCGACTGAGGATGGTGACCAGAGGAGAGATTCATAGTTATATTCCTAGTTTACAAAACTGCCTCCAGACTTGATGTAAATTTGGAACCATGATCAGATCTCTTCTGGTAGACCAAATATGCAAAATACTTAAGTGAACATGGCTTCTGCGGTTTCCAAGGCCATAGGCAAGTGAGGAAAAGGAATGAGGCGACATGTTAGACAGCTTGTCCACTACCAGCATTATGACCATGTTTCTCTCAGAGGCAGGTAAGTCTGTGATGAAGTCTGTTGCAATGTGAGTCCAGGGGCGATGTGGCGGGGACTGTAGCTTTCCAGCAGGGAAAGTGCGATGGGTGCGTGACTGGGCACAGACTACACAAGACATCATGTAAAGCACGCATATCGTGAGGAAGGGAGGGCCACCAAAAGTTACGTGGTGCGAGTGATACCCAGATGTCCGTTACATATGGTCGTATGAGCCCATTCTAGTCATGTTCCTCTGTGGGAAGCTGAAATGTATTGTGTTTCTGGGGGGCATTCCTCTGGGCTAGGGTCATCCTTCAGAGCATTCTCCAGGTCGTCTTGGAAGCGTCAACGTATGGGAGCAAGGAAGCAGCTATTAGGCAGGATGGTCTCTGGATTCGGGTTGGTCTCTCTCTTGTCATAGATCTGTGACAAGGCATCTACCTTTTGATTCTTGGAACCGGGTCTGTAAGACACAGTGAAGTTAAACCGGGAGACCACCTAGCTTGACTTGGATTGAGTCATCGAGCTGACCGTAGGTACTCTAGGTTTCGATGGTCTGTGTATACCAAGAAGGGGTGTTCAGCCCCTTCTGACCAGTGTCTCCATTGCTCTAGGGCAAGTTTGACTGCGAGAATGGCAGCCCTTGGCTATCACCAGATCAAGTTTAAAAAGATTCTACTGCCTCAGTTTTTAATAAATTATATTGAAGTCCTTGTTTTTGGTATTTGGTGATATTAGGGGTAAGGTTAAATTTGTTCAGCCTCTTCATGAAGTAGATCCTTCACATATTTATTTTGTGTTAGCACCAAGCTAATATCTCCATTTATTCATCCAGCCCAATCACGTCTCTATTCTGTCTTGCACAGATGGAGATTATTTTGCCACCATCAGTAGAGTTCCTTTGATTTATGCATAAAGTCTTGGACATCATCTCACAAACTACAATCCAGATCGCTTTCTTTCTCATTCGTGGTCTAGGTAGGTTTTTTTCCTCTGTCAAATGATCGCGTCAATTTGTCTGGGAATGTAGCCCATGGATCATAAAGGTATCCATCCATTCTGTATGAGGGTTTTGGCAGCTGTTGGACGAGGTTGAGAATTAACTTGTAGGTGAAAGTGACTGCAAGAATGCAGGTGGTCCTGGGGAGGCATCAACAGAAGTGCTACTGGTTTCAGGAGCCTAGGCTGCAAATAAAATAAATAATTTTCTGTGTAAGAATACAATGTGAATGCTTTTATATTTTAGCTTTCTCTTGAATGCAGCCTACTATCTCAGCTCCCACACAGCCAGGACTTTGCAGGCTTGAACTGAAAATCATATGTCGCCAGCCCAAGGGAATGGAAGGTCTCTTCTAGAATATCCTTCATCATCTCTGGAAGGTCAGGCAAGACCTCATTGATTGTGGTGTGTAATCATGTTTGCCCCAAGTCAGTCAGTCATTTCTGGAAGATTGTTTGTTGTAGTACAACTAAAAGGGGGGGAGGGAAACAAAACAAAAAAACCTGCCCTTACATTGATCAAGTCAGTGCATATAAACCACCCCATTTGTTTTGAGAGCTTTCTTACATGGAATGTGTGAATTTTGGCATAGTTTCCACTACAGTGGCCAAGAGAATGGGTCCTTTGCCAACACACCAATTCAGTGGAATGACTGTGCCCGTTAACAATGTATGATGGTAACAGAATAAGCTACCAAGTAGTTCATGGTAAGGCATTGCAGCCTTGAACTCTCATTGTGAATACCAGCTCTCCTCTGTGCCAAAAGAAAGCCAGCTTTCTGTACTTCCATTCCAAAATACAGACATATTACACATCCCCCCACTCATTCAAGCTGAATTAACAGTAAATTCACCTGTCTTTTGGTCCATTTAAGTCAAGATTGGCAGGAATGTAGGCTTCATGTAATCAGGAATTTAAATACTGCTTTTAAAAGATCCAGACCACTCCAGGCAAACTTGTCTTTGGGAAAAGAAAGCAAGTTGACCAGTAGTTTGAGAACATTTATTCAGAAACCATTTGCAGGGTAGACTCAATTGCCAGAGCCTGTGACCATGCAGACCCACATGACAATTCAGATGGCATGTACTGGTGGCCTGCAGCAAGTTCACAGCACAGGGCAATAGCTGCAGAGAACGCCATCCCTTAGACTCACACCACCTGAAAGCAGAACATTCCTTGATGAACCATTTCAAATCCTGGAGGATTACATCCACATGAGTGAGTGGTTTGCTACTACACAGGTTCTCCAAAACAGACTGGAGCACTCCAGTGCTTACACTTTACCTTCAAACACCCTTAGTTCCTCCCTTCACCACTACAGAACGTTCAAAAGCTGAATTGCCACCTTCCTCATCCTGGAGCTGTAGTCTGAGCTGGGGCAGGTCACCATGAGCATCTAAACAGACACGACACAGGTAGCTGTAAGATGTAGACATTAACCCTAGCCAAAATAAGTTGCAGATACAACTACAGTGGTCATCCGAGCCCTGGTAATTAAATCCCAAAAAGACACCGTAATGTCAAGAGCACTCAAACCTTCGTGGTCTCTGATCACTCGTGATAGCAACAAGCCAGTTTCACCTCGCTGCTGTCGCTCTGCTGGAGAACTTAATACTACAACATGAGATGGGTGGTCAAGTTGATTATCAGGAGAAGTCATCCACTGAAACACATAAGAAAAAAGGAAACACCAAAATACACTTACCAAGACTAAGGACAGCAATCAGGAGCACAAACACAGAGACTCTTGATGCATCCATTAGAGCCAAACAAAAGTTTAGAGAGACTGATAATAAGGAAGACTAGCCATTTCCTTGAATCGAACCGGGCTTTAAATAGCTGAACACAATCCGAGACGAGGTGCCCATCTCACCTGGCCTTCATTAACAATAATGTTAATTTAACAATAGTGTTCAGTTATTGTGTCCGCCAAACAGCGAATCTGCTGTTACGAGCTTGTTCGATGTGACGAATTCTAACGGGGGACAATGTGTAGACATAATACCTTTATGAATTGTTCGTCCTCGATTGCTTTCCTTATGTCGTAGTGCTCCTCCCCTCTGGGAAATGAACGCCAGATTGAAGGAGCGATAAAACGCGATGCCTTAGCACACGGTTGTCACTTTGAAATGACCACTTGTTTATGAAGCGAGGCGCTGATGTAACGATTCCATGGCAGTTTTGTTCAACATAGTTGTTTAACATGTGTTATCAGTTAAAGTGTTGCTGAACACTTTACTAACATGCCGTCAGTGAAAAAAAACCGTTGCTTTAAGATAAACGAAGCAACAGTTCAACCGACAATTCAAAACTGCGGCTGCATTAATGTTATTCCTGAGCGCCATAGTAGGGCTGGAATGAGAGCTTTTGTGATTCTAGGCTATGAAACATTTCCCTGTTAAATGAAGATTTTATTTGCGCAATATACAACAATGTATAACGAATATGCCTATGCTAACCGTGAGGCATCAGGAAAATGCACACAATCTAAACAAGACTATAGTTTAGTAAATGATAAATGCTAAAAATAATAGTTGATTGACCACTTCTGAAACGCACGCTGTAGAAAATAAAAAATGTTGTTTTTACGAAGAAAAAACAAAACACAACCTAGAACCTTTGATTTTTGCTGAGATATTCTGACAATACAGTAACCATGTAAACAACTTTACAGAACAATTTATAAATTGTACAGTTTAAAACTAGTGCAATTGACAAAAAAGTGCATTTGGAACCAATAAATCCAATTGCCTTTTTTATGATAAATTAACATGATCACACTGTTAAGAGAATCATTTCAGTAATATTTCTATGCAGGTAGCATATCAAACAGCATTATTTAATTGTCAAATCCTCATTATATGACTCATTTAACTGTTTTTTTTTGTTTGTTTGTTTTTTACATAATGTACTGTCACTTGCTTTTATAATGTACTATTCCTCAACACTACAGGCAGACTAGGAGCATCTTAGATGACCGTGGACGCATTCAAAGGGAGTGAGCCAAGTGGAGGAGTGCGTGAGCGAGTTGCGGGTGTATTCCGCCCATGTGAGGAATTTGTGCCAGTCAGTTTGTGAGGTACACTACTGGTGGAGGAACCTTCCGAGCTCTTGAGTTACCCAGTCGACTGAGGATGGTGACCAGAGGAGAGATTCATAGTTATATTCCTAGTTTACAAAACTGCCTCCAGACTTGATGTAAATTTGGAACCATGATCAGATCTCTTCTGGTAGACCAAATATGCAAAATACTTAAGTGAACATGGCTTCTGCGGTTTCCAAGGCCATAGGCAAGTGAGGAAAAGGAATGAGGCGACATGTTAGACAGCTTGTCCACTACCAGCATTATGACCATGTTTCTCTCAGAGGCAGGTAAGTCTGTGATGAAGTCTGTTGCAATGTGAGTCCAGGGGCGATGTGGCGGGGACTGTAGCTTTCCAGCAGGGAAAGTGCGATGGGTGCGTGACTGGGCACAGACTACACAAGACATCATGTAAAGCACGCATATCGTGAGGAAGGGAGGGCCACCAAAAGTTACGTGGTGCGAGTGATACCCAGATGTCCGTTACATAAGGTCGTATGAGCCCATTCTAGTCATGTTCCTCTGTGGGAAGCTGAAATGTATTGTGTTTCTGGGGGGCATTCCTCTGGGCTAGGGTCATCCTTCAGAGCATTCTCCAGGTCGTCTTGGAAGCGTCAACGTATGGGAGCAAGGAAGCAGCTATTAGGCAGGATGGTCTCTGGATTCGGGTTGGTCTCTCTCTTGTCATAGATCTGTGACAAGGCATCTACCTTTTGATTCTTGGAACCGGGTCTGTAAGACACAGTGAAGTTAAACCGGGAGACCACCTAGCTTGACTTGGATTGAGTCATCGAGCTGACCGTAGGTACTCTAGGTTTCGATGGTCTGTGTATACCAAGAAGGGGTGTTCAGCCCCTTCTGACCAGTGTCTCCATTGCTCTAGGGCAAGTTTGACTGCGAGAATGGCAGCCCTTGGCTATCACCAGATCAAGTTTAAAAAGATTCTACTGCCTCAGTTTTTAATAAATTATATTGAAGTCCTTGTTTTTGGTATTTGGTGATATTAGGGGTAAGGTTAAATTTGTTCAGCCTCTTCATGAAGTAGATCCTTCACATATTTATTTTGTGTTAGCACCAAGCTAATATCTCCATTTATTCATCCAGCCCAATCACGTCTCTATTCTGTCTTGCACAGATGGAGATTATTTTGCCACCATCAGTAGAGTTCCTTTGATTTATGCATAAAGTCTTGGACATCATCTCACAAACTACAATCCAGATCGCTTTCTTTCTCATTCGTGGTCTAGGTAGGTTTTTTTCCTCTGTCAAATGATCGCGTCAATTTGTCTGGGAATGTAGCCCATGGATCATAAAGGTATCCATCCATTCTGTATGAGGGTTTTGGCAGCTGTTGGACGAGGTTGAGAATTAACTTGTAGGTGAAAGTGACTGCAAGAATGCAGGTGGTCCTGGGGAGGCATCAACAGAAGTGCTACTGGTTTCAGGAGCCTAGGCTGCAAATAAAATAAATAATTTTCTGTGTAAGAATACAATGTGAATGCTTTTATATTTTAGCTTTCTCTTGAATGCAGCCTACTATCTCAGCTCCCACGCAGCCAGGACTTTGCAGGCTTGAACTGAAAATCATATGTCGCCAGCCCAAGGGAATGGAAGGTCTCTTCTAGAATATCCTTCATCATCTCTGGAAGGTCAGGCAAGACCTCATTGATTGTGGTGTGTAATCATGTTTGCCCCAAGTCAGTCAGTCATTTCTGGAAGATTGTTTGTTGTAGTACAACTAAAAGGGGGGGAGGGAAACAAAACAAAAAAACCTGCCCTTACATTGATCAAGTCAGTGCATATAAACCACCCCATTTGTTTTGAGAGCTTTCTTACATGGAATGTGTGAATTTTGGCATAGTTTCCACTACAGTGGCCAAGAGAATGGGTCCTTTGCCAACACACCAATTCAGTGGAATGACTGTGCCCGTTAACAATGTATGATGGTAACAGAATAAGCTACCAAGTAGTTCATGGTAAGGCATTGCAGCCTTGAACTCTCATTGTGAATACCAGCTCTCCTCTGTGCCAAAAGAAAGCCAGCTTTCTGTACTTCCATTCCAAAATACAGACATATTACACATCCCCCCACTCATTCAAGCTGAATTAACAGTAAATTCACCTGTCTTTTGGTCCATTTAAGTCAAGATTGGCAGGAATGTAGGCTTCATGTAATCAGGAATTTAAATACTGCTTTTAAAAGATCCAGACCACTCCAGGCAAACTTGTCTTTGGGAAAAGAAAGCAAGTTGACCAGTAGTTTGAGAACATTTATTCAGAAACCATTTGCAGGGTAGACTCAATTGCCAGAGCCTGTGACCATGCAGACCCACATGACAATTCAGATGGCATGTACTGGTGGCCTGCAGCAAGTTCACAGCACAGGGCAATAGCTGCAGAGAACGCCATCCCTTAGACTCACACCACCTGAAAGCAGAACATTCCTTGATGAACCATTTCAAATCCTGGAGGATTACATCCACATGAGTGAGTGGTTTGCTACTACACAGGTTCTCCAAAACAGACTGGAGCACTCCAGTGCTTACACTTTACCTTCAAACACCCTTAGTTCCTCCCTTCACCACTACAGAACGTTCAAAAGCTGAATTGCCACCTTCCTCATCCTGGAGCTGTAGTCTGAGCTGGGGCAGGTCACCATGAGCATCTAAACAGACACGACACAGGTAGCTGTAAGATGTAGACATTAACCCTAGCCAAAATAAGTTGCAGATACAACTACAGTGGTCATCCGAGCCCTGGTAATTAAATCCCAAAAAGACACCGTAATGTCAAGAGCACTCAAACCTTCGTGGTCTCTGATCACTCGTGATAGCAACAAGCCAGTTTCACCTCGCTGCTGTCGCTCTGCTGGAGAACTTAATACTACAACATGAGATGGGTGGTCAAGTTGATTATCAGGAGAAGTCATCCACTCAAACACATAAGAAAAAAGGAAACACCAAAATACACTTACCAAGACTAAGGACAGCAATCAGGAGCACAAACACAGAGACTCTTGATGCATCCATTAGAGCCAAACAAAAGTTTAGAGAGACTGATAATAAGGAAGACTAGCTATTTCCTTGAATCGAACCGGGCTTTAAATAGCTGAACACAATCCGAGACGAGGTGCCCATCTCACCTGGCCTTCATTAACAATAATGCTAATTTAACAATAGTGTTCAGTTATTGTGTCCGCCAAACAGCGAATCTGCTGTTACGAGCTTGTTCGATGTGACGAATTCTAACGGGGGACAATGTGTAGACATAATACCTTTATGAATTGTTCGTCCTCGATTGCTTTCCTTATGTCGTAGTGCTCCTCCCGTCTGGGAAATGAACGCCAGATTGAAGGAGCGATAAAACGCGATGCCTTAGCACACGGTTGTCACTTTGAAATGACCACTTGTTTATGAAGCGAGGCGCTGATGTAACGATTCCATGGCAGTTTTGTTCAACATAGTTGTTTAACATGTGTTATCAGTTAAAGTGTTGCTGAACACTTTACTAACATGCCGTCAGTGAAAAAAAAACGTTGCTTTAAGATAAACGAAGCAACAGTTCAACCGACAATTCAAAACTGCGGCTGCATTAATGTTATTCCTGAGCGCCATAGTAGGGCTGGAATGAGAGCTTTTGTGATTCTAGGCTATGAAACATTTCCCTGTTAAATGAAGATTTTATTTGCGCAATATACAACAATGTATAACGAATATGCCTATGCTAACCGTGAGGCATCAGGAAAATGCACACAATCTAAACAAGACTATAGTTTAGTAAATGATAAATGCTAAAAATAATAGTTGATTGACCACTTCTGAAACGCACGCTGTAGAAAATAAAAAATGTTGGTTTTACGAAGAAAAAACAAAACACAACCTAGAACCTTTGATTTTTGCTGAGATATTCTGACAATACAGTAACCATGTAAACAACTTTACAGAACAATTTATAAATTGTACAGTTTAAAACTAGTGCAATTGACAAAAAAGTGCATTTGGAACCAATAAATCCAATTGCCTTTTTTATGATAAATTAACATGATCACACTGTTAAGAGAATCATTTCAGTAATATTTCTATGCAGGTAGCATATCAAACAGCATTATTTAATTGTCAAATCCTCATTATATGACTCATTTAACTGTTTTTTTTTGTTTGTTTGTTTTTTACATAATGTACTGTCACTTGCTTTTATAATGTACTATTCCTCAACACTACAGGCAGACTAGGAGCATTTAAGATGACCGTGGACGCATTCAAAGGGAGTGAGCCAAGTGGAGGAGTGCGTGAGCGAGTTGCGGGTGTATTCCGCCCATGTGAGGAATTTGTGCCAGTCAGTTTGTGAGGTACACTACTGGTGGAGGAACCTTCCGAGCTCTTGAGTTACCCAGTCGACTGAGGATGGTGACCAGAGGAGAGATTCATAGTTATATTCCTAGTTTACAAAACTGCCTCCAGACTTGATGTAAATTTGGAACCATGATCAGATCTCTTCTGGTAGACCAAATATGCAAAATACTTAAGTGAACATGGCTTCTGCGGTTTCCAAGGCCATAGGCAAGTGAGGAAAAGGAATGAGGCGACATGTTAGACAGCTTGTCCACTACCAGCATTATGACCATGTTTCTCTCAGAGGCAGGTAAGTCTGTGATGAAGTCTGTTGCAATGTGAGTCCAGGGGCGATGTGGCGGGGACTGTAGCTTTCCAGCAGGGAAAGTGCGATGGGTGCGTGACTGGGCACAGACTACACAAGACATCATGTAAAGCACGCATATCGTGAGGAAGGGAGGGCCACCAAAAGTTACGTGGTGCGAGTGATACCCAGATGTCCGTTACATAAGGTCGTATGAGCCCATTCTAGTCATGTTCCTCTGTGGGAAGCTGAAATGTATTGTGTTTCTGGGGGGCATTCCTCTGGGCTAGGGTCATCCTTCAGAGCATTCTCCAGGTCGTCTTGGAAGCGTCAACGTATGGGAGCAAGGAAGCAGCTATTAGGCAGGATGGTCTCTGGATTCGGGTTGGTCTCTCTCTTGTCATAGATCTGTGACAAGGCATCTACCTTTTGATTCTTGGAACCGGGTCTGTAAGACACAGTGAAGTTAAACCGGGAGACCACCTAGCTTGACTTGGATTGAGTCATCGAGCTGACCGTAGGTACTCTAGGTTTCGATGGTCTGTGTATACCAAGAAGGGGTGTTCAGCCCCTTCTGACCAGTGTCTCCATTGCTCTAGGGCAAGTTTGACTGCGAGAATGGCAGCCCTTGGCTATCACCAGATCAAGTTTAAAAAGATTCTACAATCCAGATCGCTTTCTTTCTCATTCGTGGTCTAGGTAGGTTTTTTTCCTCTGTCAAATGATCGCGTCAATTTGTCTGAGAAAGTAGCCCATGGATCATAAAGGTATCCATCCATTCTGTATGAGGGTTTTGGCAGCTGTTGGACGAGGTTGAGAATTAACTTGTAGGTGAAAGTGACTGCAAGAATGCAGGTGGTCCTGGGGAGGCATCAACAGAAGTGCTACTGGTTTCAGGAGCCTAGGCTGCAAATAAAATAAATAATTTTCTGTGTAAGAATACAATGTGAATGCTTTTATATTTTAGCTTTCTCTTGAATGCAGCCTACTATCTCAGCTCCCACACAGCCAGGACTTTGCAGGCTTGAACTGAAAATCATATGTCGCCAGCCCAAGGGAATGGAAGGTCTCTTCTAGAATATCCTTCATCATCTCTGGAAGGTCAGGCAAGACCTCATTGATTGTGGTGTGTAATCATGTTTGCCCCAAGTCAGTCAGTCATTTCTGGAAGATTGTTTGTTGTAGTACAACTAAAAGGGGGGGAGGGAAACAAAACAAAAAAACCTGCCCTTACATTGATCAAGTCAGTGCATATAAACCACCCCATTTGTTTTGAGAGCTTTCTTACATGGAATGTGTGAATTTTGGCATAGTTTCCACTACAGTGGCCAAGAGAATGGGTCCTTTGCCAACACACCAATTCAGTGGAATGACTGTGCCCGTTAACAATGTATGATGGTAACAGAATAAGCTACCAAGTAGTTCATGGTAAGGCATTGCAGCCTTGAACTCTCATTGTGAATACCAGCTCTCCTCTGTGCCAAAAGAAAGCCAGCTTTCTGTACTTCCATTCCAAAATACAGACATATTACACATCCCCCCACTCATTCAAGCTGAATTAACAGTAAATTCACCTGTCTTTTGGTCCATTTAAGTCAAGATTGGCAGGAATGTAGGCTTCATGTAATCAGGAATTTAAATACTGCTTTTAAAAGATCCAGACCACTCCAGGCAAACTTGTCTTTGGGAAAAGAAAGCAAGTTGACCAGTAGTTTGAGAACATTTATTCAGAAACCATTTGCAGGGTAGACTCAATTGCCAGAGCCTGTGACCATGCAGACCCACATGACAATTCAGATGGCATGTACTGGTGGCCTGCAGCAAGTTCACAGCACAGGGCAATAGCTGCAGAGAATGCCATCCCTTAGACTCACACCACCTGAAAGCAGAACATTCCTTGATGAACCATTTCAAATCCTGGAGGATTACATCCACATGAGTGAGTGGTTTGCTACTACACAGGTTCTCCAAAACAGACTGGAGCACTCCAGTGCTTACACTTTACCTTCAAACACCCTTAGTTCCTCCCTTCACCACTACAGAACGTTCAAAAGCTGAATTGCCACCTTCCTCATCCTGGAGCTGTAGTCTGAGCTGGGGCAGGTCACCATGAGCATCTAAACAGACACGACACAGGTAGCTGTAAGATGTAGACATTAACCCTAGCCAAAATAAGTTGCAGATAACTACAGTGGTCATCCGAGCCCTGGTAATTAAATCCCAAAAAGACACCGTAATGTCAAGAGCACTCAAACCTTCGTGGTCTCTGATCACTCGTGATAGCAACAAGCCAGTTTCACCTCGCTGCTGTCGCTCTGCTGGAGAACTTAATACTACAACATGAGATGGGTGGTCAAGTTGATTATCAGGAGAAGTCATCCACTGAAACACATAAGAAAAAAGGAAACACCAAAATACACTTACCAAGACTAAGGACAGCCATCAGGAGCACAAACACAGAGACTCTTGATGCATCCATTAGAGCCAAACAAAAGTTTAGAGAGACTGATAATAAGGAAGACTAGCCATTTCCTTGAATCGAACCGGGCTTTAAATAGCTGAACACAATCCGAGACGAGGTGCCCATCTCACCTGGCCTTCATTAACAATAATGTTAATTTAACAATAGTGTTCAGTTATTGTGTCCGCCAAACAGCGAATCTGCTGTTACGAGCTTGTTCGATGTGACGAATTCTAACGGGGGACAATGTGTAGACATAATACCTTTATGAATTGTTCGTCCTCGATTGCTTTCCTTATGTCGTAGTGCTCCTCCCCTCTGGGAAATGAACGCCAGATTGAAGGAGCGATAAAACGCGATGCCTTAGCACACGGTTGTCACTTTGAAATGACCACTTGTTTATGAAGCGAGGCGCTGATGTAACGATTCCATGGCAGTTTTGTTCAACATAGTTGTTTAACATGTGTTATCAGTTAAAGTGTTGCTGAACACTTTACTAACATGCCGTCAGTGAAAAAAAAACGTTGCTTTAAGATAAACGAAGCAACAGTTCAACCGACAATTCAAAACTGCGGCTGCATTAATGTTATTCCTGAGCGCCATAGTAGGGCTGGAATGAGAGCTTTTGTGATTCTAGGCTATGAAACATTTCCCTGTTAAATGAAGATTTTATTTGCGCAATATACAACAATGTATAACGAATATGCCTATGCTAACCGTGAGGCATCAGGAAAATGCACACAATCTAAACAAGACTATAGTTTAGTAAATGATAAATGCTAAAAATAATAGTTGATTGACCACTTCTGAAACGCACGCTGTAGAAAATAAAAAATGTTGTTTTTACGAAGAAAAAACAAAACACAACCTAGAACCTTTGATTTTTGCTGAGATATTCTGACAATACAGTAACCATGTAAACAACTTTACAGAACAATTTATAAATTGTACAGTTTAAAACTAGTGCAATTGACAAAAAAGTGCATTTGGAACCAATAAATCCAATTGCCTTTTTTATGATAAATTAACATGATCACACTGTTAAGAGAATCATTTCAGTAATATTTCTATGCAGGTAGCATATCAAACAGCATTATTTAATTGTCAAATCCTCATTATATGACTCATTTAACTGTTTTTTTTTGTTTGTTTGTTTTTTACATAATGTACTGTCACTTGCTTTTATAATGTACTATTCCTCAACACTACAGGCAGACTAGGAGCATCTTAGATGACCGTGGACGCATTCAAAGGGAGTGAGCCAAGTGGAGGAGTGCGTGAGCGAGTTGCGGGTGTATTCCGCCCATGTGAGGAATTTGTGCCAGTCAGTTTGTGAGGTACACTACTGGTGGAGGAACCTTCCGAGCTCTTGAGTTACCCAGTCGACTGAGGATGGTGACCAGAGGAGAGATTCATAGTTATATTCCTAGTTTACAAAACTGCCTCCAGACTTGATGTAAATTTGGAACCATGATCAGATCTCTTCTGGTAGACCAAATATGCAAAATACTTAAGTGAACATGGCTTCTGCGGTTTCCAAGGCCATAGGCAAGTGAGGAAAAGGAATGAGGCGACATGTTAGACAGCTTGTCCACTACCAGCATTATGACCATGTTTCTCTCAGAGGCAGGTAAGTCTGTGATGAAGTCTGTTGCAATGTGAGTCCAGGGGCGATGTGGCGGGGACTGTAGCTTTCCAGCAGGGAAAGTGCGATGGGTGCGTGACTGGGCACAGACTACACAAGACATCATGTAAAGCACGCATATCGTGAGGAAGGGAGGGCCACCAAAAGTTACGTGGTGCGAGTGATACCCAGATGTCCGTTACATAAGGTCGTATGAGCCCATTCTAGTCATGTTCCTCTGTGGGAAGCTGAAATGTATTGTGTTTCTGGGGGGCATTCCTCTGGGCTAGGGTCATCCTTCAGAGCATTCTCCAGGTCGTCTTGGAAGCGTCAACGTATGGGAGCAAGGAAGCAGCTATTAGGCAGGATGGTCTCTGGATTCGGGTTGGTCTCTCTCTTGTCATAGATCTGTGACAAGGCATCTACCTTTTGATTCTTGGAACCGGGTCTGTAAGACACAGTGAAGTTAAACCGGGAGACCACCTAGCTTGACTTGGATTGAGTCATCGAGCTGACCGTAGGTACTCTAGGTTTCGATGGTCTGTGTATACCAAGAAGGGGTGTTCAGCCCCTTCTGACCAGTGTCTCCATTGCTCTAGGGCAAGTTTGACTGCGAGAATGGCAGCCCTTGGCTATCACCAGATCAAGTTTAAAAAGATTCTACTGCCTCAGTTTTTAATAAATTATATTGAAGTCCTTGTTTTTGGTATTTGGTGATATTAGGGGTAAGGTTAAATTTGTTCAGCCTCTTCATGAAGTAGATCCTTCACATATTTATTTTGTGTTAGCACCAAGCTAATATCTCCATTTATTCATCCAGCCCAATCACGTCTCTATTCTGTCTTGCACAGATGGAGATTATTTTGCCACCATCAGTAGAGTTCCTTTGATTTATGCATAAAGTCTTGGACATCATCTCACAAACTACAATCCAGATCGCTTTCTTTCTCATTCGTGGTCTAGGTAGGTTTTTTTCCTCTGTCAAATGATCGCGTCAATTTGTCTGGGAATGTAGCCCATGGATCATAAAGGTATCCATCCATTCTGTATGAGGGTTTTGGCAGCTGTTGGACGAGGTTGAGAATTAACTTGTAGGTGAAAGTGACTGCAAGAATGCAGGTGGTCCTGGGGAGGCATCAACAGAAGTGCTACTGGTTTCAGGAGCCTAGGCTGCAAATAAAATAAATAATTTTCTGTGTAAGAATACAATGTGAATGCTTTTATATTTTAGCTTTCTCTTGAATGCAGCCTACTATCTCAGCTCCCACACAGCCAGGACTTTGCAGGCTTGAACTGAAAATCATATGTCGCCAGCCCAAGGGAATGGAAGGTCTCTTCTAGAATATCCTTCATCATCTCTGGAAGGTCAGGCAAGACCTCATTGATTGTGGTGTGTAATCATGTTTGCCCCAAGTCAGTCAGTCATTTCTGGAAGATTGTTTGTTGTAGTACAACTAAAAGGGGGGGAGGGAAACAAAACAAAAAAACCTGCCCTTACATTGATCAAGTCAGTGCATATAAACCACCCCATTTGTTTTGAGAGCTTTCTTACATGGAATGTGTGAATTTTGGCATAGTTTCCACTACAGTGGCCAAGAGAATGGGTCCTTTGCCAACACACCAATTCAGTGGAATGACTGTGCCCGTTAACAATGTATGATGGTAACAGAATAAGCTACCAAGTAGTTCATGGTAAGGCATTGCAGCCTTGAACTCTCATTGTGAATACCAGCTCTCCTCTGTGCCAAAAGAAAGCCAGCTTTCTGTACTTCCATTCCAAAATACAGACATATTACACATCCCCCCACTCATTCAAGCTGAATTAACAGTAAATTCACCTGGCTTTTGGTCCATTTAAGTCAAGATTGGCAGGAATGTAGGCTTCATGTAATCAGGAATTTAAATACTGCTTTTAAAAGATCCAGACCACTCCAGGCAAACTTGTCTTTGGGAAAAGAAAGCAAGTTGACCAGTAGTTTGAGAACATTTATTCAGAAACCATTTGCAGGGTAGACTCAATTGCCAGAGCCTGTGACCATGCAGACCCACATGACAATTCAGATGGCATGTACTGGTGGCCTGCAGCAAGTTCACAGCACAGGGCAATAGCTGCAGAGAACGCCATCCCTTAGACTCACACCTCCTGAAAGCAGAACATTCCTTGATGAACCATTTCAAATCCTGGAGGATTACATCCACATGAGTGAGTGGTTTGCTACTACACAGGTTCTCCAAAACAGACTGGAGCACTCCAGTGCTTACACTTTACCTTCAAACACCCTTAGTTCCTCCCTTCACCACTACAGAACGTTCAAAAGCTGAATTGCCACCTTCCTCATCCTGGAGCTGTAGTCTGAGCTGGGGCAGGTCACCATGAGCATCTAAACAGACACGACACAGGTAGCTGTAAGATGTAGACATTAACCCTAGCCAAAATAAGTTGCAGATACAACTACAGTGGTCATCCGAGCCCTGGTAATTAAATCCCAAAAAGACACCGTAATGTCAAGAGCACTCAAACCTTCGTGGTCTCTGATCACTCGTGATAGCAACAAGCCAGTTTCACCTCGCTGCTGTCGCTCTGCTGGAGAACTTAATACTACAACATGAGATGGGTGGTCAAGTTGATTATCAGGAGAAGTCATCCACTGAAACACATAAGAAAAAAGGAAACACCAAAATACACTTACCAAGACTAAGGACAGCAATCAGGAGCACAAACACAGAGACTCTTGATGCATCCATTAGAGCCAAACAAAAGTTTAGAGAGACTGATAATAAGGAAGACTAGCTATTTCCTTGAATCGAACCGGGCTTTAAATAGCTGAACACAATCCGAGACGAGGTGCCCATCTCACCTGGCCTTCATTAACAATAATGTTAATTTAACAATAGTGTTCAGTTATTGTGTCCGCCAAACAGCGAATCTGCTGTTACGAGCTTGTTCGATGTGACGAATTCTAACGGGGGACAATGTGTAGACATAATACCTTTATGAATTGTTCGTCCTCGATTGCTTTCCTTATGTCGTAGTGCTCCTCCCGTCTGGGAAATGAACGCCAGATTGAAGGAGCGATAAAACGCGATGCCTTAGCACACGGTTGTCACTTTGAAATGACCACTTGTTTATGAAGCGAGGCGCTGATGTAACGATTCCATGGCAGTTTTGTTCAACATAGTTGTTTAACATGTGTTATCAGTTAAAGTGTTGCTGAACACTTTACTAACATGCCGTCAGTGAAAAAAAAACGTTGCTTTAAGATAAACGAAGCAACAGTTCAACCGACAATTCAAAACTGCGGCTGCATTAATGTTATTCCTGAGCGCCATAGTAGGGCTGGAATGAGAGCTTTTGTGATTCTAGGCTATGAAACATTTCCCTGTTAAATGAAGATTTTATTTGCGCAATATACAACAATGTATAACGAATATGCCTATGCTAACCATGAGGCATCAGGAAAATGCACACAATCTAAACAAGACTATAGTTTAGTAAATGATAAATGCTAAAAATAATAGTTGATTGACCACTTCTGAAACGCACGCTGTAGAAAATAAAAAATGTTGGTTTTACGAAGAAAAAACAAAACACAACCTAGAACCTTTGATTTTTGCTGAGATATTCTGACAATACAGTAACCATGTAAACAACTTTACAGAACAATTTATAAATTGTACAGTTTAAAACTAGTGCAATTGACAAAAAAGTGCATTTGGAACCAATAAATCCAATTGCCTTTTTTATGATAAATTAACATGATCACACTGTTAAGAGAATCATTTCAGTAATATTTCTATGCAGGTAGCATATCAAACAGCATTATTTAATTGTCAAATCCTCATTATATGACTCATTTAACTGTTTTTTTTTGTTTGTTTGTTTTTTACATAATGTACTGTCACTTGCTTTTATAATGTACTATTCCTCAACACTACAGGCAGACTAGGAGCATTTAAGATGACCGTGGACGCATTCAAAGGGAGTGAGCCAAGTGGAGGAGTGCGTGAGCGAGTTGCGGGTGTATTCCGCCCATGTGAGGAATTTGTGCCAGTCAGTTTGTGAGGTACACTACTGGTGGAGGAACCTTCCGAGCTCTTGAGTTACCCAGTCGACTGAGGATGGTGACCAGAGGAGAGATTCATAGTTATATTCCTAGTTTACAAAACTGCCTCCAGACTTGATGTAAATTTGGAACCATGATCAGATCTCTTCTGGTAGACCAAATATGCAAAATACTTAAGTGAACATGGCTTCTGCGGTTTCCAAGGCCATAGGCAAGTGAGGAAAAGGAATGAGGCGACATGTTAGACAGCTTGTCCACTACCAGCATTATGACCATGTTTCTCTCAGAGGCAGGTAAGTCTGTGATGAAGTCTGTTGCAATGTGAGTCCAGGGGCGATGTGGCGGGGACTGTAGCTTTCCAGCAGGGAAAGTGCGATGGGTGCGTGACTGGGCACAGACTACACAAGACATCATGTAAAGCACGCATATCGTGAGGAAGGGAGGGCCACCAAAAGTTACGTGGTGCGAGTGATACCCAGATGTCCGTTACATAAGGTCGTATGAGCCCATTCTAGTCATGTTCCTCTGTGGGAAGCTGAAATGTATTGTGTTTCTGGGGGGCATTCCTCTGGGCTAGGGTCATCCTTCAGAGCATTCTCCAGGTCGTCTTGGAAGCGTCAACGTATGGGAGCAAGGAAGCAGCTATTAGGCAGGATGGTCTCTGGATTCGGGTTGGTCTCTCTCTTGTCATAGATCTGTGACAAGGCATCTACCTTTTGATTCTTGGAACCGGGTCTGTAAGACACAGTGAAGTTAAACCGGGAGACCACCTAGCTTGACTTGGATTGAGTCATCGAGCTGACCGTAGGTACTCTAGGTTTCGATGGTCTGTGTATACCAAGAAGGGGTGTTCAGCCCCTTCTGACCAGTGTCTCCATTGCTCTAGGGCAAGTTTGACTGCGAGAATGGCAGCCCTTGGCTATCACCAGATCAAGTTTAAAAAGATTCTACAATCCAGATCGCTTTCTTTCTCATTCGTGGTCTAGGTAGGTTTTTTTCCTCTGTCAAATGATCGCGTCAATTTGTCTGAGAAAGTAGCCCATGGATCATAAAGGTATCCATCCATTCTGTATGAGGGTTTTGGCAGCTGTTGGACGAGGTTGAGAATTAACTTGTAGGTGAAAGTGACTGCAAGAATGCAGGTGGTCCTGGGGAGGCATCAACAGAAGTGCTACTGGTTTCAGGAGCCTAGGCTGCAAATAAAATAAATAATTTTCTGTGTAAGAATACAATGTGAATGCTTTTATATTTTAGCTTTCTCTTGAATGCAGCCTACTATCTCAGCTCCCACACAGCCAGGACTTTGCAGGCTTGAACTGAAAATCATATGTCGCCAGCCCAAGGGAATGGAAGGTCTCTTCTAGAATATCCTTCATCATCTCTGGAAGGTCAGGCAAGACCTCATTGATTGTGGTGTGTAATCATGTTTGCCCCAAGTCAGTCAGTCATTTCTGGAAGATTGTTTGTTGTACAACTAAAAGGGGGGGGAGGGAAACAAAACAAAAAAACCTGCCCTTACATTGATCAAGTCAGTGCATATAAACCACCCCATTTGTTTTGAGAGCTTTCTTACATGGAATGTGTGAATTTTGGCATAGTTTCCACTACAGTGGCCAAGAGAATGGGTCCTTTGCCAACACACCAATTCAGTGGAATGACTGTGCCCGTTAACAATGTATGATGGTAACAGAATAAGCTACCAAGTAGTTCATGGTAAGGCATTGCAGCCTTGAACTCTCATTGTGAATACCAGCTCTCCTCTGTGCCAAAAGAAAGCCAGCTTTCTGTACTTCCATTCCAAAATACAGACATATTACACATCCCCCCACTCATTCAAGCTGAATTAACAGTAAATTCACCTGTCTTTTGGTCCATTTAAGTCAAGATTGGCAGGAATGTAGGCTTCATGTAATCAGGAATTTAAATACTGCTTTTAAAAGATCCAGACCACTCCAGGCAAACTTGTCTTTGGGAAAAGAAAGCAAGTTGACCAGTAGTTTGAGAACATTTATTCAGAAACCATTTGCAGGGTAGACTCAATTGCCAGAGCCTGTGACCATGCAGACCCACATGACAATTCAGATGGCATGTACTGGTGGCCTGCAGCAAGTTCACAGCACAGGGCAATAGCTGCAGAGAACGCCATCCCTTAGACTCACACCACCTGAAAGCAGAACATTCCTTGATGAACCATTTCAAATCCTGGAGGATTACATCCACATGAGTGAGTGGTTTGCTACTACACAGGTTCTCCAAAACAGACTGGAGCACTCCAGTGCTTACACTTTACCTTCAAACACCCTTAGTTCCTCCCTTCACCACTACAGAACGTTCAAAAGCTGAATTGCCACCTTCCTCATCCTGGAGCTGTAGTCTGAGCTGGGGCAGGTCACCATGAGCATCTAAACAGACACGACACAGGTAGCTGTAAGATGTAGACATTAACCCTAGCCAAAATAAGTTGCAGATACAACTACAGTGGTCATCCGAGCCCTGGTAGTTAAATCCCAAAAAGACACCGTAATGTCAAGAGCACTCAAACCTTCGTGGTCTCTGATCACTCGTGATAGCAACAAGCCAGTTTCACCTCGCTGCTGTCGCTCTGCTGGAGAACTTAATACTACAACATGAGATGGGTGGTCAAGTTGATTATCAGGAGAAGTCATCCACTGAAACACATAAGAAAAAAGGAAACACCAAAATACACTTACCAAGACTAAGGACAGCCATCAGGAGCACAAACACAGAGACTCTTGATGCATCCATTAGAGCCAAACAAAAGTTTAGAGAGACTGATAATAAGGAAGACTAGCTATTTCCTTGAATCGAACCGGGCTTTAAATAGCTGAACACAATCCGAGACGAGGTGCCCATCTCACCTGGCCTTCATTAACAATAATGTTAATTTAACAATAGTGTTCAGTTATTGTGTCCGCCAAACAGCGAATCTGCTGTTACGAGCTTGTTCGATGTGACGAATTCTAACGGGGGACAATGTGTAGACATAATACCTTTATGAATTGTTCGTCCTCGATTGCTTTCCTTATGTCGTAGTGCTCCTCCCCTCTGGGAAATGAACGCCAGATTGAAGGAGCGATAAAACGCGATGCCTTAGCACACGGTTGTCACTTTGAAATGACCACTTGTTTATGAAGCGAGGCGCTGATGTAACGATTCCATGGCAGTTTTGTTCAACATAGTTGTTTAACATGTGTTATCAGTTAAAGTGTTGCTGAACACTTTACTAACATGCCGTCAGTGAAAAAAAAACGTTGCTTTAAGATAAACGAAGCAACAGTTCAACCGACAATTCAAAACTGCGGCTGCATTAATGTTATTCCTGAGCGCCATAGTAGGGCTGGAATGAGAGCTTTTGTGATTCTAGGCTATGAAACATTTCCCTGTTAAATGAAGATTTTATTTGCGCAATATACAACAATGTATAACGAATATGCCTATGCTAACCGTGAGGCATCAGGAAAATGCACACAATCTAAACAAGACTATAGTTTAGTAAATGATAAATGCTAAAAATAATAGTTGATTGACCACTTCTGAAACGCACGCTGTAGAAAATAAAAAATGTTGTTTTTACGAAGAAAAAACAAAACACAACCTAGAACCTTTGATTTTTGCTGAGATATTCTGACAATACAGTAACCATGTAAACAACTTTACAGAACAATTTATAAATTGTACAGTTTAAAACTAGTGCAATTGACAAAAAAGTGCATTTGGAACCAATAAATCCAATTGCCTTTTTTATGATAAATTAACATGATCACACTGTTAAGAGAATCATTTCAGTAATATTTCTATGCAGGTAGCATATCAAACAGCATTATTTAATTGTCAAATCCTCATTATATGACTCATTTAACTGTTTTTTTTTGTTTGTTTGTTTTTTACATAATGTACTGTCACTTGCTTTTATAATGTACTATTCCTCAACACTACAGGCAGACTAGGAGCATCTTAGATGACCGTGGACGCATTCAAAGGGAGTGAGCCAAGTGGAGGAGTGCGTGAGCGAGTTGCGGGTGTATTCCGCCCATGTGAGGAATTTGTGCCAGTCAGTTTGTGAGGTACACTACTGGTGGAGGAACCTTCCGAGCTCTTGAGTTACCCAGTCGACTGAGGATGGTGACCAGAGGAGAGATTCATAGTTATATTCCTAGTTTACAAAACTGCCTCCAGACTTGATGTAAATTTGGAACCATGATCAGATCTCTTCTGGTAGACCAAATATGCAAAATACTTAAGTGAACATGGCTTCTGCGGTTTCCAAGGCCATAGGCAAGTGAGGAAAAGGAATGAGGCGACATGTTAGACAGCTTGTCCACTACCAGCATTATGACCATGTTTCTCTCAGAGGCAGGTAAGTCTGTGATGAAGTCTGTTGCAATGTGAGTCCAGGGGCGATGTGGCGGGGACTGTAGCTTTCCAGCAGGGAAAGTGCGATGGGTGCGTGACTGGGCACAGACTACACAAGACATCATGTAAAGCACGCATATCGTGAGGAAGGGAGGGCCACCAAAAGTTACGTGGTGCGAGTGATACCCAGATGTCCGTTACATAAGGTCGTATGAGCCCATTCTAGTCATGTTCCTCTGTGGGAAGCTGAAATGTATTGTGTTTCTGGGGGGCATTCCTCTGGGCTAGGGTCATCCTTCAGAGCATTCTCCAGGTCGTCTTGGAAGCGTCAACGTATGGGAGCAAGGAAGCAGCTATTAGGCAGGATGGTCTCTGGATTCGGGTTGGTCTCTCTCTTGTCATAGATCTGTGACAAGGCATCTACCTTTTGATTCTTGGAACCGGGTCTGTAAGACACAGTGAAGTTAAACCGGGAGACCACCTAGCTTGACTTGGATTGAGTCATCGAGCTGACCGTAGGTACTCTAGGTTTCGATGGTCTGTGTATACCAAGAAGGGGTGTTCAGCCCCTTCTGACCAGTGTCTCCATTGCTCTAGGGCAAGTTTGACTGCGAGAATGGCAGCCCTTGGCTATCACCAGATCAAGTTTAAAAAGATTCTACTGCCTCAGTTTTTAATAAATTATATTGAAGTCCTTGTTTTTGGTATTTGGTGATATTAGGGGTAAGGTTAAATTTGTTCAGCCTCTTCATGAAGTAGATCCTTCACATATTTATTTTGTGTTAGCACCAAGCTAATATCTCCATTTATTCATCCAGCCCAATCACGTCTCTATTCTGTCTTGCACAGATGGAGATTATTTTGCCACCATCAGTAGAGTTCCTTTGATTTATGCATAAAGTCTTGGACATCATCTCACAAACTACAATCCAGATCGCTTTCTTTCTCATTCGTGGTCTAGGTAGGTTTTTTTCCTCTGTCAAATGATCGCGTCAATTTGTCTGGGAATGTAGCCCATGGATCATAAAGGTATCCATCCATTCTGTATGAGGGTTTTGGCAGCTGTTGGACGAGGTTGAGAATTAACTTGTAGGTGAAAGTGACTGCAAGAATGCAGGTGGTCCTGGGGAGGCATCAACAGAAGTGCTACTGGTTTCAGGAGCCTAGGCTGCAAATAAAATAAATAATTTTCTGTGTAAGAATACAATGTGAATGCTTTTATATTTTAGCTTTCTCTTGAATGCAGCCTACTATCTCAGCTCCCACACAGCCAGGACTTTGCAGGCTTGAACTGAAAATCATATGTCGCCAGCCCAAGGGAATGGAAGGTCTCTTCTAGAATATCCTTCATCATCTCTGGAAGGTCAGGCAAGACCTCATTGATTGTGGTGTGTAATCATGTTTGCCCCAAGTCTGTCAGTCATTTCTGGAAGATTGTTTGTTGTAGTACAACTAAAAGGGGGGGGAGGGAAACAAAACAAAAAAACCTGCCCTTACATTGATCAAGTCAGTGCATATAAACCACCCCATTTGTTTTGAGAGCTTTCTTACATGGAATGTGTGAATTTTGGCATAGTTTCCACTACAGTGGCCAAGAGAATGGGTCCTTTGCCAACACACCAATTCAGTGGAATGACTGTGCCCGTTAACAATGTATGATGGTAACAGAATAAGCTACCAAGTAGTTCATGGTAAGGCATTGCAGCCTTGAACTCTCATTGTGAATACCAGCTCTCCTCTGTGCCAAAAGAAAGCCAGCTTTCTGTACTTCCATTCCAAAATACAGACATATTACACATCCCCCCACTCATTCAAGCTGAATTAACAGTAAATTCACCTGTCTTTTGGTCCATTTAAGTCAAGATTGGCAGGAATGTAGGCTTCATGTAATCAGGAATTTAAATACTGCTTTTAAAAGATCCAGACCACTCCAGGCAAACTTGTCTTTGGGAAAAGAAAGCAAGTTGACCAGTAGTTTGAGAACATTTATTCAGAAACCATTTGCAGGGTAGACTCAATTGCCAGAGCCTGTGACCATGCAGACCCACATGACAATTCAGATGGCATGTACTGGTGGCCTGCAGCAAGTTCACAGCACAGGGCAATAGCTGCAGAGAACGCCATCCCTTAGACTCACACCACCTGAAAGCAGAACATTCCTTGATGAACCATTTCAAATCCTGGAGGATTACATCCACATGAGTGAGTGGTTTGCTACTACACAGGTTCTCCAAAACAGACTGGAGCACTCCAGTGCTTACACTTTACCTTCAAACACCCTTAGTTCCTCCCTTCACCACTACAGAACGTTCAAAAGCTGAATTGCCACCTTCCTCATCCTGGAGCTGTAGTCTGAGCTGGGGCAGGTCACCATGAGCATCTAAACAGACACGACACAGGTAGCTGTAAGATGTAGACATTAACCCTAGCCAAAATAAGTTGCAGATACAACTACAGTGGTCATCCGAGCCCTGGTAATTAAATCCCAAAAAGACACCGTAATGTCAAGAGCACTCAAACCTTCGTGGTCTCTGATCACTCGTGATAGCAACAAGCCAGTTTCACCTCGCTGCTGTCGCTCTGCTGGAGAACTTAATACTACAACATGAGATGGGTGGTCAAGTTGATTATCAGGAGAAGTCATCCACTGAAACACATAAGAAAAAAGGAAACACCAAAATACACTTACCAAGACTAAGGACAGCAATCAGGAGCACAAACACAGAGACTCTTGATGCATCCATTAGAGCCAAACAAAAGTTTAGAGAGACTGATAATAAGGAAGACTAGCTATTTCCTTGAATCGAACCGGGCTTTAAATAGCTGAACACAATCCGAGACGAGGTGCCCATCTCACCTGGCCTTCATTAACAATAATGTTAATTTAACAATAGTGTTCAGTTATTGTGTCCGCCAAACAGCGAATCTGCTGTTACGAGCTTGTTCGATGTGACGAATTCTAACGGGGGACAATGTGTAGACATAATACCTTTATGAATTGTTCGTCCTCGATTGCTTTCCTTATGTCGTAGTGCTCCTCCCCTCTGGGAAATGAACGCCAGATTGAAGGAGCGATAAAACGCGATGCCTTAGCACACGGTTGTCACTTTGAAATGACCACTTGTTTATGAAGCGAGGCGCTGATGTAACGATTCCATGGCAGTTTTGTTCAACATAGTTGTTTAACATGTGTTATCAGTTAAAGTGTTGCTGAACACTTTACTAACATGCCGTCAGTGAAAAAAAAACGTTGCTTTAAGATAAACGAAGCAACAGTTCAACCGACAATTCAAAACTGCGGCTGCATTAATGTTATTCCTGAGCGCCATAGTAGGGCTGGAATGAGAGCTTTTGTGATTCTAGGCTATGAAACATTTCCCTGTTAAATGAAGATTTTATTTGCGCAATATACAACAATGTATAACGAATATGCCTATGCTAACCGTGAGGCATCAGGAAAATGCACACAATCTAAACAAGACTATAGTTTAGTAAATGATAAATGCTAAAAATAATAGTTGATTGACCACTTCTGAAACGCACGCTGTAGAAAATAAAAAATGTTGTTTTTACGAAGAAAAAACAAAACACAACCTAGAACCTTTGATTTTTGCTGAGATATTCTGACAATACAGTAACCATGTAAACAACTTTACAGAACAATTTATAAATTGTACAGTTTAAAACTAGTGCAATTGACAAAAAAGTGCATTTGGAACCAATAAATCCAATTGCCTTTTTTATGATAAATTAACATGATCACACTGTTAAGAGAATCATTTCAGTAATATTTCTATAGTGCGTGAGCGAGTTGCGGGTGTATTCCGCCCATGTGAGGAATTTGTGCCAGTCAGTTTGTGAGGTACACTACTGGTGGAGGAACCTTCCGAGCTCTTGAGTTACCCAGTCGACTGAGGATGGTGACCAGAGGAGAGATTCATAGTTATATTCCTAGTTTACAAAACTGCCTCCAGACTTGATGTAAATTTGGAACCATGATCAGATCTCTTCTGGTAGACCAAATATGCAAAATACTTAAGTGAACATGGCTTCTGCGGTTTCCAAGGCCATAGGCAAGTGAGGAAAAGGAATGAGGCGACATGTTAGACAGCTTGTCCACTACCAGCATTATGACCATGTTTCTCTCAGAGGCAGGTAAGTCTGTGATGAAGTCTGTTGCAATGTGAGTCCAGGGGCGATGTGGCGGGGACTGTAGCTTTCCAGCAGGGAAAGTGCGATGGGTGCGTGACTGGGCACAGACTACACAAGACATCATGTAAAGCACGCATATCGTGAGGAAGGGAGGGCCACCAAAAGTTACGTGGTGCGAGTGATACCCAGATGTCCGTTACATAAGGTCGTATGAGCCCATTCTAGTCATGTTCCTCTGTGGGAAGCTGAAATGTATTGTGTTTCTGGGGGGCATTCCTCTGGGCTAGGGTCATCCTTCAGAGCATTCTCCAGGTCGTCTTGGAAGCGTCAACGTATGGGAGCAAGGAAGCAGCTATTAGGCAGGATGGTCTCTGGATTCGGGTTGGTCTCTCTCTTGTCATAGATCTGTGACAAGGCATCTACCTTTTGATTCTTGGAACCGGGTCTGTAAGACACAGTGAAGTTAAACCGGGAGACCACCTAGCTTGACTTGGATTGAGTCATCGAGCTGACCGTAGGTACTCTAGGTTTCGATGGTCTGTGTATACCAAGAAGGGGTGTTCAGCCCCTTCTGACCAGTGTCTCCATTGCTCTAGGGCAAGTTTGACTGCGAGAATGGCAGCCCTTGGCTATCACCAGATCAAGTTTAAAAAGATTCTACTGCCTCAGTTTTTAATAAATTATATTGAAGTCCTTGTTTTTGGTATTTGGTGATATTAGGGGTAAGGTTAAATTTGTTCAGCCTCTTCATGAAGTAGATCCTTCACATATTTATTTTGTGTTAGCACCAAGCTAATATCTCCATTTATTCATCCAGCCCAATCACGTCTCTATTCTGTCTTGCACAGATGGAGATTATTTTGCCACCATCAGTAGAGTTCCTTTGATTTATGCATAAAGTCTTGGACATCATCTCACAAACTACAATCCAGATCGCTTTCTTTCTCATTCGTGGTCTAGGTAGGTTTTTTTCCTCTGTCAAATGATCGCGTCAATTTGTCTGGGAATGTAGCCCATGGATCATAAAGGTATCCATCCATTCTGTATGAGGGTTTTGGCAGCTGTTGGACGAGGTTGAGAATTAACTTGTAGGTGAAAGTGACTGCAAGAATGCAGGTGGTCCTGGGGAGGCATCAACAGAAGTGCTACTGGTTTCAGGAGCCTAGGCTGCAAATAAAATAAATAATTTTCTGTGTAAGAATACAATGTGAATGCTTTTATATTTTAGCTTTCTCTTGAATGCAGCCTACTATCTCAGCTCCCACACAGCCAGGACTTTGCAGGCTTGAACTGAAAATCATATGTCGCCAGCCCAAGGGAATGGAAGGTCTCTTCTAGAATATCCTTCATCATCTCTGGAAGGTCAGGCAAGACCTCATTGATTGTGGTGTGTAATCATGTTTGCCCCAAGTCAGTCAGTCATTTCTGGAAGATTGTTTGTTGTAGTACAACTAAAAGGGGGGGGAGGGAAACAAAACAAAAAAACCTGCCCTTACATTGATCAAGTCAGTGCATATAAACCACCCCATTTGTTTTGAGAGCTTTCTTACATGGAATGTGTGAATTTTGGCATAGTTTCCACTACAGTGGCCAAGAGAATGGGTCCTTTGCCAACACACCAATTCAGTGGAATGACTGTGCCCGTTAACAATGTATGATGGTAACAGAATAAGCTACCAAGTAGTTCATGGTAAGGCATTGCAGCCTTGAACTCTCATTGTGAATACCAGCTCTCCTCTGTGCCAAAAGAAAGCCAGCTTTCTGTACTTCCATTCCAAAATACAGACATATTACACATCCCCCCACTCATTCAAGCTGAATTAACAGTAAATTCACCTGTCTTTTGGTCCATTTAAGTCAAGATTGGCAGGAATGTAGGCTTCATGTAATCAGGAATTTAAATACTGCTTTTAAAAGATCCAGACCACTCCAGGCAAACTTGTCTTTGGGAAAAGAAAGCAAGTTGACCAGTAGTTTGAGAACATTTATTCAGAAACCATTTGCAGGGTAGACTCAATTGCCAGAGCCTGTGACCATGCAGACCCACATGACAATTCAGATGGCATGTACTGGTGGCCTGCAGCAAGTTCACAGCACAGGGCAATAGCTGCAGAGAACGCCATCCCTTAGACTCACACCACCTGAAAGCAGAACATTCCTTGATGAACCATTTCAAATCCTGGAGGATTACATCCACATGAGTGAGTGGTTTGCTACTACACAGGTTCTCCAAAACAGACTGGAGCACTCCAGTGCTTACACTTTACCTTCAAACACCCTTAGTTCCTCCCTTCACCACTACAGAACGTTCAAAAGCTGAATTGCCACCTTCCTCATCCTGGAGCTGTAGTCTGAGCTGGGGCAGGTCACCATGAGCATCTAAACAGACACGACACAGGTAGCTGTAAGATGTAGACATTAACCCTAGCCAAAATAAGTTGCAGATACAACTACAGTGGTCATCCGAGCCCTGGTAGTTAAATCCCAAAAAGACACCGTAATGTCAAGAGCACTCAAACCTTCGTGGTCTCTGATCACTCGTGATAGCAACAAGCCAGTTTCACCTCGCTGCTGTCGCTCTGCTGGAGAACTTAATACTACAACATGAGATGGGTGGTCAAGTTGATTATCAGGAGAAGTCATCCACTGAAACACATAAGAAAAAAGGAAACACCAAAATACACTTACCAAGACTAAGGACAGCCATCAGGAGCACAAACACAGAGACTCTTGATGCATCCATTAGAGCCAAACAAAAGTTTAGAGAGACTGATAATAAGGAAGACTAGCTATTTCCTTGAATCGAACCGGGCTTTAAATAGCTGAACACAATCCGAGACGAGGTGCCCATCTCACCTGGCCTTCATTAACAATAATGTTAATTTAACAATAGTGTTCAGTTATTGTGTCCGCCAAACAGCGAATCTGCTGTTACGAGCTTGTTCGATGTGACGAATTCTAACGGGGGACAATGTGTAGACATAATACCTTTATGAATTGTTCGTCCTCGATTGCTTTCCTTATGTCGTAGTGCTCCTCCCCTCTGGGAAATGAACGCCAGATTGAAGGAGCGATAAAACGCGATGCCTTAGCACACGGTTGTCACTTTGAAATGACCACTTGTTTATGAAGCGAGGCGCTGATGTAACGATTCCATGGCAGTTTTGTTCAACATAGTTGTTTAACATGTGTTATCAGTTAAAGTGTTGCTGAACACTTTACTAACATGCCGTCAGTGAAAAAAAAACGTTGCTTTAAGATAAACGAAGCAACAGTTCAACCGACAATTCAAAACTGCGGCTGCATTAATGTTATTCCTGAGCGCCATAGTAGGGCTGGAATGAGAGCTTTTGTGATTCTAGGCTATGAAACATTTCCCTGTTAAATGAAGATTTTATTTGCGCAATATACAACAATGTATAACGAATATGCCTATGCTAACCGTGAGGCATCAGGAAAATGCACACAATCTAAACAAGACTATAGTTTAGTAAATGATAAATGCTAAAAATAATAGTTGATTGACCACTTCTGAAACGCACGCTGTAGAAAATAAAAAATGTTGTTTTTACGAAGAAAAAACAAAACACAACCTAGAACCTTTGATTTTTGCTGAGATATTCTGACAATACAGTAACCATGTAAACAACTTTACAGAACAATTTATAAATTGTACAGTTTAAAACTAGTGCAATTGACAAAAAAGTGCATTTGGAACCAATAAATCCAATTGCCTTTTTTATGATAAATTAACATGATCACACTGTTAAGAGAATCATTTCAGTAATATTTCTATGCAGGTAGCATATCAAACAGCATTATTTAATTGTCAAATCCTCATTATATGACTCATTTAACTGTTTTTTTTTGTTTGTTTGTTTTTTACATAATGTACTGTCACTTGCTTTTATAATGTACTATTCCTCAACACTACAGGCAGACTAGGAGCATCTTAGATGACCGTGGACGCATTCAAAGGGAGTGAGCCAAGTGGAGGAGTGCGTGAGCGAGTTGCGGGTGTATTCCGCCCATGTGAGGAATTTGTGCCAGTCAGTTTGTGAGGTACACTACTGGTGGAGGAACCTTCCGAGCTCTTGAGTTACCCAGTCGACTGAGGATGGTGACCAGAGGAGAGATTCATAGTTATATTCCTAGTTTACAAAACTGCCTCCAGACTTGATGTAAATTTGGAACCATGATCAGATCTCTTCTGGTAGACCAAATATGCAAAATACTTAAGTGAACATGGCTTCTGCGGTTTCCAAGGCCATAGGCAAGTGAGGAAAAGGAATGAGGCGACATGTTAGACAGCTTGTCCACTACCAGCATTATGACCATGTTTCTCTCAGAGGCAGGTAAGTCTGTGATGAAGTCTGTTGCAATGTGAGTCCAGGGGCGATGTGGCGGGGACTGTAGCTTTCCAGCAGGGAAAGTGCGATGGGTGCGTGACTGGGCACAGACTACACAAGACATCATGTAAAGCACGCATATCGTGAGGAAGGGAGGGCCACCAAAAGTTACGTGGTGCGAGTGATACCCAGATGTCCGTTACATAAGGTCGTATGAGCCCATTCTAGTCATGTTCCTCTGTGGGAAGCTGAAATGTATTGTGTTTCTGGGGGGCATTCCTCTGGGCTAGGGTCATCCTTCAGAGCATTCTCCAGGTCGTCTTGGAAGCGTCAACGTATGGGAGCAAGGAAGCAGCTATTAGGCAGGATGGTCTCTGGATTCGGGTTGGTCTCTCTCTTGTCATAGATCTGTGACAAGGCATCTACCTTTTGATTCTTGGAACCGGGTCTGTAAGACACAGTGAAGTTAAACCGGGAGACCACCTAGCTTGACTTGGATTGAGTCATCGAGCTGACCGTAGGTACTCTAGGTTTCGATGGTCTGTGTATACCAAGAAGGGGTGTTCAGCCCCTTCTGACCAGTGTCTCCATTGCTCTAGGGCAAGTTTGACTGCGAGAATGGCAGCCCTTGGCTATCACCAGATCAAGTTTAAAAAGATTCTACTGCCTCAGTTTTTAATAAATTATATTGAAGTCCTTGTTTTTGGTATTTGGTGATATTAGGGGTAAGGTTAAATTTGTTCAGCCTCTTCATGAAGTAGATCCTTCACATATTTATTTTGTGTTAGCACCAAGCTAATATCTCCATTTATTCATCCAGCCCAATCACGTCTCTATTCTGTCTTGCACAGATGGAGATTATTTTGCCACCATCAGTAGAGTTCCTTTGATTTATGCATAAAGTCTTGGACATCATCTCACAAACTACAATCCAGATCGCTTTCTTTCTCATTCGTGGTCTAGGTAGGTTTTTTTCCTCTGTCAAATGATCGCGTCAATTTGTCTGGGAATGTAGCCCATGGATCATAAAGGTATCCATCCATTCTGTATGAGGGTTTTGGCAGCTGTTGGACGAGGTTGAGAATTAACTTGTAGGTGAAAGTGACTGCAAGAATG
Source organism: Electrophorus electricus (assembly GCF_041902795.1). Classification (NCBI taxonomy): domain Eukaryota; kingdom Metazoa; phylum Chordata; class Actinopteri; order Gymnotiformes; family Gymnotidae; genus Electrophorus; species Electrophorus electricus. The sequence goes on along the minus strand of NC_137502.1, from coordinate 36,410,811 downwards.
CAGGTGGTCCTGGGGAGGCATCAACAGAAGTGCTACTGGTTTCAGGAGCCTAGGCTGCAAATAAAATAAATAATTTTCTGTGTAAGAATACAATGTGAATGCTTTTATATTTTAGCTTTCTCTTGAATGCAGCCTACTATCTCAGCTCCCACACAGCCAGGACTTTGCAGGCTTGAACTGAAAATCATATGTCGCCAGCCCAAGGGAATGGAAGGTCTCTTCTAGAATATCCTTCATCATCTCTGGAAGGTCAGGCAAGACCTCATTGATTGTGGTGTGTAATCATGTTTGCCCCAAGTCTGTCAGTCATTTCTGGAAGATTGTTTGTTGTAGTACAACTAAAAGGGGGGGGAGGGAAACAAAACAAAAAAACCTGCCCTTACATTGATCAAGTCAGTGCATATAAACCACCCCATTTGTTTTGAGAGCTTTCTTACATGGAATGTGTGAATTTTGGCATAGTTTCCACTACAGTGGCCAAGAGAATGGGTCCTTTGCCAACACACCAATTCAGTGGAATGACTGTGCCCGTTAACAATGTATGATGGTAACAGAATAAGCTACCAAGTAGTTCATGGTAAGGCATTGCAGCCTTGAACTCTCATTGTGAATACCAGCTCTCCTCTGTGCCAAAAGAAAGCCAGCTTTCTGTACTTCCATTCCAAAATACAGACATATTACACATCCCCCCACTCATTCAAGCTGAATTAACAGTAAATTCACCTGTCTTTTGGTCCATTTAAGTCAAGATTGGCAGGAATGTAGGCTTCATGTAATCAGGAATTTAAATACTGCTTTTAAAAGATCCAGACCACTCCAGGCAAACTTGTCTTTGGGAAAAGAAAGCAAGTTGACCAGTAGTTTGAGAACATTTATTCAGAAACCATTTGCAGGGTAGACTCAATTGCCAGAGCCTGTGACCATGCAGACCCACATGACAATTCAGATGGCATGTACTGGTGGCCTGCAGCAAGTTCACAGCACAGGGCAATAGCTGCAGAGAACGCCATCCCTTAGACTCACACCACCTGAAAGCAGAACATTCCTTGATGAACCATTTCAAATCCTGGAGGATTACATCCACATGAGTGAGTGGTTTGCTACTACACAGGTTCTCCAAAACAGACTGGAGCACTCCAGTGCTTACACTTTACCTTCAAACACCCTTAGTTCCTCCCTTCACCACTACAGAACGTTCAAAAGCTGAATTGCCACCTTCCTCATCCTGGAGCTGTAGTCTGAGCTGGGGCAGGTCACCATGAGCATCTAAACAGACACGACACAGGTAGCTGTAAGATGTAGACATTAACCCTAGCCAAAATAAGTTGCAGATACAACTACAGTGGTCATCCGAGCCCTGGTAATTAAATCCCAAAAAGACACCGTAATGTCAAGAGCACTCAAACCTTCGTGGTCTCTGATCACTCGTGATAGCAACAAGCCAGTTTCACCTCGCTGCTGTCGCTCTGCTGGAGAACTTAATACTACAACATGAGATGGGTGGTCAAGTTGATTATCAGGAGAAGTCATCCACTGAAACACATAAGAAAAAAGGAAACACCAAAATACACTTACCAAGACTAAGGACAGCAATCAGGAGCACAAACACAGAGACTCTTGATGCATCCATTAGAGCCAAACAAAAGTTTAGAGAGACTGATAATAAGGAAGACTAGCTATTTCCTTGAATCGAACCGGGCTTTAAATAGCTGAACACAATCCGAGACGAGGTGCCCATCTCACCTGGCCTTCATTAACAATAATGTTAATTTAACAATAGTGTTCAGTTATTGTGTCCGCCAAACAGCGAATCTGCTGTTACGAGCTTGTTCGATGTGACGAATTCTAACGGGGGACAATGTGTAGACATAATACCTTTATGAATTGTTCGTCCTCGATTGCTTTCCTTATGTCGTAGTGCTCCTCCCCTCTGGGAAATGAACGCCAGATTGAAGGAGCGATAAAACGCGATGCCTTAGCACACGGTTGTCACTTTGAAATGACCACTTGTTTATGAAGCGAGGCGCTGATGTAACGATTCCATGGCAGTTTTGTTCAACATAGTTGTTTAACATGTGTTATCAGTTAAAGTGTTGCTGAACACTTTACTAACATGCCGTCAGTGAAAAAAAAACGTTGCTTTAAGATAAACGAAGCAACAGTTCAACCGACAATTCAAAACTGCGGCTGCATTAATGTTATTCCTGAGCGCCATAGTAGGGCTGGAATGAGAGCTTTTGTGATTCTAGGCTATGAAACATTTCCCTGTTAAATGAAGATTTTATTTGCGCAATATACAACAATGTATAACGAATATGCCTATGCTAACCGTGAGGCATCAGGAAAATGCACACAATCTAAACAAGACTATAGTTTAGTAAATGATAAATGCTAAAAATAATAGTTGATTGACCACTTCTGAAACGCACGCTGTAGAAAATAAAAAATGTTGTTTTTACGAAGAAAAAACAAAACACAACCTAGAACCTTTGATTTTTGCTGAGATATTCTGACAATACAGTAACCATGTAAACAACTTTACAGAACAATTTATAAATTGTACAGTTTAAAACTAGTGCAATTGACAAAAAAGTGCATTTGGAACCAATAAATCCAATTGCCTTTTTTATGATAAATTAACATGATCACACTGTTAAGAGAATCATTTCAGTAATATTTCTATAGTGCGTGAGCGAGTTGCGGGTGTATTCCGCCCATGTGAGGAATTTGTGCCAGTCAGTTTGTGAGGTACACTACTGGTGGAGGAACCTTCCGAGCTCTTGAGTTACCCAGTCGACTGAGGATGGTGACCAGAGGAGAGATTCATAGTTATATTCCTAGTTTACAAAACTGCCTCCAGACTTGATGTAAATTTGGAACCATGATCAGATCTCTTCTGGTAGACCAAATATGCAAAATACTTAAGTGAACATGGCTTCTGCGGTTTCCAAGGCCATAGGCAAGTGAGGAAAAGGAATGAGGCGACATGTTAGACAGCTTGTCCACTACCAGCATTATGACCATGTTTCTCTCAGAGGCAGGTAAGTCTGTGATGAAGTCTGTTGCAATGTGAGTCCAGGGGCGATGTGGCGGGGACTGTAGCTTTCCAGCAGGGAAAGTGCGATGGGTGCGTGACTGGGCACAGACTACACAAGACATCATGTAAAGCACGCATATCGTGAGGAAGGGAGGGCCACCAAAAGTTACGTGGTGCGAGTGATACCCAGATGTCCGTTACATAAGGTCGTATGAGCCCATTCTAGTCATGTTCCTCTGTGGGAAGCTGAAATGTATTGTGTTTCTGGGGGGCATTCCTCTGGGCTAGGGTCATCCTTCAGAGCATTCTCCAGGTCGTCTTGGAAGCGTCAACGTATGGGAGCAAGGAAGCAGCTATTAGGCAGGATGGTCTCTGGATTCGGGTTGGTCTCTCTCTTGTCATAGATCTGTGACAAGGCATCTACCTTTTGATTCTTGGAACCGGGTCTGTAAGACACAGTGAAGTTAAACCGGGAGACCACCTAGCTTGACTTGGATTGAGTCATCGAGCTGACCGTAGGTACTCTAGGTTTCGATGGTCTGTGTATACCAAGAAGGGGTGTTCAGCCCCTTCTGACCAGTGTCTCCATTGCTCTAGGGCAAGTTTGACTGCGAGAATGGCAGCCCTTGGCTATCACCAGATCAAGTTTAAAAAGATTCTACTGCCTCAGTTTTTAATAAATTATATTGAAGTCCTTGTTTTTGGTATTTGGTGATATTAGGGGTAAGGTTAAATTTGTTCAGCCTCTTCATGAAGTAGATCCTTCACATATTTATTTTGTGTTAGCACCAAGCTAATATCTCCATTTATTCATCCAGCCCAATCACGTCTCTATTCTGTCTTGCACAGATGGAGATTATTTTGCCACCATCAGTAGAGTTCCTTTGATTTATGCATAAAGTCTTGGACATCATCTCACAAACTACAATCCAGATCGCTTTCTTTCTCATTCGTGGTCTAGGTAGGTTTTTTTCCTCTGTCAAATGATCGCGTCAATTTGTCTGGGAATGTAGCCCATGGATCATAAAGGTATCCATCCATTCTGTATGAGGGTTTTGGCAGCTGTTGGACGAGGTTGAGAATTAACTTGTAGGTGAAAGTGACTGCAAGAATGCAGGTGGTCCTGGGGAGGCATCAACAGAAGTGCTACTGGTTTCAGGAGCCTAGGCTGCAAATAAAATAAATAATTTTCTGTGTAAGAATACAATGTGAATGCTTTTATATTTTAGCTTTCTCTTGAATGCAGCCTACTATCTCAGCTCCCACACAGCCAGGACTTTGCAGGCTTGAACTGAAAATCATATGTCGCCAGCCCAAGGGAATGGAAGGTCTCTTCTAGAATATCCTTCATCATCTCTGGAAGGTCAGGCAAGACCTCATTGATTGTGGTGTGTAATCATGTTTGCCCCAAGTCAGTCAGTCATTTCTGGAAGATTGTTTGTTGTAGTACAACTAAAAGGGGGGGGAGGGAAACAAAACAAAAAAACCTGCCCTTACATTGATCAAGTCAGTGCATATAAACCACCCCATTTGTTTTGAGAGCTTTCTTACATGGAATGTGTGAATTTTGGCATAGTTTCCACTACAGTGGCCAAGAGAATGGGTCCTTTGCCAACACACCAATTCAGTGGAATGACTGTGCCCGTTAACAATGTATGATGGTAACAGAATAAGCTACCAAGTAGTTCATGGTAAGGCATTGCAGCCTTGAACTCTCATTGTGAATACCAGCTCTCCTCTGTGCCAAAAGAAAGCCAGCTTTCTGTACTTCCATTCCAAAATACAGACATATTACACATCCCCCCACTCATTCAAGCTGAATTAACAGTAAATTCACCTGTCTTTTGGTCCATTTAAGTCAAGATTGGCAGGAATGTAGGCTTCATGTAATCAGGAATTTAAATACTGCTTTTAAAAGATCCAGACCACTCCAGGCAAACTTGTCTTTGGGAAAAGAAAGCAAGTTGACCAGTAGTTTGAGAACATTTATTCAGAAACCATTTGCAGGGTAGACTCAATTGCCAGAGCCTGTGACCATGCAGACCCACATGACAATTCAGATGGCATGTACTGGTGGCCTGCAGCAAGTTCACAGCACAGGGCAATAGCTGCAGAGAACGCCATCCCTTAGACTCACACCACCTGAAAGCAGAACATTCCTTGATGAACCATTTCAAATCCTGGAGGATTACATCCACATGAGTGAGTGGTTTGCTACTACACAGGTTCTCCAAAACAGACTGGAGCACTCCAGTGCTTACACTTTACCTTCAAACACCCTTAGTTCCTCCCTTCACCACTACAGAACGTTCAAAAGCTGAATTGCCACCTTCCTCATCCTGGAGCTGTAGTCTGAGCTGGGGCAGGTCACCATGAGCATCTAAACAGACACGACACAGGTAGCTGTAAGATGTAGACATTAACCCTAGCCAAAATAAGTTGCAGATACAACTACAGTGGTCATCCGAGCCCTGGTAATTAAATCCCAAAAAGACACCGTAATGTCAAGAGCACTCAAACCTTCGTGGTCTCTGATCACTCGTGATAGCAACAAGCCAGTTTCACCTCGCTGCTGTCGCTCTGCTGGAGAACTTAATACTACAACATGAGATGGGTGGTCAAGTTGATTATCAGGAGAAGTCATCCACTGAAACACATAAGAAAAAAGGAAACACCAAAATACACTTACCAAGACTAAGGACAGCAATCAGGAGCACAAACACAGAGACTCTTGATGCATCCATTAGAGCCAAACAAAAGTTTAGAGAGACTGATAATAAGGAAGACTAGCTATTTCCTTGAATCGAACCGGGCTTTAAATAGCTGAACACAATCCGAGACGAGGTGCCCATCTCACCTGGCCTTCATTAACAATAATGTTAATTTAACAATAGTGTTCAGTTATTGTGTCCGCCAAACAGCGAATCTGCTGTTACGAGCTTGTTCGATGTGACGAATTCTAACGGGGGACAATGTGTAGACATAATACCTTTATGAATTGTTCGTCCTCGATTGCTTTCCTTATGTCGTAGTGCTCCTCCCCTCTGGGAAATGAACGCCAGATTGAAGGAGCGATAAAACGCGATGCCTTAGCACACGGTTGTCACTTTGAAATGACCACTTGTTTATGAAGCGAGGCGCTGATGTAACGATTTCATGGCAGTTTTGTTCAACATAGTTGTTTAACATGTGTTATCAGTTAAAGTGTTGCTGAACACTTTACTAACATGCCGTCAGTGAAAAAAAAACGTTGCTTTAAGATAAACGAAGCAACAGTTCAACCGACAATTCAAAACTGCGGCTGCATTAATGTTATTCCTGAGCGCCATAGTAGGGCTGGAATGAGAGCTTTTGTGATTCTAGGCTATGAAACATTTCCCTGTTAAATGAAGATTTTATTTGCGCAATATACAACAATGTATAACGAATATGCCTATGCTAACCGTGAGGCATCAGGAAAATGCACACAATCTAAACAAGACTATAGTTTAGTAAATGATAAATGCTAAAAATAATAGTTGATTGACCACTTCTGAAACGCACGCTGTAGAAAATAAAAAATGTTGTTTTTACGAAGAAAAAACAAAACACAACCTAGAACCTTTGATTTTTGCTGAGATATTCTGACAATACAGTAACCATGTAAACAACTTTACAGAACAATTTATAAATTGTACAGTTTAAAACTAGTGCAATTGACAAAAAAGTGCATTTGGAACCAATAAATCCAATTGCCTTTTTTATGATAAATTAACATGATCACACTGTTAAGAGAATCATTTCAGTAATATTTCTATGCAGGTAGCATATCAAACAGCATTATTTAATTGTCAAATCCTCATTATATGACTCATTTAACTGTTTTTTTTTGTTTGTTTGTTTTTTACATAATGTACTGTCACTTGCTTTTATAATGTACTATTCCTCAACACTACAGGCAGACTAGGAGCATCTTAGATGACCGTGGACGCATTCAAAGGGAGTGAGCCAAGTGGAGGAGTGCGTGAGCGAGTTGCGGGTGTATTCCGCCCATGTGAGGAATTTGTGCCAGTCAGTTTGTGAGGTACACTACTGGTGGAGGAACCTTCCGAGCTCTTGAGTTACCCAGTCGACTGAGGATGGTGACCAGAGGAGAGATTCATAGTTATATTCCTAGTTTACAAAACTGCCTCCAGACTTGATGTAAATTTGGAACCATGATCAGATCTCTTCTGGTAGACCAAATATGCAAAATACTTAAGTGAACATGGCTTCTGCGGTTTCCAAGGCCATAGGCAAGTGAGGAAAAGGAATGAGGCGACATGTTAGACAGCTTGTCCACTACCAGCATTATGACCATGTTTCTCTCAGAGGCAGGTAAGTCTGTGATGAAGTCTGTTGCAATGTGAGTCCAGGGGCGATGTGGCGGGGACTGTAGCTTTCCAGCAGGGAAAGTGCGATGGGTGCGTGACTGGGCACAGACTACACAAGACATCATGTAAAGCACGCATATCGTGAGGAAGGGAGGGCCACCAAAAGTTACGTGGTGCGAGTGATACCCAGATGTCCGTTACATAAGGTCGTATGAGCCCATTCTAGTCATGTTCCTCTGTGGGAAGCTGAAATGTATTGTGTTTCTGGGGGGCATTCCTCTGGGCTAGGGTCATCCTTCAGAGCATTCTCCAGGTCGTCTTGGAAGCGTCAACGTATGGGAGCAAGGAAGCAGCTATTAGGCAGGATGGTCTCTGGATTCGGGTTGGTCTCTCTCTTGTCATAGATCTGTGACAAGGCATCTACCTTTTGATTCTTGGAACCGGGTCTGTAAGACACAGTGAAGTTAAACCGGGAGACCACCTAGCTTGACTTGGATTGAGTCATCGAGCTGACCGTAGGTACTCTAGGTTTCGATGGTCTGTGTATACCAAGAAGGGGTGTTCAGCCCCTTCTGACCAGTGTCTCCATTGCTCTAGGGCAAGTTTGACTGCGAGAATGGCAGCCCTTGGCTATCACCAGATCAAGTTTAAAAAGATTCTACTGCCTCAGTTTTTAATAAATTATATTGAAGTCCTTGTTTTTGGTATTTGGTGATATTAGGGGTAAGGTTAAATTTGTTCAGCCTCTTCATGAAGTAGATCCTTCACATATTTATTTTGTGTTAGCACCAAGCTAATATCTCCATTTATTCATCCAGCCCAATCACGTCTCTATTCTGTCTTGCACAGATGGAGATTATTTTGCCACCATCAGTAGAGTTCCTTTGATTTATGCATAAAGTCTTGGACATCATCTCACAAACTACAATCCAGATCGCTTTCTTTCTCATTCGTGGTCTAGGTAGGTTTTTTTCCTCTGTCAAATGATCGCGTCAATTTGTCTGGGAATGTAGCCCATGGATCATAAAGGTATCCATCCATTCTGTATGAGGGTTTTGGCAGCTGTTGGACGAGGTTGAGAATTAACTTGTAGGTGAAAGTGACTGCAAGAATGCAGGTGGTCCTGGGGAGGCATCAACAGAAGTGCTACTGGTTTCAGGAGCCTAGGCTGCAAATAAAATAAATAATTTTCTGTGTAAGAATACAATGTGAATGCTTTTATATTTTAGCTTTCTCTTGAATGCAGCCTACTATCTCAGCTCCCACACAGCCAGGACTTTGCAGGCTTGAACTGAAAATCATATGTCGCCAGCCCAAGGGAATGGAAGGTCTCTTCTAGAATATCCTTCATCATCTCTGGAAGGTCAGGCAAGACCTCATTGATTGTGGTGTGTAATCATGTTTGCCCCAAGTCAGTCAGTCATTTCTGGAAGATTGTTTGTTGTAGTACAACTAAAAGGGGGGGAGGGAAACAAAACAAAAAAACCTGCCCTTACATTGATCAAGTCAGTGCATATAAACCACCCCATTTGTTTTGAGAGCTTTCTTACATGGAATGTGTGAATTTTGGCATAGTTTCCACTACAGTGGCCAAGAGAATGGGTCCTTTGCCAACACACCAATTCAGTGGAATGACTGTGCCCGTTAACAATGTATGATGGTAACAGAATAAGCTACCAAGTAGTTCATGGTAAGGCATTGCAGCCTTGAACTCTCATTGTGAATACCAGCTCTCCTCTGTGCCAAAAGAAAGCCAGCTTTCTGTACTTCCATTCCAAAATACAGACATATTACACATCCCCCCACTCATTCAAGCTGAATTAACAGTAAATTCACCTGGCTTTTGGTCCATTTAAGTCAAGATTGGCAGGAATGTAGGCTTCATGTAATCAGGAATTTAAATACTGCTTTTAAAAGATCCAGACCACTCCAGGCAAACTTGTCTTTGGGAAAAGAAAGCAAGTTGACCAGTAGTTTGAGAACATTTATTCAGAAACCATTTGCAGGGTAGACTCAATTGCCAGAGCCTGTGACCATGCAGACCCACATGACAATTGAGATGGCATGTACTGGTGGCCTGCAGCAAGTTCACAGCACAGGGCAATAGCTGCAGAGAACGCCATCCCTTAGACTCACACCACCTGAAAGCAGAACATTCCTTGATGAACCATTTCAAATCCTGGAGGATTACATCCACATGAGTGAGTGGTTTGCTACTACACAGGTTCTCCAAAACAGACTGGAGCACTCCAGTGCTTACACTTTACCTTCAAACACCCTTAGTTCCTCCCTTCACCACTACAGAACGTTCAAAAGCTGAATTGCCACCTTCCTCATCCTGGAGCTGTAGTCTGAGCTGGGGCAGGTCACCATGAGCATCTAAACAGACACGACACAGGTAGCTGTAAGATGTAGACATTCACCCTAGCCAAAATAAGTTGCAGATACAACTACAGTGGTCATCCGAGCCCTGGTAATTAAATCCCAAAAAGACACCGTAATGTCAAGAGCACTCAAACCTTCGTGGTCTCTGATCACTCGTGATAGCAACAAGCCAGTTTCACCTCGCTGCTGTCGCTCTGCTGGAGAACTTAATACTACAACATGAGATGGGTGGTCAAGTTGATTATCAGGAGAAGTCATCCACTGAAACACATAAGAAAAAAGGAAACACCAAAATACACTTACCAAGACTAAGGACAGCAATCAGGAGCACAAACACAGAGACTCTTGATGCATCCATTAGAGCCAAACAAAAGTTTAGAGAGACTGATAATAAGGAAGACTAGCTATTTCCTTGAATCGAACCGGGCTTTAAATAGCTGAACACAATCCGAGACGAGGTGCCCATCTCACCTGGCCTTCATTAACAATAATGTTAATTTAACAATAGTGTTCAGTTATTGTGTCCGCCAAACAGCGAATCTGCTGTTACGAGCTTGTTCGATGTGACGAATTCTAACGGGGGACAATGTGTAGACATAATACCTTTATGAATTGTTCGTCCTCGATTGCTTTCCTTATGTCGTAGTGCTCCTCCCCTCTGGGAAATGAACGCCAGATTGAAGGAGCGATAAAACGCGATGCCTTAGCACACGGTTGTCACTTTGAAATGACCACTTGTTTATGAAGCGAGGCGCTGATGTAACGATTCCATGGCAGTTTTGTTCAACATAGTTGTTTAACATGTGTTATCAGTTAAAGTGTTGCTGAACACTTTACTAACATGCCGTCAGTGAAAAAAAAACGTTGCTTTAAGATAAACGAAGCAACAGTTCAACCGACAATTCAAAACTGCGGCTGCATTAATGTTATTCCTGAGCGCCATAGTAGGGCTGGAATGAGAGCTTTTGTGATTCTAGGCTATGAAACATTTCCCTGTTAAATGAAGATTTTATTTGCGCAATATACAACAATGTATAACGAATATGCCTATGCTAACCGTGAGGCATCAGGAAAATGCACACAATCTAAACAAGACTATAGTTTAGTAAATGATAAATGCTAAAAATAATAGTTGATTGACCACTTCTGAAACGCACGCTGTAGAAAATAAAAAATGTTGTTTTTACGAAGAAAAAACAAAACACAACCTAGAACCTTTGATTTTTGCTGAGATATTCTGACAATACAGTAACCATGTAAACAACTTTACAGAACAATTTATAAATTGTACAGTTTAAAACTAGTGCAATTGACAAAAAAGTGCATTTGGAACCAATAAATCCAATTGCCTTTGTTATGATAAATTAACATGATCACACTGTTAAGAGAATCATTTCAGTAATATTTCTATGCAGGTAGCATATCAAACAGCATTATTTAATTGTCAAATCCTCATTATATGACTCATTTAACTGTTTTTTTTTGTTTGTTTGTTTTTTACATAATGTACTGTCACTTGCTTTTATAATGTACTATTCCTCAACACTACAGGCAGACTAGGAGCATCTTAGATGACCGTGGACGCATTCAAAGGGAGTGAGCCAAGTGGAGGAGTGCGTGAGCGAGTTGCGGGTGTATTCCGCCCATGTGAGGAATTTGTGCCAGTCAGTTTGTGAGGTACACTACTGGTGGAGGAACCTTCCGAGCTCTTGAGTTACCCAGTCGACTGAGGATGGTGACCAGAGGAGAGATTCATAGTTATATTCCTAGTTTACAAAACTGCCTCCAGACTTGATGTAAATTTGGAACCATGATCAGATCTCTTCTGGTAGACCAAATATGCAAAATACTTAAGTGAACATGGCTTCTGCGGTTTCCAAGGCCATAGGCAAGTGAGGAAAAGGAATGAGGCGACATGTTAGACAGCTTGTCCACTACCAGCATTATGACCATGTTTCTCTCAGAGGCAGGTAAGTCTGTGATGAAGTCTGTTGCAATGTGAGTCCAGGGGCGATGTGGCGGGGACTGTAGCTTTCCAGCAGGGAAAGTGCGATGGGTGCGTGACTGGGCACAGACTACACAAGACATCATGTAAAGCACGCATATCGTGAGGAAGGGAGGGCCACCAAAAGTTACGTGGTGCGAGTGATACCCAGATGTCCGTTACATAAGGTCGTATGAGCCCATTCTAGTCATGTTCCTCTGTGGGAAGCTGAAATGTATTGTGTTTCTGGGGGGCATTCCTCTGGGCTAGGGTCATCCTTCAGAGCATTCTCCAGGTCGTCTTGGAAGCGTCAACGTATGGGAGCAAGGAAGCAGCTATTAGGCAGGATGGTCTCTGGATTCGGGTTGGTCTCTCTCTTGTCATAGATCTGTGACAAGGCATCTACCTTTTGATTCTTGGAACCGGGTCTGTAAGACACAGTGAAGTTAAACCGGGAGACCACCTAGCTTGACTTGGATTGAGTCATCGAGCTGACCGTAGGTACTCTAGGTTTCGATGGTCTGTGTATACCAAGAAGGGGTGTTCAGCCCCTTCTGACCAGTGTCTCCATTGCTCTAGGGCAAGTTTGACTGCGAGAATGGCAGCCCTTGGCTATCACCAGATCAAGTTTAAAAAGATTCTACTGCCTCAGTTTTTAATAAATTATATTGAAGTCCTTGTTTTTGGTATTTGGTGATATTAGGGGTAAGGTTAAATTTGTTCAGCCTCTTCATGAAGTAGATCCTTCACATATTTATTTTGTGTTAGCACCAAGCTAATATCTCCATTTATTCATCCAGCCCAATCACGTCTCTATTCTGTCTTGCACAGATGGAGATTATTTTGCCACCATCAGTAGAGTTCCTTTGATTTATGCATAAAGTCTTGGACATCATCTCACAAACTACAATCCAGATCGCTTTCTTTCTCATTCGTGGTCTAGGTAGGTTTTTTTCCTCTGTCAAATGATCGCGTCAATTTGTCTGGGAATGTAGCCCATGGATCATAAAGGTATCCATCCATTCTGTATGAGGGTTTTGGCAGCTGTTGGACGAGGTTGAGAATTAACTTGTAGGTGAAAGTGACTGCAAGAATGCAGGTGGTCCTGGGGAGGCATCAACAGAAGTGCTACTGGTTTCAGGAGCCTAGGCTGCAAATAAAATAAATAATTTTCTGTGTAAGAATACAATGTGAATGCTTTTATATTTTAGCTTTCTCTTGAATGCAGCCTACTATCTCAGCTCCCACGCAGCCAGGACTTTGCAGGCTTGAACTGAAAATCATATGTCGCCAGCCCAAGGGAATGGAAGGTCTCTTCTAGAATATCCTTCATCATCTCTGGAAGGTCAGGCAAGACCTCATTGATTGTGGTGTGTAATCATGTTTGCCCCAAGTCAGTCAGTCATTTCTGGAAAATTGTTTGTTGTAGTACAACTAAAAGGGGGGGAGGGAAACAAAACAAAAAAACCTGCCCTTACATTGATCAAGTCAGTGCATATAAACCACCCCATTTGTTTTGAGAGCTTTCTTACATGGAATGTGTGAATTTTGGCATAGTGTCCACTACAGTGGCCAAGATAATGGGTCCTTTGCCAACACACCAATTCAGTGGAATGACTGTGCCCGTTAACAATGTATGATGGTAACAGAATAAGCTACCAAGTAGTTCATGGTAAGGCATTGCAGCCTTGAACTCTCATTGTGAATACCAGCTCTCCTCTGTGCCAAAAGAAAGCCAGCTTTCTGTACTTCCATTCCAAAATACAGACATATTACACATCCCCCCACTCATTCAAGCTGAATTAACAGTAAATTCACCTGGCTTTTGGTCCATTTAAGTCAAGATTGGCAGGAATGTAGGCTTCATGTAATCAGGAATTTAAATACTGCTTTTAAAAGATCCAGACCACTCCAGGCAAACTTGTCTTTGGGAAAAGAAAGCAAGTTGACCAGTAGTTTGAGAACATTTATTCAGAAACCATTTGCAGGGTAGACTCAATTGCCAGAGCCTGTGACCATGCAGACCCACATGACAATTCAGATGGCATGTACTGGTGGCCTGCAGCAAGTTCACAGCACAGGGCAATAGCTGCAGAGAACGCCATCCCTTAGACTCACACCACCTGAAAGCAGAACATTCCTTGATGAACCATTTCAAATCCTGGAGGATTACACCCACATGAGTGAGTGGTTTGCTACTACACAGGTTCTCCAAAACAGACTGGAGCACTCCAGTGCTTACACTTTACCTTCAAACACCCTTAGTTCCTCCCTTCACCACTACAGAACGTTCAAAAGCTGAACTGCCACCTTCCTCATCTTGGAGCTGAAGTAGGTCACCATGAGCATCTAAACAGACACGACACAGGTAGCTGTAAGATGTAGACATTAACCCTAGCCAAAATAAGTTGCAGATACAACTACAGTGGTCATCCGAGCCCTGATTTTTTGGGACTTAACTGACACCATAATGTCAAGAGCACTCAAACCTTCGTGGTCTCTGATCACTCGTGATGGCAACAAGCCAGTTTCACCTCGCTGCTGTCGCTCTGCTGGAGAACTTAATACTACAACATGAGATGGGTGGTCAAGTTGATTATCAGGAGAAGTCATCCACTGAAACACATAAGAAAAAAGGAAACACCAAAATACACTTACCAAGACTAAGGACAGCAATCAGGAGCACAAACACAGAGACTCTTGATGCATCCATTAGAACCAAACAAAAGTTTAGAGAGACTGATAATAAGGAAGACTAGCTATTTCCTTGAATCGAACCGGGCTTTAAATAGCTGAACACAATCCGAGACGAGGTGCCCATCTCACCTGGCCTTCATTAACAATAATGTTAATTTAACAATAGTGTTCAGTTATTGTGTGCGCCAAACAGCCAATCTGCTGTTACGAGCTTGTTCGATGTGACGAATTCTAACGGGGGACAATGTGTAGACATAATACCTTTATGAATTGTTCGTCCTCGATTGCTTTCCTTATGTCGTAGTGCTCCTCCCCTCTGGGAAATGAACGCCAGATTGAAGGAGCGATAAAACGCGATGCCTTAGCACACGGTTGTCACTTTGAAATGACCACTTGTTTATGAAGCGAGGCGCTGATGTAACGATTTCATGGCAGTTTTGTTCAACATAGTTGTTTAACATGTGTTATCAGTTAAAGTGTTGCTGAACACTTTACTAACATGCCGTCAGTGAAAAAAAACGTTGCTTTAAGATAAACGAAGCAACAGTTCAACCGACAATTCAAAACTGCGGCTGCATTAATGTTATTCCTGAGCGCCATAGTAGGGCTGGAATGAGAGCTTTTGTGATTCTAGGCTATGAAACATTTCCCTGTTAAATGAAGATTTTATTTGCACAATATACAACAATGTATAACGAATATGCCTACGCTAATCGTGAGGCATCAGGAAAATGCACACAATCTAAACAAGACTATAGTTTAGTAAATGATAAATGCTAAAAATAATAGTTGATTGACCACTTCTGAAACGCACGCTGTAGAAAATAAAAAATGTTGTTTTTACGAAGAAAAAACAAAACAAAACCTAGAACCTGTGATTTTTGCTGAGATATTCTGACAATACAGTAACCATGTAAACAACTTTACAGAACAATTTGTAAATTGTACAGTTTAAAACTAGTGCAATTGACAAAAAAGTGCATTTGGAACCAATAAATCCAATTGCCTTTTTTTTGATAAATTAACATGATCACACTGTTAAGAGAATCATTTCAGTAATATTTCTATGCAGTTGGCATATCAAACAGCATTATTTAATTGTCAAATCCTCATTATATGACTCATTTAACTGTTTTTTTGTTTGTTTGTTTGTTTGTTTGTTTGTTTTTTAAATAATGTACTGTCACTTGCTTTTATAATGTACTATTCCTCAACACTACATGCAGACTAGGAGCATCTTAGATGACCGTGGACGCATTCAAAGGGACTGAGCCAAGTGGAGGAGTGCCTGAGCGAGTTGCGGGCATATTCCGCCCATGTGAGGAATTTGTGCCAGTCAGTTTGTGAGGTACACTACTGGTGGAGGAACCTTCCGACCTCTTCAGTTACCCAGTCGACTGGGGATGATGACCAGAGGAGAGAATCATAGTTATATTCCTAGTTTACAAAACTGCCTCCAGACTTGATGTAAATTTGGAACCATGATCAGATCTCTTCTGGTAGACCACATATGCAAAATACATAAGCGAACATGGCTTCTGCAGTTTCCAAGGCCATAGGCAAGTGAGGAAAAGGAATGAGGCGACATGTTAGACAGCTTGTCCACTACCAGCATTATGACCATGTTTCTCTCAGAGGCAGGTAAGTCTGTGATGAAGTCTGTTGCAATGTGGGTCCAGGGGCGATGTGGCGGGGACTGTAGCTTTCCAGCAGGGATAGTGCGATGGGTTCGTGACTGGGCACAGACTACACAAGACATCATGTAAAGCACGCATATCGTGAGGAAGGGAGGGCCACCAAAACTTACGTGGTGCGAGTGATACCCAGATGTCCGTTACATAAGGTCGTATGAGCCCATTCTAGTAATGTTCCTCTCTGGGAAGCTGAAATGTATTGTTTTTCTGGGGGGCATTCCTCTGGGCTAGGGTCATCCTTCAGAGCATTCTCCAGGTCGTCTTGGAAGCGCCAACGTATGGGAGCTAGGAAGCAGCTATTCGGCAGGATGGTCTCTGGATTCGGGTTGGTCTCTCTCTTGTCATAGATCTGTGACAAGGCATCTACCTTTTGATTCTTGGAACCGGGTCTGTAAGACACAGTGAAGTTAAACCGGGAGACCACCTAGCTTGTCTTGGATTGAGTCATCGAGCTGACCGTAGGTACTCTAGGTTTCGATGGTCTGTGTATACCAAGAAGGGCTGTTCAGCGCCTTCTAACCAGTGTCTCCATTGCTCTAGGGCAAGTTTGACTGCGAGAATGGCGGCCCTTGGCTATCACCAGATCAAGTTTAAAAAGATTCTACTGCATCAGTTTTTAATAAATTATATTGAAGTCCTTGTTTTTGGTAGTTGGTGATATTAGGGGTAAGGTTAAATTTGTTCAGCCTCTTCATGAAGTAGATCCTTCACATATTTATTTTGTGTTAGCACCAAGCTAATATCTCCATTTATTCATCCAGCCCGATCACGTCTCTATTCTGTCTTGCACAGATGGAGGATATTTTGCCACCATCAGTAGAGTTC
This sequence comes from Electrophorus electricus, assembly GCF_041902795.1. Classification (NCBI taxonomy): domain Eukaryota; kingdom Metazoa; phylum Chordata; class Actinopteri; order Gymnotiformes; family Gymnotidae; genus Electrophorus; species Electrophorus electricus. The sequence goes on along the minus strand of NC_137502.1, from coordinate 36,393,837 downwards.
CTTTGATTGATGCATAAAGTCTTGGACATCATCTCACACACTACAATCCAGATCGCTTCCTTTCTCATTCGTGGTCTAGGTAGGTTTTTTTCCTCTGTCGAATGATCGCAGGTTGAGAATTAACTTGTAGGTGAAAGTGACTGCAAGAATGCAGGTGGTCCTGGGGAGGCATCAACAGAAGTGCTACTGGTTTCAGGAGCCTAGGCTGCAAATAAAATAAATAATTTTCTGTGTAAGAATACAATGTGAATGCTTTTATATTTTAGCTTTCTCTTGAATGCAGCCTACTATCTCAGCTCCCACGCAGCCAGGACTTTGCAGGCTTGAACTGAAAATCATATGTCGCCAGCCCAAGGGAATGGAAGGTCTCTTCTAGAATATCCTTCATCATCTCTGGAAGGTCAGGCAAGACCTCATTGATTGTGGTGTGTAATCATGTTTGCCCCAAGTCAGTCAGTCATTTCTGGAAGATTGTTTGTTGTAGTACAACTAAAAGGGGGGGAGGGAAACAAAACAAAAAAAACCTGCCCTTACATTGATCAAGTCAGTGCATATAAACCACCCCATTTGTTTTGAGAGCTTTCTTACATGGAATGTGTGAATTTTGGCATAGTGTCCACTACAGTGGCCAAGATAATGGGTCCTTTGCCAACACACCAATTCAGTGGAATGACTGTGCCCGTTAACAATGTATGATGGTAACAGAATAAGCTACCAAGTAGTTCATGGTAAGGCATTGCAGCCTTGAACTCTCATTGTGAATACCAGCTCTCCTCTGTGCCAAAAGAAAGCCAGCTTTCTGTACTTCCATTCCAAAATACAGACATATTACACATCCCCCCACTCATTCAAGCTGAATTAACAGTAAATTCACCTGGCTTTTGGTCCATTTAAGTCAAGATTGGCAGGAATGTAGGCTTCATGTAATCAGGAATTTAAATACTGCTTTTAAAAGATCCAGACCACTCCAGGCAAACTTGTCTTTGGGAAAAGAAAGCAAGTTGACCAGTAGTTTGAGAACATTTATTCAGAAACCATTTGCAGGGTAGACTCAATTGCCAGAGCCTGTGACCATGCAGACCCACATGACAATTCAGATGGCATGTACTGGTGGCCTGCAGCAAGTTCACAGCACAGGGCAATAGCTGCAGAGAACGCCATCCCTTAGACTCACACCACCTGAAAGCAGAACATTCCTTGATGAACCATTTCAAATCCTGGAGGATTACATCCACATGAGTGAGTGGTTTGCTACTACACAGGTTCTCCAAAACAGACTGGAGCACTCCAGTGCTTACACTTTACCTTCAAACACCCTTAGTTCCTCCCTTCACCACTACAGAACGTTCAAAAGCTGAATTGCCACCTTCCTCATCCTGGAGCTGTAGTCTGAGCTGGGGCAGGTCACCATGAGCATCTAAACAGACACGACACAGGTAGCTGTAAGATGTAGACATTAACCCTAGCCAAAATAAGTTGCAGATACAACTACAGTGGTCATCCGAGCCCTGGTAATTAAATCCCAAAAAGACACCGTAATGTCAAGAGCACTCAAACCTTCGTGGTCTCTGATCACTCGTGATAGCAACAAGCCAGTTTCACCTCGCTGCTGTCGCTCTGCTGGAGAACTTAATACTACAACATGAGATGGGTGGTCAAGTTGATTATCAGGAGAAGTCATCCACTGAAACACATAAGAAAAAAGGAAACACCAAAATACACTTACCAAGACTAAGGACAGCAATCAGGAGCACAAACACAGAGACTCTTGATGCATCCATTAGAGCCAAACAAAAGTTTAGAGAGACTGATAATAAGGAAGACTAGCTATTTCCTTGAATCGAACCGGGCTTTAAATAGCTGAACACAATCCGAGACGAGGTGCCCATCTCACCTGGCCTTCATTAACAATAATGTTAATTTAACAATAGTGTTCAGTTATTGTGTCCGCCAAACAGCGAATCTGCTGTTACGAGCTTGTTCGATGTGACGAATTCTAACGGGGGACAATGTGTACACATAATACCTTTATGAATTGTTCGTCCTCGATTGCTTTCCTTATGTCGTAGTGCTCCTCCCCTCTGGGAAATGAACGCCAGATTGAAGGAGCGATAAAACGCGATGCCTTAGCACACGGTTGTCACTTTGAAATGACCACTTGTTTATGAAGCGAGGCGCTGATGTAACGATTCCATGGCAGTTTTGTTCAACATAGTTGTTTAACATGTGTTATCAGTTAAAGTGTTGCTGAACACTTTACTAACATGCCGTCAGTGAAAAAAAAACGTTGCTTTAAGATAAACGAAGCAACAGTTCAACCGACAATTCAAAACTGCGGCTGCATTAATGTTATTCCTGAGCGCCATAGTAGGGCTGGAATGAGAGCTTTTGTGATTCTAGGCTATGAAACATTTCCCTGTTAAATGAAGATTTTATTTGCGCAATATACAACAATGTATAACGAATATGCCTATGCTAACCGTGAGGCATCAGGAAAATGCACACAATCTAAACAAGACTATAGTTTAGTAAATGATAAATGCTAAAAATAATAGTTGATTGACCACTTCTGAAACGCACGCTGTAGAAAATAAAAAATGTTGTTTTTACGAAGAAAAAACAAAACACAACCTAGAACCTTTGATTTTTGCTGAGATATTCTGACAATACAGTAACCATGTAAACAACTTTACAGAACAATTTATAAATTGTACAGTTTAAAACTAGTGCAATTGACAAAAAAGTGCATTTGGAACCAATAAATCCAATTGCCTTTTTTATGATAAATTAACATGATCACACTGTTAAGAGAATCATTTCAGTAATATTTCTATGCAGGTAGCATATCAAACAGCATTATTTAATTGTCAAATCCTCATTATATGACTCATTTAACTGTTTTTTTTTGTTTGTTTGTTTTTTACATAATGTACTGTCACTTGCTTTTATAATGTACTATTCCTCAACACTACAGGCAGACTAGGAGCATCTTAGATGACCGTGGACGCATTCAAAGGGAGTGAGCCAAGTGGAGGAGTGCGTGAGCGAGTTGCGGGTGTATTCCGCCCATGTGAGGAATTTGTGCCAGTCAGTTTGTGAGGTACACTACTGGTGGAGGAACCTTCCGAGCTCTTGAGTTACCCAGTCGACTGAGGATGGTGACCAGAGGAGAGATTCATAGTTATATTCCTAGTTTACAAAACTGCCTCCAGACTTGATGTAAATTTGGAACCATGATCAGATCTCTTCTGGTAGACCAAATATGCAAAATACTTAAGTGAACATGGCTTCTGCGGTTTCCAAGGCCATAGGCAAGTGAGGAAAAGGAATGAGGCGACATGTTAGACAGCTTGTCCACTACCAGCATTATGACCATGTTTCTCTCAGAGGCAGGTAAGTCTGTGATGAAGTCTGTTGCAATGTGAGTCCAGGGGCGATGTGGCGGGGACTGTAGCTTTCCAGCAGGGAAAGTGCGATGGGTGCGTGACTGGGCACAGACTACACAAGACATCATGTAAAGCACGCATATCGTGAGGAAGGGAGGGCCACCAAAAGTTACGTGGTGCGAGTGATACCCAGATGTCCGTTACATAAGGTCGTATGAGCCCATTCTAGTCATGTTCCTCTGTGGGAAGCTGAAATGTATTGTGTTTCTGGGGGGCATTCCTCTGGGCTAGGGTCATCCTTCAGAGCATTCTCCAGGTCGTCTTGGAAGCGTCAACGTATGGGAGCAAGGAAGCAGCTATTAGGCAGGATGGTCTCTGGATTCGGGTTGGTCTCTCTCTTGTCATAGATCTGTGACAAGGCATCTACCTTTTGATTCTTGGAACCGGGTCTGTAAGACACAGTGAAGTTAAACCGGGAGACCACCTAGCTTGACTTGGATTGAGTCATCGAGCTGACCGTAGGTACTCTAGGTTTCGATGGTCTGTGTATACCAAGAAGGGGTGTTCAGCCCCTTCTGACCAGTGTCTCCATTGCTCTAGGGCAAGTTTGACTGCGAGAATGGCAGCCCTTGGCTATCACCAGATCAAGTTTAAAAAGATTCTACTGCCTCAGTTTTTAATAAATTATATTGAAGTCCTTGTTTTTGGTATTTGGTGATATTAGGGGTAAGGTTAAATTTGTTCAGCCTCTTCATGAAGTAGATCCTTCACATATTTTTGTGTTAGCACCAAGCTAATATCTCCATTTATTCATCCAGCCCAATCACGTCTCTATTCTGTCTTGCACAGATGGAGATTATTTTGCCACCATCAGTAGAGTTCCTTTGATTTATGCATAAAGTCTTGGACATCATCTCACAAACTACAATCCAGATCGCTTTCTTTCTCATTCGTGGTCTAGGTAGGTTTTTTTCCTCTGTCAAATGATCGCATCAATTTGTCTGGGAATGTAGCCCATGGATCATAAAGGTATCCATCCATTCTGTATGAGGGTTTTGGCAGCTGTTGGACGAGGTTGAGAATTAACTTGTAGGTGAAAGTGACTGCAAGAATGCAGGTGGTCCTGGGGAGGCATCAACAGAAGTGCTACTGGTTTCAGGAGCCTAGGCTGCAAATAAAATAAATAATTTTCTGTGTAAGAATACAATGTGAATGCTTTTATATTTTAGCTTTCTCTTGAATGCAGCCTACTATCTCAGCTCCCACACAGCCAGGACTTTGCAGGCTTGAACTGAAAATCATATGTCGCCAGCCCAAGGGAATGGAAGGTCTCTTCTAGAATATCCTTCATCATCTCTGGAAGGTCAGGCAAGACCTCATTGATTGTGGTGTGTAATCATGTTTGCCCCAAGTCAGTCAGTCATTTCTGGAAGATTGTTTGTTGTAGTACAACTAAAAGGGGGGGGAGGGAAACAAAACAAAAAAACCTGCCCTTACATTGATCAAGTCAGTGCATATAAACCACCCCATTTGTTTTGAGAGCTTTCTTACATGGAATGTGTGAATTTTGGCATAGTTTCCACTACAGTGGCCAAGAGAATGGGTCCTTTGCCAACACACCAATTCAGTGGAATGACTGTGCCCGTTAACAATGTATGATGGTAACAGAATAAGCTACCAAGTAGTTCATGGTAAGGCATTGCAGCCTTGAACTCTCATTGTGAATACCAGCTCTCCTCTGTGCCAAAAGAAAGCCAGCTTTCTGTACTTCCATTCCAAAATACAGACATATTACACATCCCCCCACTCATTCAAGCTGAATTAACAGTAAATTCACCTGGCTTTTGGTCCATTTAAGTCAAGATTGGCAGGAATGTAGGCTTCATGTAATCAGGAATTTAAATACTGCTTTTAAAAGATCCAGACCACTCCAGGCAAACTTGTCTTTGGGAAAAGAAAGCAAGTTGACCAGTAGTTTGAGAACATTTATTCAGAAACCATTTGCAGGGTAGACTCAATTGCCAGAGCCTGTGACCATGCAGACCCACATGACAATTCAGATGGCATGTACTGGTGGCCTGCAGCAAGTTCACAGCACAGGGCAATAGCTGCAGAGAACGCCATCCCTTAGACTCACACCACCTGAAAGCAGAACATTCCTTGATGAACCATTTCAAATCCTGGAGGATTACATCCACATGAGTGAGTGGTTTGCTACTACACAGGTTCTCCAAAACAGACTGGAGCACTCCAGTGCTTACACTTTACCTTCAAACACCCTTAGTTCCTCCCTTCACCACTACAGAACGTTCAAAAGCTGAATTGCCACCTTCCTCATCCTGGAGCTGTAGTCTGAGCTGGGGCAGGTCACCATGAGCATCTAAACAGACACGACACAGGTAGCTGTAAGATGTAGACATTAACCCTAGCCAAAATAAGTTGCAGATACAACTACAGTGGTCATCCGAGCCCTGGTAATTAAATCCCAAAAAGACACCGTAATGTCAAGAGCACTCAAACCTTCGTGGTCTCTGATCACTCGTGATAGCAACAAGCCAGTTTCACCTCGCTGCTGTCGCTCTGCTGGAGAACTTAATACTACAACATGAGATGGGTGGTCAAGTTGATTATCAGGAGAAGTCATCCACTGAAACACATAAGAAAAAAGGAAACACCAAAATACACTTACCAAGACTAAGGACAGCAATCAGGAGCACAAACACAGAGACTCTTGATGCATCCATTAGAGCCAAACAAAAGTTTAGAGAGACTGATAATAAGGAAGACTAGCTATTTCCTTGAATCGAACCGGGCTTTAAATAGCTGAACACAATCCGAGACGAGGTGCCCATCTCACCTGGCCTTCATTAACAATAATGTTAATTTAACAATAGTGTTCAGTTATTGTGTCCGCCAAACAGCGAATCTGCTGTTACGAGCTTGTTCGATGTGACGAATTCTAACAGGGGACAATGTGTAGACATAATACCTTTATGAATTGTTCGTCCTCGATTGCTTTCCTTATGTCGTAGTGCTCCTCCCCTCTGGGAAATGAACGCCAGATTGAAGGAGCGATAAAACGCGATGCCTTAGCACACGGTTGTCACTTTGAAATGACCACTTGTTTATGAAGCGAGGCACTGATGTAACGATTCCATGGCAGTTTTGTTCAACATAGTTGTTTAACATGTGTTATCAGTTAAAGTGTTGCTGAACACTTTACTAACATGCCGTCAGTGAAAAAAAAACGTTGCTTTAAGATAAACGAAGCAACAGTTCAACCGACAATTCAAAACTGCGGCTGCATTAATGTTATTCCTGAGCGCCATAGTAGGGCTGGAATGAGAGCTTTTGTGATTCTAGGCTATGAAACATTTCCCTGTTAAATGAAGATTTTATTTGCGCAATATACAACAATGTATAACGAATATGCCTACGCTAACCGTGAGGCATCAGGAAAATGCACACAATCTAAACAAGACTATAGTTTAGTAAATGATAAATGCTAAAAATAATAGTTGATTGACCACTTCTGAAACGCACGCTGTAGAAAATAAAAAATGTTGTTTTTACGAAGAAAAAACAAAACACAACCTAGAACCTTTGATTTTTGCTGAGATATTCTGACAATACAGTAACCATGTAAACAACTTTACAGAACAATTTATAAATTGTACAGTTTAAAACTAGTGCAATTGACAAAAAAGTGCATTTGGAACCAATAAATCCAATTGCCTTTTTTATGATAAATTAACATGATCACACTGTTAAGAGAATCATTTCAGTAATATTTCTATGCAGGTAGCATATCAAACAGCATTATTTAATTGTCAAATCCTCATTATATGACTCATTTAACTGTTTTTTTTTGTTTGTTTGTTTTTTACATAATGTACTGTCACTTGCTTTTATAATGTACTATTCCTCAACACTACAGGCAGACTAGGAGCATCTTAGATGACCGTGGACGCATTCAAAGGGAGTGAGCCAAGTGGAGGAGTGCGTGAGCGAGTTGCGGGTGTATTCCGCCCATGTGAGGAATTTGTGCCAGTCAGTTTGTGAGGTACACTACTGGTGGAGGAACCTTCCGAGCTCTTGAGTTACCCAGTCGACTGAGGATGGTGACCAGAGGAGAGATTCATAGTTATATTCCTAGTTTACAAAACTGCCTCCAGACTTGATGTAAATTTGGAACCATGATCAGATCTCTTCTGGTAGACCAAATATGCAAAATACTTAAGTGAACATGGCTTCTGCGGTTTCCAAGGCCATAGGCAAGTGAGGAAAAGGAATGAGGCGACATGTTAGACAGCTTGTCCACTACCAGCATTATGACCATGTTTCTCTCAGAGGCAGGTAAGTCTGTGATGAAGTCTGTTGCAATGTGAGTCCAGGGGCGATGTGGCGGGGACTGTAGCTTTCCAGCAGGGAAAGTGCGATGGGTGCGTGACTGGGCACAGACTACACAAGACATCATGTAAAGCACGCATATCGTGAGGAAGGGAGGGCCACCAAAAGTTACGTGGTGCGAGTGATACCCAGATGTCCGTTACATAAGGTCGTATGAGCCCATTCTAGTCATGTTCCTCTGTGGGAAGCTGAAATGTATTGTGTTTCTGGGGGGCATTCCTCTGGGCTAGGGTCATCCTTCAGAGCATTCTCCAGGTCGTCTTGGAAGCGTCAACGTATGGGAGCAAGGAAGCAGCTATTAGGCAGGATGGTCTCTGGATTCGGGTTGGTCTCTCTCTTGTCATAGATCTGTGACAAGGCATCTACCTTTTGATTCTTGGAACCGGGTCTGTAAGACACAGTGAAGTTAAACCGGGAGACCACCTAGCTTGACTTGGATTGAGTCATCGAGCTGACCGTGGGTACTCTAGGTTTCGATGGTCTGTGTATACCAAGAAGGGGTGTTCAGCCCCTTCTGACCAGTGTCTCCATTGCTCTAGGGCAAGTTTGACTGCGAGAATGGCAGCCCTTGGCTATCACCAGATCAAGTTTAAAAAGATTCTACTGCCTCAGTTTTTAATAAATTATATTGAAGTCCTTGTTTTTGGTATTTGGTGATATTAGGGGTAAGGTTAAATTTGTTCAGCCTCTTCATGAAGTAGATCCTTCACATATTTTTGTGTTAGCACCAAGCTAATATCTCCATTTATTCATCCAGCCCAATCACGTCTCTATTCTGTCTTGCACAGATGGAGATTATTTTGCCACCATCAGTAGAGTTCCTTTGATTTATGCATAAAGTCTTGGACATCATCTCACAAACTACAATCCAGATCGCTTTCTTTCTCATTCATGGTCTAGGTAGGTTTTTTTCCTCTGTCAAATGATCGCATCAATTTGTCTGGGAATGTAGCCCATGGATCATAAAGGTATCCATCCATTCTGTATGAGGGTTTTGGCAGCTGTTGGACGAGGTTGAGAATTAACTTGTAGGTGAAAGTGACTGCAAGAATGCAGGTGGTCCTGGGGAGGCATCAACAGAAGTGCTACTGGTTTCAGGAGCCTAGGCTGCAAATAAAATAAATAATTTTCTGTGTAAGAATACAATGTGAATGCTTTTATATTTTAGCTTTCTCTTGAATGCAGCCTACTATCTCAGCTCCCACACAGCCAGGACTTTGCAGGCTTGAACTGAAAATCATATGTCGCCAGCCCAAGGGAATGGAAGGTCTCTTCTAGAATATCCTTCATCATCTCTGGAAGGTCAGGCAAGACCTCATTGATTGTGGTGTGTAATCATGTTTGCCCCAAGTCAGTCAGTCATTTCTGGAAGATTGTTTGTTGTAGTACAACTAAAAGGGGGGGGAGGGAAACAAAACAAAAAAACCTGCCCTTACATTGATCAAGTCAGTGCATATAAACCACCCCATTTGTTTTGAGAGCTTTCTTACATGGAATGTGTGAATTTTGGCATAGTTTCCACTACAGTGGCCAAGAGAATGGGTCCTTTGCCAACACACCAATTCAGTGGAATGACTGTGCCCGTTAACAATGTATGATGGTAACAGAATAAGCTACCAAGTAGTTCATGGTAAGGCATTGCAGCCTTGAACTCTCATTGTGAATACCAGCTCTCCTCTGTGCCAAAAGAAAGCCAGCTTTCTGTACTTCCATTCCAAAATACAGACATATTACACATCCCCCCACTCATTCAAGCTGAATTAACAGTAAATTCACCTGGCTTTTGGTCCATTTAAGTCAAGATTGGCAGGAATGTAGGCTTCATGTAATCAGGAATTTAAATACTGCTTTTAAAAGATCCAGACCACTCCAGGCAAACTTGTCTTTGGGAAAAGAAAGCAAGTTGACCAGTAGTTTGAGAACATTTATTCAGAAACCATTTGCAGGGTAGACTCAATTGCCAGAGCCTGTGACCATGCAGACCCACATGACAATTCAGATGGCATGTACTGGTGGCCTGCAGCAAGTTCACAGCACAGGGCAATAGCTGCAGAGAACGCCATCCCTTAGACTCACACCACCTGAAAGCAGAACATTCCTTGATGAACCATTTCAAATCCTGGAGGATTACATCCACATGAGTGAGTGGTTTGCTACTACACAGGTTCTCCAAAACAGACTGGAGCACTCCAGTGCTTACACTTTACCTTCAAACACCCTTAGTTCCTCCCTTCACCACTACAGAACGTTCAAAAGCTGAATTGCCACCTTCCTCATCCTGGAGCTGTAGTCTGAGCTGGGGCAGGTCACCATGAGCATCTAAACAGACACGACACAGGTAGCTGTAAGATGTAGACATTAACCCTAGCCAAAATAAGTTGCAGATACAACTACAGTGGTCATCCGAGCCCTGGTAATTAAATCCCAAAAAGACACCGTAATGTCAAGAGCACTCAAACCTTCGTGGTCTCTGATCACTCGTGATAGCAACAAGCCAGTTTCACCTCGCTGCTGTCGCTCTGCTGGAGAACTTAATACTACAACATGAGATGGGTGGTCAAGTTGATTATCAGGAGAAGTCATCCACTGAAACACATAAGAAAAAAGGAAACACCAAAATACACTTACCAAGACTAAGGACAGCAATCAGGAGCACAAACACAGAGACTCTTGATGCATCCATTAGAGCCAAACAAAAGTTTAGAGAGACTGATAATAAGGAAGACTAGCTATTTCCTTGAATCGAACCGGGCTTTAAATAGCTGAACACAATCCGAGACGAGGTGCCCATCTCACCTGGCCTTCATTAACAATAATGTTAATTTAACAATAGTGTTCAGTTATTGTGTCCGCCAAACAGCGAATCTGCTGTTACGAGCTTGTTCGATGTGACGAATTCTAACAGGGGACAATGTGTAGACATAATACCTTTATGAATTGTTCGTCCTCGATTGCTTTCCTTATGTCGTAGTGCTCCTCCCCTCTGGGAAATGAACGCCAGATTGAAGGAGCGATAAAACGCGATGCCTTAGCACACGGTTGTCACTTTGAAATGACCACTTGTTTATGAAGCGAGGCACTGATGTAACGATTCCATGGCAGTTTTGTTCAACATAGTTGTTTAACATGTGTTATCAGTTAAAGTGTTGCTGAACACTTTACTAACATGCCGTCAGTGAAAAAAAAACGTTGCTTTAAGATAAACGAAGCAACAGTTCAACCGACAATTCAAAACTGCGGCTGCATTAATGTTATTCCTGAGCGCCATAGTAGGGCTGGAATGAGAGCTTTTGTGATTCTAGGCTATGAAACATTTCCCTGTTAAATGAAGATTTTATTTGCGCAATATACAACAATGTATAACGAATATGCCTACGCTAACCGTGAGGCATCAGGAAAATGCACACAATCTAAACAAGACTATAGTTTAGTAAATGATAAATGCTAAAAATAATAGTTGATTGACCACTTCTGAAACGCACGCTGTAGAAAATAAAAAATGTTGTTTTTACGAAGAAAAAACAAAACACAACCTAGAACCTTTGATTTTTGCTGAGATATTCTGACAATACAGTAACCATGTAAACAACTTTACAGAACAATTTATAAATTGTACAGTTTAAAACTAGTGCAATTGACAAAAAAGTGCATTTGGAACCAATAAATCCAATTGCCTTTTTTATGATAAATTAACATGATCACACTGTTAAGAGAATCATTTCAGTAATATTTCTATGCAGGTAGCATATCAAACAGCATTATTTAATTGTCAAATCCTCATTATATGACTCATTTAACTGTTTTTTTTTGTTTGTTTGTTTTTTACATAATGTACTGTCACTTGCTTTTATAATGTACTATTCCTCAACACTACAGGCAGACTAGGAGCATCTTAGATGACCGTGGACGCATTCAAAGGGAGTGAGCCAAGTGGAGGAGTGCGTGAGCGAGTTGCGGGTGTATTCCGCCCATGTGAGGAATTTGTGCCAGTCAGTTTGTGAGGTACACTACTGGTGGAGGAACCTTCCGAGCTCTTGAGTTACCCAGTCGACTGAGGATGGTGACCAGAGGAGAGATTCATAGTTATATTCCTAGTTTACAAAACTGCCTCCAGACTTGATGTAAATTTGGAACCATGATCAGATCTCTTCTGGTAGACCAAATATGCAAAATACTTAAGTGAACATGGCTTCTGCGGTTTCCAAGGCCATAGGCAAGTGAGGAAAAGGAATGAGGCGACATGTTAGACAGCTTGTCCACTACCAGCATTATGACCATGTTTCTCTCAGAGGCAGGTAAGTCTGTGATGAAGTCTGTTGCAATGTGAGTCCAGGGGCGATGTGGCGGGGACTGTAGCTTTCCAGCAGGGAAAGTGCGATGGGTGCGTGACTGGGCACAGACTACACAAGACATCATGTAAAGCACGCATATCGTGAGGAAGGGAGGGCCACCAAAAGTTACGTGGTGCGAGTGATACCCAGATGTCCGTTACATAAGGTCGTATGAGCCCATTCTAGTCATGTTCCTCTGTGGGAAGCTGAAATGTATTGTGTTTCTGGGGGGCATTCCTCTGGGCTAGGGTCATCCTTCAGAGCATTCTCCAGGTCGTCTTGGAAGCGTCAACGTATGGGAGCAAGGAAGCAGCTATTAGGCAGGATGGTCTCTGGATTCGGGTTGGTCTCTCTCTTGTCATAGATCTGTGACAAGGCATCTACCTTTTGATTCTTGGAACCGGGTCTGTAAGACACAGTGAAGTTAAACCGGGAGACCACCTAGCTTGACTTGGATTGAGTCATCGAGCTGACCGTAGGTACTCTAGGTTTCGATGGTCTGTGTATACCAAGAAGGGGTGTTCAGCCCCTTCTGACCAGTGTCTCCATTGCTCTAGGGCAAGTTTGACTGCGAGAATGGCAGCCCTTGGCTATCACCAGATCAAGTTTAAAAAGATTCTACTGCCTCAGTTTTTAATAAATTATATTGAAGTCCTTGTTTTTGGTATTTGGTGATATTAGGGGTAAGGTTAAATTTGTTCAGCCTCTTCATGAAGTAGATCCTTCACATATTTTTGTGTTAGCACCAAGCTAATATCTCCATTTATTCATCCAGCCCAATCACGTCTCTATTCTGTCTTGCACAGATGGAGATTATTTTGCCACCATCAGTAGAGTTCCTTTGATTTATGCATAAAGTCTTGGACATCATCTCACAAACTACAATCCAGATCGCTTTCTTTCTCATTCGTGGTCTAGGTAGGTTTTTTTCCTCTGTCAAATGATCGCATCAATTTGTCTGGGAATGTAGCCCATGGATCATAAAGGTATCCATCCATTCTGTATGAGGGTTTTGGCAGCTGTTGGACGAGGTTGAGAATTAACTTGTAGGTGAAAGTGACTGCAAGAATGCAGGTGGTCCTGGGGAGGCATCAACAGAAGTGCTACTGGTTTCAGGAGCCTAGGCTGCAAATAAAATAAATAATTTTCTGTGTAAGAATACAATGTGAATGCTTTTATATTTTAGCTTTCTCTTGAATGCAGCCTACTATCTCAGCTCCCACACAGCCAGGACTTTGCAGGCTTGAACTGAAAATCATATGTCGCCAGCCCAAGGGAATGGAAGGTCTCTTCTAGAATATCCTTCATCATCTCTGGAAGGTCAGGCAAGACCTCATTGATTGTGGTGTGTAATCATGTTTGCCCCAAGTCAGTCAGTCATTTCTGGAAGATTGTTTGTTGTAGTACAACTAAAAGGGGGGGGAGGGAAACAAAACAAAAAAACCTGCCCTTACATTGATCAAGTCAGTGCATATAAACCACCCCATTTGTTTTGAGAGCTTTCTTACATGGAATGTGTGAATTTTGGCATAGTTTCCACTACAGTGGCCAAGAGAATGGGTCCTTTGCCAACACACCAATTCAGTGGAATGACTGTGCCCGTTAACAATGTATGATGGTAACAGAATAAGCTACCAAGTAGTTCATGGTAAGGCATTGCAGCCTTGAACTCTCATTGTGAATACCAGCTCTCCTCTGTGCCAAAAGAAAGCCAGCTTTCTGTACTTCCATTCCAAAATACAGACATATTACACATCCCCCCACTCATTCAAGCTGAATTAACAGTAAATTCACCTGGCTTTTGGTCCATTTAAGTCAAGATTGGCAGGAATGTAGGCTTCATGTAATCAGGAATTTAAATACTGCTTTTAAAAGATCCAGACCACTCCAGGCAAACTTGTCTTTGGGAAAAGAAAGCAAGTTGACCAGTAGTTTGAGAACATTTATTCAGAAACCATTTGCAGGGTAGACTCAATTGCCAGAGCCTGTGACCATGCAGACCCACATGACAATTCAGATGGCATGTACTGGTGGCCTGCAGCAAGTTCACAGCACAGGGCAATAGCTGCAGAGAACGCCATCCCTTAGACTCACACCACCTGAAAGCAGAACATTCCTTGATGAACCATTTCAAATCCTGGAGGATTACATCCACATGAGTGAGTGGTTTGCTACTACACAGGTTCTCCAAAACAGACTGGAGCACTCCAGTGCTTACACTTTACCTTCAAACACCCTTAGTTCCTCCCTTCACCACTACAGAACGTTCAAAAGCTGAATTGCCACCTTCCTCATCCTGGAGCTGTAGTCTGAGCTGGGGCAGGTCACCATGAGCATCTAAACAGACACGACACAGGTAGCTGTAAGATGTAGACATTAACCCTAGCCAAAATAAGTTGCAGATACAACTACAGTGGTCATCCGAGCCCTGGTAATTAAATCCCAAAAAGACACCGTAATGTCAAGAGCACTCAAACCTTCGTGGTCTCTGATCACTCGTGATAGCAACAAGCCAGTTTCACCTCGCTGCTGTCGCTCTGCTGGAGAACTTAATACTACAACATGAGATGGGTGGTCAAGTTGATTATCAGGAGAAGTCATCCACTGAAACACATAAGAAAAAAGGAAACACCAAAATACACTTACCAAGACTAAGGACAGCAATCAGGAGCACAAACACAGAGACTCTTGATGCATCCATTAGAGCCAAACAAAAGTTTAGAGAGACTGATAATAAGGAAGACTAGCTATTTCCTTGAATCGAACCGGGCTTTAAATAGCTGAACACAATCCGAGACGAGGTGCCCATCTCACCTGGCCTTCATTAACAATAATGTTAATTTAACAATAGTGTTCAGTTATTGTGTCCGCCAAACAGCGAATCTGCTGTTACGAGCTTGTTCGATGTGACGAATTCTAACAGGGGACAATGTGTAGACATAATACCTTTATGAATTGTTCGTCCTCGATTGCTTTCCTTATGTCGTAGTGCTCCTCCCCTCTGGGAAATGAACGCCAGATTGAAGGAGCGATAAAACGCGATGCCTTAGCACACGGTTGTCACTTTGAAATGACCACTTGTTTATGAAGCGAGGCACTGATGTAACGATTCCATGGCAGTTTTGTTCAACATAGTTGTTTAACATGTGTTATCAGTTAAAGTGTTGCTGAACACTTTACTAACATGCCGTCAGTGAAAAAAAAACGTTGCTTTAAGATAAACGAAGCAACAGTTCAACCGACAATTCAAAACTGCGGCTGCATTAATGTTATTCCTGAGCGCCATAGTAGGGCTGGAATGAGAGCTTTTGTGATTCTAGGCTATGAAACATTTCCCTGTTAAATGAAGATTTTATTTGCGCAATATACAACAATGTATAACGAATATGCCTACGCTAACCGTGAGGCATCAGGAAAATGCACACAATCTAAACAAGACTATAGTTTAGTAAATGATAAATGCTAAAAATAATAGTTGATTGACCACTTCTGAAACGCACGCTGTAGAAAATAAAAAATGTTGTTTTTACGAAGAAAAAACAAAACACAACCTAGAACCTTTGATTTTTGCTGAGATATTCTGACAATACAGTAACCATGTAAACAACTTTACAGAACAATTTATAAATTGTACAGTTTAAAACTAGTGCAATTGACAAAAAAGTGCATTTGGAACCAATAAATCCAATTGCCTTTTTTATGATAAATTAACATGATCACACTGTTAAGAGAATCATTTCAGTAATATTTCTATGCAGGTAGCATATCAAACAGCATTATTTAATTGTCAAATCCTCATTATATGACTCATTTAACTGTTTTTTTTTGTTTGTTTGTTTTTTACATAATGTACTGTCACTTGCTTTTATAATGTACTATTCCTCAACACTACAGGCAGACTAGGAGCATCTTAGATGACCGTGGACGCATTCAAAGGGAGTGAGCCAAGTGGAGGAGTGCGTGAGCGAGTTGCGGGTGTATTCCGCCCATGTGAGGAATTTGTGCCAGTCAGTTTGTGAGGTACACTACTGGTGGAGGAACCTTCCGACCTCTTGAGTTACCCAGTCGACTGAGGATGGTGACCAGAGGAGAGATTCATAGTTATATTCCTAGTTTACAAAACTGCCTCCAGACTTGATGTAAATTTGGAACCATGATCAGATCTCTTCTGGTAGACCAAATATGCAAAATACATAAGTGAACATGGCTTCTGCGGTTTCCAAGGCCATAGGCAAGTGAGGAAAAGGAATGAGGCGACATGTTAGACAGCTTGTCCACTACCAGCATTATGACCATGTTTCTCTCAGAGGCAGGTAAGTCTGTGATGAAGTCTGTTGCAATGTGGGTCCAGGGGCGATGTGGCGGGGACTGTAGCTTTCCAGCAGGGATAGTGCGATGGGTGCGTGACTGGGCACAGACTACACAAGACATCATGTAAAGCACGCATATCTTGAGGAAGGGAGGGCCACCAAAACTTACGTGGTGCGAGTGATACCCAGATGTCCGTTACATAAGGTCGTATGAGCCCATTCTAGTCATGTTCCTCTGTGGGAAGCTGAAATGTATTGTGTTTCTGGTGTGCATTCCTCTGGGCTAGGGTCATCCTTCAGAGCATTCTCCAGGTCGTCTTGGAAGCGCCAACGTATGGGAGCTAGGAAGCAGCTATTAGGCTAAGATGGCGCCGGTGAGGTCGGCTGCCGTCACGACTGCTCCGTCCACACCTGGCACTTTTTTCGCTCTTTTCGCTATCTTTTTCGTTCTTTTCGCTCTTCCCGCTACCCCTGACTTCTCCGCAGCCCTTCTCTACACACCACGGCACGTATCTCGTACAGCAGAGATGCCCTTATTTCTCTTAATCTACATAGCACTCACCTCAAGCCGTCTGTAACCCCGGACCCAAGATGGCCGACGGAGATCCTGAGGGAAAACAGAAGACGCGGCGCGAGGAAAAGGCCGCGAGGGAAGCGAGCCGGCGTCAGGAACAGGCTGAGGGCTCGGGCACACCGAGCTCCCTTACCCAGCATCCTGCTAGCCAACGTTCAGTCTCTGGATAACAAGCTCGACGACCTCCGGGCCAGGATAAAGTTCCAGAGGGACATTCGGGACTGCAATCTCCTCTGCTTCACCGAGTCGTGGCTGAACCCAGCGGTACCAAACCACGCTATACAGCCGGCCGAGTTCTTCTCGGTTCACCGCATGGACAGGACGGCAGATTCGGGGAAGTCGAGAGGCGGCGGAGTGTGTGTGATGGTAAACAACAGCTGGTGCAACAATGCCAATGTTGTTACTCTCGCCTGCTCCTGCTCACCCAACCTGGAGCTGCTCGCCCTCAAACTTCGTCCTTTCTACCTTCCTCGGGAGTTCACTTCGGTCATCATCAACACCGTGTACATCCCACCTCAGGCTAACATGGACACTGCACTGTGGGAACTTCATGAGGCTCTCACACAGTTTCAGGCACAGCACCGGGACGCTGCACTTATTGTGGTTGGGGATTTCAACAGCGCTAACCTCAAGCATGCGGTGCCCAACCTTTACCAGCACGTAACCTTCCCCACCAGGGGAAATAGGACACTAGATCACTGCTACACCCCATACAAGGACAGCTACAAGGCACAAGCTCATCCACCGTTTCGTAAGTCGGACCACGCCGCCATCTTCCTCCTACCAAAATATAAACAACGGCTGAAACGGGAAGCTCCGGTTCAGAGGGAGGTCGCGCGCTGGACAGACCAATCGGTGGCCGCTCTGC
This sequence comes from Electrophorus electricus, assembly GCF_041902795.1. Lineage (NCBI taxonomy): Eukaryota > Metazoa > Chordata > Actinopteri > Gymnotiformes > Gymnotidae > Electrophorus > Electrophorus electricus. Next base: position 36,375,958 of record NC_137502.1, on the reverse strand, counting down.
AGGACGCTCTGGATGACGCGAACTGGGACATGTTCCGGCGCAGCACTGATGATGTCAGCGAGTTTACGGAGGCAGTAGTAGGATTTATTGGGAAACTGGTGGACGACACGATCCCAAGAATCACCATCAAGAAGTTTTCCAACCAGAAGCCCTGGGTGGACAGAACCATCCGCGAGGCTCTGAACTCTCGAACTGCTGCCTACAATGCGGGGATCATCAGCGGGAACATGGACGAGTACAAGTCTGCAGCATACGGAGTGCGCAGGGCGGTGAGGGAGGCGAAGCGGCGCTACGGGAAGAAACTAGAGACACAGTTCCAGCAGAGTGGCTCTAGATCCCTGTGGCAGGGACTACGGATGATCACGGACTACAGGAGCCCACCCTCTGGGCTGATGAGTGCGGATGAGTCTCTGGCGAACGAGCTGAATACATTCTTTGCTCGCTTCGAGGCTACATCTAGCAGCGCTAATGCTAGCAGCACAAATGCTAACGGCGCTAGTGCTAACAGCGCCAATGCTAACGGTGCTGGTGCAAGTGGCACTATCGGCGCAGCCGGTGGCACATGCGCGGGGCCCACCATAGAGCAGCGCCCTCTCATCATCACGGAGAGTGACGTGAGGAGAGTGTTTAAAAGGGTGAATACCAGGAAGGCGATGGGACCAGACGGTATCTGCGGGAGGGTCCTCAAAGCCTGCGCAGATCAGCTAGCCCCGGTATTCACTGACATCTTCAATCTCTCCCTGACGCTCGGTATTGTCCCGTCCAGCTTCAAGCGGTCCACCATCGTCCCCGTCCCGAAGAAACCTCGACCCTCCGACCTCAATGACTACCGCCCTGTCGCCCTCACATCAGTCGTGATGAAGTGCTTTGAAAAGCTAGTTAGAGACTTCATCACATCTTCACTGCCAGCCTCCACGGACCCACTGCAGTTTGCATACCGCCACAACCGCTCCACTGCCGATGCGATTGCACATCTGCTCCACACTACACTGACTCACCTGGACGAAGGGAGGGGAAATTATGTTAAAATGCTATTTGTCGACTACAGTTCAGCATTTAACACTATCATTCCCTCCCTACTCACTACTAAGTTGGGAGATCTAGGACTGCATACATCCCTGTGCGACTGGATCTCCAACTTCCTAACAGACAGACCACAATCAGTACGGGTGGGCAACTGCGCCTCATCCACCCTCACCCTCAGCACTGGAGCTCCTCAGGGTTGTGTCCTAAGCCCCCTGCTCTACTCACTGTACACCTACGACTGCACAGCCACTTCCAGCTCTAACACCATTGTCAAGTTTGCTGATGACACCGTTGTCGTGGGTCTGATCTCGGACAACGACGAGAGGGCCTACCTGGAGGAGATTAAACACCTGGAAAACTGGTGCCAGGAAAATAATCTCCTCCTAAACGTCAGTAAGACAAAGGAGCTGATCGTGGATTGCAGCAAGAAGCAGGAGCGGCACTACCAACCTGTGAGGATCAGTGGAACCACGGTGGAGAGAGTAGATAGTTTCAGGTACCTTGGAGTTCACATCTCGCAGGACCTGTCCTCGTCCCGCCATACCAGCTCCCTGGCAAAGAAGGCTCGTCAGCGTCTTTACCACCTCAGATGCCTAAGGGACTTCAGACTGCCCTCCAAGGTACTGCAGAACTTCTACACCTGCACTATCGAGAGCATCCTCACGGGGAACATCACAGTCTGGTTTGGAAATAGCACCAAGCAGGACAGACAAGCACTCCAAAGGGTAGTGCGTTCAGCAGAGCGCATCACTCACTCGGAACTTCCTGACCTGCAGACCACCTACTACAAGCGGTGCCAAACCAAGGCCAGGAAAATTGTGAAGGACCCCACCCATCCCAACAATAGACTGTTCTCTCTGTTGAGGTCAGGGAGGCGCTTCCGCTCCCTGAAGGCCAAGACAGAGAGGCTGAAGAGGAGCTTCTTCCCACAGGCCATTCGGGCCCTGAATCAGGGAAACTGATAAACTGTGGGGACCACCACCACCACCACGTAACATGACTGTTACGTAACATGACTGTATATCTGTATATCTGTATATCTGTACCACCACGTAACATGACTGTATATCTGTACATCTGTATATATAGATTTAGATTTATACTCAATTAACCTGTTACAACAACTGTAGATATGGTACTATACAATGGATCTGTACATTCTGTAGGTTGTGTAGATAAATACTCAACCATATACATTGTACATTGTGTATATAATCATAATATACATATATTGTACATACATTGTTAATATATTTTTGTACATACATAGAATATATATTTATCTGTATATATATTTTTTTTTCTCTATGCACCCCTGGTTCTCTTCCTCAGTTTGGACAAAGCACTCTCCACCATTTCACTGCGTGTTGTACTGTGTATGACTATGTATGTGACAAATAAACCAAACTTGAAACTTGAAACTTGAAACTAGGCAGGATGGTCTCTGGATTCGGGTTGGTCTCTCTCTTGTCATAGATCTGTGACAAGGCATCTACCTTTTGATTCTTGGAACCGGGTCTGTAAGACACAGTGAAGTTAAACCGGGAGACCACCTAGCTTGACTTGGATTGAGTCATCGAGCTGACCGTAGGTACTCTAGGTTTCGATGGTCTGTGTATACCAAGAAGGGGTGTTCAGCCCCTTCTGACCAGTGTCTCCATTGCTCTAGGGCAAGTTTGACTGCGAGAATGGCAGCCCTTGGCTATCACCAGATCAAGTTTAAAAAGATTCTACTGCCTCAGTTTTTAATAAATTATATTGAAGTCCTTGTTTTTGGTATTTGGTGATATTAGGGGTAAGGTTAAATTTGTTCAGCCTCTTCATGAAGTAGATCCTTCACATATTTATTTTGTGTTAGCACCAAGCTAATATCTCCATTTATTCATCCAGCCCAATCACGTCTCTATTCTGTCTTGCACAGATGGAGATTATTTTGCCACCATCAGTAGAGTTCCTTTGATTTATGCATAAAGTCTTGGACATCATCTCACAAACTACAATCCAGATCGCTTTCTTTCTCATTCGTGGTCTAGGTAGGTTTTTTTCCTCTGTCAAATGATCGCGTCAATTTGTCTGGGAATGTAGCCCATGGATCATAAAGGTATCCATCCATTCTGTATGAGGGTTTTGGCAGCTGTTGGACGAGGTTGAGAATTAACTTGTAGGTGAAAGTGACTGCAAGAATGCAGGTGGTCCTGGGGAGGCATCAACAGAAGTGCTACTGGTTTCAGGAGCCTAGGCTGCAAATAAAATAAATAATTTTCTGTGTAAGAATACAATGTGAATGCTTTTATATTTTAGCTTTCTCTTGAATGCAGCCTACTATCTCAGCTCCCACACAGCCAGGACTTTGCAGGCTTGAACTGAAAATCATATGTCGCCAGCCCAAGGGAATGGAAGGTCTCTTCTAGAATATCCTTCATCATCTCTGGAAGGTCAGGCAAGACCTCATTGATTGTGGTGTGTAATCATGTTTGCCCCAAGTCAGTCAGTCATTTCTGGAAGATTGTTTGTTGTAGTACAACTAAAAGGGGGGGAGGGAAACAAAACAAAAAAACCTGCCCTTACATTGATCAAGTCAGTGCATATAAACCACCCCATTTGTTTTGAGAGCTTTCTTACATGGAATGTGTGAATTTTGGCATAGTTTCCACTACAGTGGCCAAGAGAATGGGTCCTTTGCCAACACCCCAATTCAGTGGAATGACTGTGCCCGTTAACAATGTATGATGGTAACAGAATAAGCTACCAAGTAGTTCATGGTAAGGCATTGCAGCCTTGAACTCTCATTGTGAATACCAGCTCTCCTCTGTGCCAAAAGAAAGCCAGCTTTCTGTACTTCCATTCCAAAATACAGACATATTACACATCCCCCCACTCATTCAAGCTGAATTAACAGTAAATTCACCTGGCTTTTGGTCCATTTAAGTCAAGATTGGCAGGAATGTAGGCTTCATGTAATCAGGAATTTAAATACTGCTTTTAAAAGATCCAGACCACTCCAGGCAAACTTGTCTTTGGGAAAAGAAAGCAAGTTGACCAGTAGTTTGAGAACATTTATTCAGAAACCATTTGCAGGGTAGACTCAATTGCCAGAGCCTGTGACCATGCAGACCCACATGACAATTCAGATGGCATGTACTGGTGGCCTGCAGCAAGTTCACAGCACAGGGCAATAGCTGCAGAGAACGCCATCCCTTAGACTCACACCACCTGAAAGCAGAACATTCCTTGATGAACCATTTCAAATCCTGGAGGATTACACCCACATGAGTGAGTGGTTTGCTACTACACAGGTTCTCCAAAACAGACTGGAGCACTCCAGTGCTTACACTTTACCTTCAAACACCCTTAGTTCCTCCCTTCACCACTACAGAACGTTCAAAAGCTGAACTGCCACCTTCCTCATCTTGGAGCTGAAGTAGGTCACCATGAGCATCTAAACAAACACGACACAGGTAGCTGTAAGATGTAGACATTAACCCTAGCCAAAATAAGTTGCAGATACAACTACAGTGGTCATCCGAGCCCTGATTTTTTGGGACTTAACTGACACCATAATGTCAAGAGCACTCAAACCTTCGTGGTCTCTGATCACTCGTGATGGCAACAAGCCAGTTTCACCTCGCTGCTGTCGCTCTGCTGGAGAACTTAATACTACAACATGAGATGGGTGGTCAAGTTGATTATCAGGAGAAGTCATCCACTGAAACACATAAGAAAAAAGGAAACACCAAAATACACTTACCAAGACTAAGGACAGCAATCAGGAGCACAAACACAGAGACTCTTGATGCATCCATTAGAACCAAACAAAAGTTTAGAGAGACTGATAATAAGGAAGACTAGCTATTTCCTTGAATCGAACCGGGCTTTAAATAGCTGAACACAATCCGAGACGAGGTGCCCATCTCACCTGGCCTTCATTAACAATAATGTTAATTTAACAATAGTGTTCAGTTATTGTGTGCGCCAAACAGCCAATCTGCTGTTACGAGCTTGTTCGATGTGACGAATTCTAACGGGGGACAATGTGTAGACATAATACCTTTATGAATTGTTCGTCCTCGATTGCTTTCCTTATGTCGTAGTGCTCCTCCCCTCTGGGAAATGAACGCCAGATTGAAGGAGCGATAAAACGCGATGCCTTAGCACACGGTTGTCACTTTGAAATGACCACTTGTTTATGAAGCGAGGCGCTGATGTAACGATTTCATGGCAGTTTTGTTCAACATAGTTGTTTAACATGTGTTATCAGTTAAAGTGTTGCTGAACACTTTACTAACATGCCGTCAGTGAAAAAAAACGTTGCTTTAAGATAGAAGCAACAGTTCAACCGACAATTCAAAACTGCGGCTGCATTAATGTTATTCCTGAGCGCCATAGTAGGGCTGGAATGAGAGCTTTTGTGATTCTAGGCTATGAAACATTTCCCTGTTAAATGAAGATTTTATTTGCACAATATACAACAATGTATAACGAATATGCCTACGCTAATCGTGAGGCATCAGGAAAATGCACACAATCTAAACAAGACTATAGTTTAGTAAATGATAAATGCTAAAAATAATAGTTGATTGACCACTTCTGAAACGCACGCTGTAGAAAATAAAAAATGTTGTTTTTACGAAGAAAAAACAAAACAAAACCTAGAACCTGTGATTTTTGCTGAGATATTCTGACAATACAGTAACCATGTAAACAACTTTACAGAACAATTTGTAAATTGTACAGTTTAAAACTAGTGCAATTGACAAAAAAGTGCATTTGGAACCAATAAATCCAATTGCCTTTTTTTTGATAAATTAACATGATCACACTGTTAAGAGAATCATTTCAGTAATATTTCTATGCAGTTGGCATATCAAACAGCATTATTTAATTGTCAAATCCTCATTATATGACTCATTTAACTGTTTTTTTGTTTGTTTGTTTGTTTGTTTGTTTGTTTTTTAAATAATGTACTGTCACTTGCTTTTATAATGTACTATTCCTCAACACTACATGCAGACTAGGAGCATCTTAGATGACCGTGGACGCATTCAAAGGGACTGAGCCAAGTGGAGGAGTGCCTGAGCGAGTTGCGGGCATATTCCGCCCATGTGAGGAATTTGTGCCAGTCAGTTTGTGAGGTACACTACTGGTGGAGGAACCTTCCGACCTCTTCAGTTACCCAGTCGACTGGGGATGATGACCAGAGGAGAGAATCATAGTTATATTCCTAGTTTACAAAACTGCCTCCAGACTTGATGTAAATTTGGAACCATGATCAGATCTCTTCTGGTAGACCACATATGCAAAATACATAAGCGAACATGGCTTCTGCAGTTTCCAAGGCCATAGGCAAGTGAGGAAAAGGAATGAGGCGACATGTTAGACAGCTTGTCCACTACCAGCATTATGACCATGTTTCTCTCAGAGGCAGGTAAGTCTGTGATGAAGTCTGTTGCAATGTGGGTCCAGGGGCGATGTGGCGGGGACTGTAGCTTTCCAGCAGGGATAGTGCGATGGGTTCGTGACTGGGCACAGACTACACAAGACATCATGTAAAGCACGCATATCGTGAGGAAGGGAGGGCCACCAAAACTTACGTGGTGCGAGTGATACCCAGATGTCCGTTACATAAGGTCGTATGAGCCCATTCTAGTAATGTTCCTCTGTGGGAAGCTGAAATGTATTGTTTTTCTGGGGGGCATTCCTCTGGGCTAGGGTCATCCTTCAGAGCATTCTCCAGGTCGTCTTGGAAGCGCCAACGTATGGGAGCTAGGAAGCAGCTATTCGGCAGGATGGTCTCTGGATTCGGGTTGGTCTCTCTCTTGTCATAGATCTGTGACAAGGCATCTACCTTTTGATTCTTGGAACCGGGTCTGTAAGACACAGTGAAGTTAAACCGGGAGACCACCTAGCTTGTCTTGGATTGAGTCATCGAGCTGACCGTAGGTACTCTAGGTTTCGATGGTCTGTGTATACCAAGAAGGGCTGTTCAGCGCCTTCTAACCAGTGTCTCCATTGCTCTAGGGCAAGTTTGACTGCGAGAATGGCGGCCCTTGGCTATCACCAGATCAAGTTTAAAAAGATTCTACTGCATCAGTTTTTAATAAATTATATTGAAGTCCTTGTTTTTGGTAGTTGGTGATATTAGGGGTAAGGTTAAATTTGTTCAGCCTCTTCATGAAGTAGATCCTTCACATATTTATTTTGTGTTAGCACCAAGCTAATATCTCCATTTATTCATCCAGCCCAATCACGTCTCTATTCTGTCTTGCACAGATGGAGGATATTTTGCCACCATCAGTAGAGTTCCTTTGATTGATGCATAAAGTCTTGGACATCATCTCACACACTACAATCCAGATCGCTTCCTTTCTCATTCGTGGTCTAGGTAGGTTTTTTTCCTCTGTCGAATGATCGCATCAATTTGTCTGGGAATGTAGCCCATGGATCATAAGGGTATCCATCCATTCTGTATGAGGGTTTTGGCAGCTGTTGGACGAGGTTGAGAATTAACTTGTAGGTGAAAGTGACTGCAAGAATGCAGGTGGTCCTGGGGAGGCATCAACAGAAGTGCTACTGGTTTCAGGAGCCTAGGCTGCAAATAAAATAAATAATTTTCTGTGTAAGAATACAATGTGAATGCTTTTATATTTTAGCTTTCTCTTGAATGCAGCCTACTATCTCAGCTCCCACGCAGCCAGGACTTTGCAGGCTTGAACTGAAAATCATATGTTGCCAGCCCAAGGGAATGGAAGGTCTCTTCTAGAATATCCTTCATCATCTCTGGAAGGTCAGGCAAGACCTCATTGATTGTGGTGTGTAATCATGTTTGCCCCAAGTCAGTCAGTCATTTCTGGAAGATTGTTTGTTGTAGTACAACTAAAAGGAGGGGAGGGAAACAAAACAAAAAAACCTGCCCTTACATTGATCAAGTCAGTGCATATAAACCACCCCATTTGTTTTGAGAGCTTTCTTACATGGAATGTGTGAATTTTGGCATAGTGTCCACTACAGTGGCCAAGATAATGGGTCCTTTGCCAACACACCAATTCAGTGGAATGACTGTGCCCGTTAACAATGTATGATGGTAACAGAATAAGCTACCAAGTAGTTCATGGTAAGGCATTGCAGCCTTGAACTCTCATTGTGAATACCAGCTCTCCTCTGTGCCAAAAGAAAGCCAGCTTTCTGTACTTCCATTCCAAAATACAGACATATTACACATCCCCCCACTCATTCAAGCTGAATTAACAGTAAATTCACCTGGCTTTTGGTCCATTTAAGTCAAGATTGGCAGGAATGTAGGCTTCATGTAATCAGGAATTTAAATACTGCTTTTAAAAGATCCAGACCACTCCAGGCAAACTTGTCTTTGGGAAAAGAAAGCAAGTTGACCAGTAGTTTGAGAACATTTATTCAGAAACCATTTGCAGGGTAGACTCAATTGCCAGAGCCTGTGACCATGCAGACCCACATGACAATTCAGATGGCATGTACTGGTGGCCTGCAGCAAGTTCACAGCACAGGGCAATAGCTGCAGAGAACGCCATCCCTTAGACTCACACCACCTGAAAGCAGAACATTCCTTGATGAACCATTTCAAATCCTGGAGGATTACACCCACATGAGTGAGTGGTTTGCTACTACACAGGTTCTCCAAAACAGACTGGAGCACTCCAGTGCTTACACTTTACCTTCAAACACCCTTAGTTCCTCCCTTCACCACTACAGAACGTTCAAAAGCTGAACTGCCACCTTCCTCATCTTGGAGCTGAAGTAGGTCACCATGAGCATCTAAACAGACACGACACAGGTAGCTGTAAGATGTAGACATTAACCCTAGCCAAAATAAGTTGCAGATACAACTACAGTGGTCATCCGAGCCCTGATTTTTTGGGACTTAACTGACACCATAATGTCAAGAGCACTCAAACCTTCGTGGTCTCTGATCACTCGTGATGGCAACAAGCCAGTTTCACCTCGCTGCTGTCGCTCTGCTGGAGAACTTAATACTACAACATGAGATGGGTGGTCAAGTTGATTATCAGGAGAAGTCATCCACTGAAACACATAAGAAAAAAGGAAACACCAAAATACACTTACCAAGACTAAGGACAGCAATCAGGAGCACAAACACAGAGACTCTTGATGCATCCATTAGAACCAAACAAAAGTTTAGAGAGACTGATAATAAGGAAGACTAGCTATTTCCTTGAATCGAACCGGGCTTTAAATAGCTGAACACAATCCGAGACGAGGTGCCCATCTCACCTGGCCTTCATTAACAATAATGTTAATTTAACAATAGTGTTCAGTTATTGTGTGCGCCAAACAGCCAATCTGCTGTTACGAGCTTGTTCGATGTGACGAATTCTAACGGGGGACAATGTGTAGACATAATACCTTTATGAATTGTTCGTCCTCGATTGCTTTCCTTATGTCGTAGTGCTCCTCCCGTCTGGGAAATGAACGCCAGATTGAAGGAGCGGTAAAACGCGATGCCTTAGCACACGGTTGTCACTTTGAAATGACCACTTGTTTATGAAGCGAGGCGCTGATGTAACGATTTCATGGCAGTTTTGTTCAACATAGTTGTTTAACATGTGTTATCAGTTAAAGTGTTGCTGAACACTTTACTAACATGCCGTCAGTGAAAAAAAACGTTGCTTTAAGATAAACGAAGCAACAGTTCAACCGACAATTCAAAACTGCGGCTGCATTAATGTTATTCCTGAGCGCCATAGTAGGGCTGGAATGAGAGCTTTTGTGATTCTAGGCTATGAAACATTTCCCTGTTAAATGAAGATTTTATTTGCACAATATACAACAATGTATAACGAATATGCCTACGCTAATCGTGAGGCATCAGGAAAATGCACACAATCTAAACAAGACTATAGTTTAGTAAATGATAAATGCTAAAAATAATAGTTGATTGACCACTTCTGAAACGCACGCTGTAGAAAATAAAAAATGTTGTTTTTACGAAGAAAAAACAAAACAAAACCTAGAACCTGTGATTTTTGCTGAGATATTCTGACAATACAGTAACCATGTAAACAACTTTACAGAACAATTTGTAAATTGTACAGTTTAAAACTAGTGCAATTGACAAAAAAGTGCATTTGGAACCAATAAATCCAATTGCCTTTTTTTTGATAAATTAACATGATCACACTGTTAAGAGAATCATTTCAGTAATATTTCTATGCAGTTGGCATATCAAACAGCATTATTTAATTGTCAAATCCTCATTATATGACTCATTTAACTGTTTTTTTGTTTGTTTGTTTGTTTGTTTGTTTGTTTTTTAAATAATGTACTGTCACTTGCTTTTATAATGTACTATTCCTCAACACTACATGCAGACTAGGAGCATCTTAGATGACCGTGGACGCATTCAAAGGGACTGAGCCAAGTGGAGGAGTGCCTGAGCGAGTTGCGGGCATATTCCGCCCATGTGAGGAATTTGTGCCAGTCAGTTTGTGAGGTACACTACTGGTGGAGGAACCTTCCGACCTCTTCAGTTACCCAGTCGACTGGGGATGATGACCAGAGGAGAGAATCATAGTTATATTCCTAGTTTACAAAACTGCCTCCAGACTTGATGTAAATTTGGAACCATGATCAGATCTCTTCTGGTAGACCACATATGCAAAATACATAAGCGAACATGGCTTCTGCAGTTTCCAAGGCCATAGGCAAGTGAGGAAAAGGAATGAGGCGACATGTTAGACAGCTTGTCCACTACCAGCATTATGACCATGTTTCTCTCAGAGGCAGGTAAGTCTGTGATGAAGTCTGTTGCAATGTGGGTCCAGGGGCGATGTGGCGGGGACTGTAGCTTTCCAGCAGGGATAGTGCGATGGGTTCGTGACTGGGCACAGACTACACAAGACATCATGTAAAGCACGCATATCGTGAGGAAGGGAGGGCCACCAAAACTTACGTGGTGCGAGTGATACCCAGATGTCCGTTACATAAGGTCGTATGAGCCCATTCTAGTAATGTTCCTCTCTGGGAAGCTGAAATGTATTGTTTTTCTGGGGGGCATTCCTCTGGGCTAGGGTCATCCTTCAGAGCATTCTCCAGGTCGTCTTGGAAGCGCCAACGTATGGGAGCTAGGAAGCAGCTATTCGGCAGGATGGTCTCTGGATTCGGGTTGGTCTCTCTCTTGTCATAGATCTGTGACAAGGCATCTACCTTTTGATTCTTGGAACCGGGTCTGTAAGACACAGTGAAGTTAAACCGGGAGACCACCTAGCTTGTCTTGGATTGAGTCATCGAGCTGACCGTAGGTACTCTAGGTTTCGATGGTCTGTGTATACCAAGAAGGGCTGTTCAGCGCCTTCTAACCAGTGTCTCCATTGCTCTAGGGCAAGTTTGACTGCGAGAATGGCGGCCCTTGGCTATCACCAGATCAAGTTTAAAAAGATTCTACTGCATCAGTTTTTAATAAATTATATTGAAGTCCTTGTTTTTGGTAGTTGGTGATATTAGGGGTAAGGTTAAATTTGTTCAGCCTCTTCATGAAGTAGATCCTTCACATATTTATTTTGTGTTAGCACCAAGCTAATATCTCCATTTATTCATCCAGCCCAATCACGTCTCTATTCTGTCTTGCACAGATGGAGGATATTTTGCCACCATCAGTAGAGTTCCTTTGATTGATGCATAAAGTCTTGGACATCATCTCACACACTACAATCCAGATCGCTTCCTTTCTCATTCGTGGTCTAGGTAGGTTTTTTTCCTCTGTCGAATGATCGCATCAATTTGTCTGGGAATGTAGCCCATGGATCATAAGGGTATCCATCCATTCTGTATGAGGGTTTTGGCAGCTGTTGGACGAGGTTGAGAATTAACTTGTAGGTGAAAGTGACTGCAAGAATGCAGGTGGTCCTGGGGAGGCATCAACAGAAGTGCTACTGGTTTCAGGAGCCTAGGCTGCAAATAAAATAAATAATTTTCTGTGTAAGAATACAATGTGAATGCTTTTATATTTTAGCTTTCTCTTGAATGCAGCCTACTATCTCAGCTCCCACGCAGCCAGGACTTTGCAGGCTTGAACTGAAAATCATATGTCGCCAGCCCAAGGGAATGGAAGGTCTCTTCTAGAATATCCTTCATCATCTCTGGAAGGTCAGGCAAGACCTCATTGATTGTGGTGTGTAATCATGTTTGCCCCAAGTCAGTCAGTCATTTCTGGAAGATTGTTTGTTGTAGTACAACTAAAAGGGGGGGAGGGAAACAAAACAAAAAAACCTGCCCTTACATTGATCAAGTCAGTGCATATAAACCACCCCATTTGTTTTGAGAGCTTTCTTACATGGAATGTGTGAATTTTGGCATAGTTTCCACTACAGTGGCCAAGAGAATGGGTCCTTTGCCAACACACCAATTCAGTGGAATGACTGTGCCCGTTAACAATGTATGATGGTAACAGAATAAGCTACCAAGTAGTTCATGGTAAGGCATTGCAGCCTTGAACTCTCATTGTGAATACCAGCTCTCCTCTGTGCCAAAAGAAAGCCAGCTTTCTGTACTTCCATTCCAAAATACAGACATATTACACATCCCCCCACTCATTCAAGCTGAATTAACAGTAAATTCACCTGGCTTTTGGTCCATTTAAGTCAAGATTGGCAGGAATGTAGGCTTCATGTAATCAGGAATTTAAATACTGCTTTTAAAAGATCCAGACCACTCCAGGCAAACTTGTCTTTGGGAAAAGAAAGCAAGTTGACCAGTAGTTTGAGAACATTTATTCAGAAACCATTTGCAGGGTAGACTCAATTGCCAGAGCCTGTGACCATGCAGACCCACATGACAATTCAGATGGCATGTACTGGTGGCCTGCAGCAAGTTCACAGCACAGGGCAATAGCTGCAGAGAACGCCATCCCTTAGACTCACACCACCTGAAAGCAGAACATTCCTTGATGAACCATTTCAAATCCTGGAGGATTACACCCACATGAGTGAGTGGTTTGCTACTACACAGGTTCTCCAAAACAGACTGGAGCACTCCAGTGCTTACACTTTACCTTCAAACACCCTTAGTTCCTCCCTTCACCACTACAGAACGTTCAAAAGCTGAACTGCCACCTTCCTCATCTTGGAGCTGAAGTAGGTCACCATGAGCATCTAAACAGACACGACACAGGTAGCTGTAAGATGTAGACATTAACCCTAGCCAAAATAAGTTGCAGATACAACTACAGTGGTCATCCGAGCCCTGATTTTTTGGGACTTAACTGACACCATAATGTCAAGAGCACTCAAACCTTCGTGGTCTCTGATCACTCGTGATGGCAACAAGCCAGTTTCACCTCGCTGCTGTCGCTCTGCTGGAGAACTTAATACTACAACATGAGATGGGTGGTCAAGTTGATTATCAGGAGAAGTCATCCACTGAAACACATAAGAAAAAAGGAAACACCAAAATACACTTACCAAGACTAAGGACAGCAATCAGGAGCACAAACACAGAGACTCTTGATGCATCCCTTAGAACCAAACAAAAGTTTAGAGAGACTGATAATAAGGAAGACTAGCTATTTCCTTGAATCGAACCGGGCTTTAAATAGCTGAACACAATCCGAGACGAGGTGCCCATCTCACCTGGCCTTCATTAACAATAATGTTAATTTAACAATAGTGTTCAGTTATTGTGTGCGCCAAACAGCCAATCTGCTGTTACGAGCTTGTTCGATGTGACGAATTCTAACGGGGGACAATGTGTAGACATAATACCTTTATGAATTGTTCGTCCTCGATTGCTTTCCTTATGTCGTAGTGCTCCTCCCGTCTGGGAAATGAACGCCAGATTGAAGGAGCGATAAAACGCGATGCCTTAGCACACGGTTGTCACTTTGAAATGACCACTTGTTTATGAAGCGAGGCGCTGATGTAACGATTTCATGGCAGTTTTGTTCAACATAGTTGTTTAACATGTGTTATCAGTTAAAGTGTTGCTGAACACTTTACTAACATGCCGTCAGTGAAAAAAAACGTTGCTTTAAGATAAACGAAGCAACAGTTCAACCGACAATTCAAAACTGCGGCTGCATTAATGTTATTCCTGAGCGCCATAGTAGGGCTGGAATGAGAGCTTTTGTGATTCTAGGCTATGAAACATTTCCCTGTTAAATGAAGATTTTATTTGCACAATATACAACAATGTATAACGAATATGCCTACGCTAATCGTGAGGCATCAGGAAAATGCACACAATCTAAACAAGACTATAGTTTAGTAAATGATAAATGCTAAAAATAATAGTTGATTGACCACTTCTGAAACGCACGCTGTAGAAAATAAAAAATGTTGTTTTTACGAAGAAAAAACAAAACCTAGAACCTGTGATTTTTGCTGAGATATTCTGACAATACAGTAACCATGTAAACAACTTTACAGAACAATTTGTAAATTGTACAGTTTAAAACTAGTGCAATTGACAAAAAAGTGCATTTGGAACCAATAAATCCAATTGCCTTTTTTTTGATAAATTAACATGATCACACTGTTAAGAGAATCATTTCAGTAATATTTCTATGCAGTTGGCATATCAAACAGCATTATTTAATTGTCAAATCCTCATTATATGACTCATTTAACTGTTTTTTTGTTTGTTTGTTTGTTTTTTAAATAATGTACTGTCACTTGCTTTTATAATTTACTATTCCTCAACACTACATGCAGACTAGGAGCATCTTAGATGACCGTGGACGTTACAACACAACTACAGCCTCTGTTCCTGTTATCGTCTGGAATGTTCTACCTACATGCTATGCCAGTCACTTGGCATTGCACACTGCCCCCGATATATTCATTGATCCTACAGAATTCAGTTCTCTATGCACGTTGTCGCTGGCCCGATTGCGGATGGGCGTGGAGCAGGACACACAGACTCCCTCGATCATGTGAAACATTTATTAACATAAAACATGAAGAACGGTGGCACTCACACACAACATTAACGACAGACATGACTTATACATTTAACTAAACAAAGGCTACATACACATTTACGTACATCAGCAAACAAACAATGACCAACGGTGAGGCACACACTGACGGGGTTTTAAATAGACAGACACACATTAACACCTAACCCCGTACAGGTGCGTGCCTTCACGGGGGTGTGGCTACAAAAATGGGTGAACCCCCCGGCACGCGGCAGGCCGTACCACATGACTTGTGGAGGGGGAGCGTCCCCTTACATGTGATGGCGTGAACCAGAACAACATAGGCCAGTAGTGGCAAGCAGGTAGACCAACCACAAACACTTCAAAGCAAAAAAGATGCTACATACAACCAGAAAAGATCCTGGCAGATCTTTTTTGTCAGAGAACCAGCCCACATCAGTAGAAAATAGCTCTGGCTGGTGCAACTCTGACCTACTTACCATGCTACCTTAGCCATCCTGCTATACCTAACAACAACCAGCCTAAGAACAGTAAGGATGCACATATCAAACAAATGTATCTAAGTGCTGGCAGCCAACAACTTTAAAGAACTTTAAAGTAGCAGCCAAAGTGTAGGTTAGTGGGGCGAGAGCTTGTAGTGGGAAGTACACGATCTGGCAAGAAGCGGCAGCAACAAGTGCACCAAGTGTACTCTCACACGGAAGTGACATTATCTATATTATAGCTGTCTATAACCTGCTGTGTTATATATATATTACAGTAGCACTGTCTATAACCTGCTGTATTATATATATTATAGCTGTCTATAATCTACTGTATTATATATATTATAGCTCTCTATAACCTTCTGTTTGTAAGAAAACTCTACACCTGCATTCTTCTTTCAACAATGTTGTATTATCATACAACAGTCAGCAGTGATGATTCTGCCAAGTTCCTGTCATGGAGAGTCAGACTAGACAATGTAAGAAAGCCCAAATAGAAGCCTGCAGGAGAACAGAACCATGAAACCACAGCAGAACCATGATGCTGTGGCATAGCTATGACATCACAGTAGAGTTATGACATTACAGCAGAGTCATTGTGGTGGAGGCCACACATCAGATTCTACTTAGAGCTAAACTCTTGGGTCAGCCCTGTCATAGAGTAAACATTTTGATTTAGGATCTGATTATAAAATTTAATTCACTGACATACAAAATCCAATATGTCATTTCAACAATGTTGTATTATCATGATATATATTTCTTTAAGTGCATCTCAATGTGAAGTTTATTTACATGAATGGTACTTATACCACAAGTTATAAGAATATAACTAAGAATATTTAAATATTATATGACATTGTAATGAATGTTATAGATGCCAGTGAAAACATTTTTCTTGGATTGTAGTTAACAGGATAAATTAGGAACAGTGATAGTGAGACATCCATACTGACTGTAAACTGACTATAGACTGTAGAGAAAAGACAGAAATAAGACAAAAGTTCAATAGAGCCAAAGGAGTTCACTCCTTCCTCCAGGTGTGATGTATTGTACATAAGACTGTGTTTTTGAATATTGTTCCTCCATATTTACACTTTGATTTCCTCCTCTTTCTCTGGGAGGGTGGATGGTCACTTCCGTCGCCCCTTTAAGATGCCCCCTCCTCTGTAATGACAAGCCAGTACATCAGGTTGCTTGCTGGAACCTCTCAGCCTCTATAATGCGCTCCACTCTCACTGGGGACCACAGAGAAGTATCTGGCGTTGCCCTTTTCAGAGCAGCCCTGTTCTCATCCCTCTCTGTGTGCTGCTGGACCCGGTCTGGGCTGCAAGAGCACCCTCTGCTGTTCACACTATCTGATGCATATTTTTCTGATGCATATGTGCTTTGAACTTTATTGCTAGTCTTTCAACTTTGGATTGTCTTTTGTTTACCTTTGCCTGTGTATATACTTTGTATTCTTCTGTGTTTGGTCTTCTCTGTCTATTTTGTCACACCAGGGCTGGCTGCTGTTTGTGTATAGTTTTGTTTGGTGATGTTTTTGTGGCTAAATAGGAAGGCTTAGGAAAGCATCTGTCTTTTGTTTCACCCCTTTTTTTGTTTTATGTACAGTTAATGTGGGTTTTCGTTTTGTTTTCTGTCAGGTTAGTGAGAGTCAATTCAGTTTTCTCTCTATCACTTTATCTGGGCCAAAGTAGACTGGATGTAATTTACTCTGATATTCCTAGATCCTGAGTGTTGTGAGTCATCAGAGTTTTCTTAGTTCCAATTTTTGCTATGTATCAACCCTCTATTGCGATGGAGCTTTACCTAGATTTCGGAAGAGTCCTAATAAAGCAACACATTCATGACTTGCTTCCTCTTGCTCATTGTTACATAACCTCTAACCAAAAAATCTAGGACACAGCAAGGAGGAGTGGTCAGCCCGTGGATGAGTCATTTGGGTGTGATCATGTTCGCTTTCCTGTAGCAGGACAGATAGTCAACCCCAACGATACTGTTATGACTGACATGCTTAATGTGAAGCCCCCATCCATTTCCACTTTCTTCTGTTCAGCAAAGCTTTGGAGGTCTATTGCATCTGACTAAAACAAAAATGTATTATTCTGGTGCATCTGTTGAGCAAGTAAGACCTTTTTACTGTTGTGTAGTGAAGTATACTTACAGCAGTGCCACAACACAAAGCTCTGGTCTGCACAAGGCCATGTGGAGGCCCTTTTAAAATTTGTATTATTTTATTTAATTTATAATCCCCGCTGGGTAGCCCCATCTAGTTGAGGCTCCTTCAAAAGCTGAACCAAAGCAACACAAGTCAATAACAAGGTAATAATAAAACAAAATTTAATCATATCCTTGTTTATCTTAACAAGGTAACAATAAAAACTGTTCTACCATTATAAATAAATATTTCTGCATAGTTATAGTGCTACTGACCATATTCTGTATCATGTAGCATCTCTACTGGGAGTAGAGTTTAGACTTCAGTTTTAAGCAAAGTGTAGTATAATTTATGATTACTATTGCACTTTGTCCTCCCTGACATCCGAAGTTGCTGCATGGTTGATGGCATCACTACTACCTCTGACTGTCATGTTGAAGGATTGGGATGCCTTGACAAGTTCCCTTAAGCAAACCAGACTTTATTAATATGACAGAGACAAACTAAATACAACAACACGACAAACAGAGTAAGACTCACAAAATAGTAACATTACAACGTCCATCAACATTAAACAACACTTGTTAGTTTACGAGATGTGAAAAACACTGGGTACGATATGTAAAAAACACCAACACCAGACAGCAGAACAATAGGGATTCAAATACATGTGTTAACAAGGAACATAACAACAAACAGGTGTAACATGGACAATTACCACAGCAGGGGCATGATGATGGACAGACACACACACGGGGAGGAGTCTAGGAGAGTGGGCCATGCCATGACACTGCCCACTGACATATCTCCTTGGTATTGTCAGCACATGACACCTTATGCTGGAATATTAGTCTGATAGTTGTCATTTACACATGACACCTTATACTGGAATCTAAGCCTGTTCACTGTCATTCAGTACTGCATGATTTAGTACTGCACCATTCATCAGTGTATGCAAAGTTCCCCCTCTCAAAGCCTTTTACTGGTTCATCTTACACACACACACACACACACACACACACACACACACACACACACACACACACACACACACTCTCTCTCCCAGTTTGGGGGTCACATTACCACAGGTACCACAGTTGCCTTTACCCTCCACATCTCTTCCAGCTCTTCTTTCAGCCCTTGCTATTTCTTGAGTTTTTTGTATTTCTTGTTCCTGATGTGGCTATCACTCGGCATTGCCACATCTATCACTACGGTCCTCTTCTGCTGTTTATCCAGCATTATGTCTTCGATTACCATCTTATCTGTCTGTCTCATTACCATCTTCTTTTTGAACTTCCAGTAGGCATGGACAATGTCATGGCATGGAGTTGTCCAGTCATACTTGATACTTCAAACTTCAGATCCATTCTTGGATATCTGCTAGCGTGATGGAGACTTGTTGCTGTGGTATGCACACAGATTCTCTAATGCTATGTGATGCTTCCTTTTCCCTTATGCCTCTTCAGTCTGGCACCTTTGCTCAGCAGTCTGTGAGGCCTCAAGTATGGACAGGTACTTGGCTAACTTCCCTCCATGTTTATCTTATCTCAAGATCCAACTTCCATGCGTGTTTTGTATTTGTTCCAGTAGAAGCAAAAAAACAAACATAAGCCAAGGCTGTTCATTTTAGCTCGTATCTGAGTATGCTTAAACAAAAAAGACCATGGTTGCATAACATCTTCTTTTCTGTCTCCTACCTCCCAGGCTCTAAGAACAGGAAGGCAGATACACATATCGCCTACATGAAAAGGAGGAAAGACCTGAGAGTATTGAGAGCATCCGCCTGGAACACAGTTTCCTGGCTCTGATTCAATGGGCTTTTCCACAGGAGTTAGAAGAGGCCGTAAGCAAGGATCCAGCCCGAGCTGAATGCCCTCCAGGGAGACAGTATGTACCCATGAGTCTACAAGGTAACCTTGTGAGATGGGCACATATGTCTCTGTGTACAGGGCACCCAGGGATCCCTCATTGACGATGTATGGGATTATGTCAAGTCGTGTCCGACATGTGCTTAGTCTCGCACTCCGCGAGCTCTCCCTACAGGGGAACTGCATCTCTTGCCAATACCCAAGCGCCCATGGTGTCATCTCTCCATGGAGTTTGTCACAGACCTACTGGTCTCAGAAGGAAATTTCATGATTATGGTAGTAGTGGATAGGATTTCGAAGATGTGCCGATCATTCCCCTCTCTGCCCACAGCGAAGGATACTGCAGACATTATATATACTATTGTATTCCGAATTTTCAGGCTGCTGGAGGAAGTAGTATCCAACCGAGGTTCTCAATTCACATCTCATTATTGTAGACGGTTCTGTGAGAAGCTCAGTATCATTGCAACCTCTCCTCAAGCCATCACCAGCAGTCCAACGGTGAGGTGGAGAGGATGAATCAGGAGTTGGGAAGATTCCTCTGACAGTACTGCACCACACATTCTGCCTGGTCTCAATACTTACTGTGGGCAGAGTATGCATGCAATTCCCTTAAACATTCATCTACACAACTGACTCCTTTTCAGTGTGACTTAGGTTTACAACCAGCCTTCTGCCCCTGGGACGAGGCCCCCAGAGATCTTCCTGCACTGGACCACTGGTTGAAGAACAGTGCCAAGACCTGGGAGGAGGCACACATTCAGTTACACTGCGCTATGCAATCTCAACAAAGGTTTGCTAACCGCCACTGTCAACTTGCACCAATGTTCCATCCCATCCCGGTGTGGGTATCCACTCAGAACATGAGAATGGGGTCCTCTTGCTGGAAACTGAGTCCATGCTACATCTGTCATTTCAAGGTGCTCAGGAGAGTCAACCTGGTCTCCTATAGAGTACAGCTCCCTTCTAACAACTGCATTAACCCTACGTTCCATGTCTCGATAGTCAAGTCAGTACACTATAGGCCCTTCTCGGTAGGCTCTGCCCCTGTTGCCCCTCCGGCTTCTCTGGATGTAGAGGGTCAGCCTGCCTATTTGGTACATGAGATCCTGGATACCCGCAGACGTCAGGGTCAGCCTCTGGGAGGGGTTTGGGCCTCATCAACTGGGAGGGGTATGGGCTGGAGGAAGAACTAGTGAGTGAGTTCTGTGCTATTTCTGCCCAAGGTAGGAATTTGGACCAGTCCGATGGATGCAAAAGCATCATAGGAATTTGTTTCTCTGTGTCCCTAAAAAAAATATTACTGGGAATCAATGATGGTCTGATCTCCAAAAAGCAGAGGTTCACTTGCTGCCTGAATCACTTCTTCATAGTTATAGCCATACCAGTCCTATCTATGTAAGGGTTGGTGCAAGGTCGAGGTCCCCTCCGGCCACCAGAAGGAGGCCTTGGGTCAGGCACATCACTAATCTAATCAGGCTTAACACCCAACAGCTGGGCTAGACCTTATATAAACCCAGTGACCCAGTCATTCAGTGCTGGATCTTTGCCAATGTTATGAGTCAAGCTCTTAGCTGGTAACTTCAGGTATTGAGGTCGGTGAGCCCTTGTGCTACACCTCGCTTCTTGTCTGCAAGGGTGTTTGTGATTTTACACATTCCCTCCTCTCCAGTTTTCTCCCCTTGTGCTACACCTTGCTTCTGTGCTGCATGGGTGTCTGTGTTTTATACATCCCCTCCCCTCTGCAGTTTTCCCTATTGAGTCTGTCTCTCTCCCGAGACTTGCCTTAGCCATTCAAATTCCTCCCTGTTTTCTGGTTTTGTTTGGGAAGTTTTAGTTTGGTTTTCCCCAGTGCATCGGGGTTGCCATTTCTTGCCATTTCTTCTTGGCGTCCATTGTTCTCCCTTTTTCCACGCTCGGTGTGGTGTTTAGTTTTTTCCTTTTGCTTTACCTGATCCAAGATTTAACTGTTCTGCACATGGGCTCACCATTGTTAGAGCATGGTTACTTACCCAATAGGTTGTTGGTGTCATCACCTAGCTGACCTGGGTTCGAGCCTACCTTACAATCTAATGGGAAGACAGGGAGGAGAATATGAAGAAACTTAACCGTGATCAGAAACTAGTAGTGGTCATATATTTTTTTTAAAAAGCAAAAACACAATTTAGTATGAAAACAGCCTGCTCATAGTGGAGTGTGTTATTACAGTTTTCTGCAGTTGCGAAGACATAAAAAGTGGTACTTGTTACATGACTATTGAAACCACTAACTTATGAAGCGTACCTGGTACATGGTTACTGATCTGGTACAGTAACCATATGCACATTCTCTGCTTTACAGTCATTTTGCAATTCTAAACCACTTTTTTTTGCAAAATATTAAACATAGTCCTCAATAGTAGACACAATTCACAACTGAAAATGCTGTGTTTCTTTTGGAAAATACTGCTAAGCAAAGGCAACAGCCATTTATCAATTACCCAAACCTAGTCCTCAATGGTGAAAACTGTTGTGGCTAATTTGTACACTTATAAATCAGAGCCTGAGAACTATGAAAAGGCATCACTTTAGATATGTTGGTTTGGATAACAATGAAGACCAATATTAGAGAAAGGAAGAGCAACTGTTATGAATGAGATCAGGGCCAGTTTGGTTAACCATTTGCTTGACAATGGCAGGGCATTGAGTCTGTAAGGAAAAATTCCCTATTTTCCTTAATCTGTCCCTCTGGTCCCACCATCAGATCTCACCTGTGTTTTGTTCCTCCTCAGGGCCCTGGGGCACGTTTCTAAGAATTAATGACACTGAGTCAGAGATGCTGAGAAGCATGCACACTTTATTCAGAGATCCATCAGAAAAAATAGAGAGCAAAATCGTTGAGTAAGTAGAAATATGTAAACGATATAGCAAGTGCAACATCTTCAGACATGATATGCAGATTGAAAATGAGACATTAATCTATCACCAACTCCAGAACGTATTTGACATGGCTTATCAACTATCTAAAAATAAACAAGACAGGAAAAGAAAAAAATGTAGCAGTACTGATATAGTATAGTTATTATAAAAGGGGAGCCACATTGTAGGGAACTCTAACATAGTCTAATCTGAGCTGCTATGCTATAGGAAGTGTCATAAAGTACTATTTTCACTGTCCCTGGGCATCGTGGAAGTGACATCACATTGTGTGCAGCCATTAGTAAGAATTGTGTCATTCTTCATTATGCTACTCTCGGTCCCTACAACATTGCCCACATCACCACCGTTCTAGACACACTGCACAACATATTCGTTCCCCATCACCAGGGGGGTGGACCAGAGCAGTCCAAGGTTGTTTCTAACAGGTTGATCTAGTATACACCTGGTTCATTGACCAATCGTGATTTTTGGCACGTCACCTGACCCACTAAGGTTACCCCTTCTCCAGGCAATGAAGGAGGCATTTTGGCATTGGTGGGGATATGTAACTCCAGGCAATACTTCTCCCTCTGTCTGGCCAGAGAGAACATCACCTGTGGTGTTTGAGTTACTGGAGCCAGACCGAAATAGGGGACAGGATGCACTCTAATTGTTCATTTAGTTCACAGTAACAAGCCTATTTTTGTTATATTACAGTATATACAGCATGTTACTGTGCCCACAAAAATTAAAAATCATGACACTTGTAATTGTGCATTACTTTATAATATATCCATACTAAATATGCATACATAGCTTGTAAATGTACTAAATTACGTGTACATTTTTTTACGAAATCTTGTTCCTAAACAAGCCACGTTTAGGGAGCCCATCTCTAATCTTTTTTTTTTTTTTTTTTATGTTGAAAACTGTTTTACCATTGTATCCACTCCTATATAGCTTACAGAGTGAATCTGAGTGGGTAGGTTAGGAAGTAACGATTCAGCTTCTACTAGCTTTCCCCTGAAGGAAACCTCAGGTTTACGTTAAGTACTTATATGATTCTTTTGAATGTTTTTGTGGGTTTTCTGTGCCTCTGAAATTAGCACCAAGGTCATGGTATGTGGAGTCAAACTTGTTTATGGGATATTCTAGGCAGTAAGGGCAGCTGTACTCAGGGGTTTAAAATGTTAAGCTAAAAAAATTGTGCCCTGTGCATCTTCCAGTGTTTGCTGGTACTGTAGTACAGGAGTGCTGAGCCAAAGGCAGGTTTAAGTTGGATCTTTTGTGACAGTTTAGCAGTGGAAATTGAATCGGCTGCTCCTCTCATACATTCATCTTCTGCAGATAGCCTCTGAGGCCTCATCCACCCTGTCCCCATCTTGGTGTCTAGTGAGGTCCATATATCAAATAAACTGTAGTAGTGGTCTGAACGAGCTGATTCTTTAGCAATGGTTGAAATGCTGATACCATTTGAGGTAACCAGTTTCAGGGTATGATCCTGAGACTGTCACGCCGGTAGACCTGAGCATTCTCCGTTTCCCGAGCAACCTAGTCACTTCTGGGTTTTCATCAGTTTCCATGGTTCCGTGCCTCCTCCCCTTTGTCTCCAGTTGTTCCGAGTTTGTCCCTAATTGTAGTTCTAGTTAAACTTTGTTTCTGTGTCTCTTGTTTGTCCTTCATTGTGTTTAGGTATTTCCTGCTTGAGCTCGTTTCTAGCTCTTCATTTCTTGTTCTGATGTACTTTCTCCCCGCGCTCCCTGTTTAGTTACCCTCATTGTTGACGCTGCTTTCCCCATATTAATATTTGCTTGTTTGCTCTTTTTTCCCAGTCGATGTTCTCTCGTCTCTTAGCTTTGTTTAGGTTTCTCTTTCCCTGTTCATGTATGCAAGTGTTGTCTGGCTTTCCTTTTTAGTTCCACTTACCTGTGTTTATGTTGGTCAGTCATAAGTAACCCAGTTCTGTGTATTCCCCTTTAGTTCTAGTTATATTTATCATTGTTATGATGGTCTTCCCTAAGTGTTTACACCCCTTTTACCCAGTTCTCGCACTCACCTTGTTAGCCTGTTGTTCTGTCTGTCCTTTGTTCTGCTCTTGTTTGTATGTTTGTTATTAAATCTCTTATTAATTATATTCTATTAGTCACATTCTTTATGGCATCCCTAGTGAGTTCCGCTCCACATAACATCCAACGTTACGAGTCTAATGTTTTAACAGAATAGTTTTAATGTTTTAATGAAAGGTTGTGACTGGCTGTAGTGGGATGTTGGAAAGGCATAAGCTATTTTTTTTTAACCTTTTCAACATACTCAGTTATTCAAACCATAGTATTTAAACTTCCATATACATAGATTATTGTTGCTAGTAGTAGTAGTAGTAGTAGTAGTAGTAGTAGTAGTAAAATGACAGTAGGATAAACCTTATTTCAGCTTAAACATCCTGAGAGTCACATAAATAAAGCACAATCTATAAAGTGACTTGTGTTCTATAATATTGTGAAAGAAGCACTTACAGGCTACCGAATTAAAAAAACTTAAACTGTGTTGGAGGTAAAGGTAAACCATATTATTACATTATGACCCTTGAAGTTGAGCTTGGTCTCTGACAGGACTGCCTAGTTTCACTGTAAACCCAGACTATCTGAAAATCTTGAGTAACAGAGCAGAAGTTGCATGTGAAATGTTAAAGGTTCTGGTGAGAATTTCAGAGGCTACAATGCAAAAATTAAAACTGTGCACGCTTGATTGGTGCTGGACAATGAAGCTAAAATATAGTCATTAACCAGAAGCCTGCCACAGTATTATTATAAAAACAAAACTATCAACCATAACATATTCACAAGTAAACATACAGGCCAACCAATGGAGTGAAACCATCTCTGTTCCTTCAATTCACACTGAAATCCCTTTAGAATGCCATATGAATCTGTATTGTGTTTGTTCATGCAGCATATTATGCAGTATATCTGTTCAGAAAAAATGATTTCTAATGTCCATGTCTTTAGCTGTAAGCTTGCCCACACAATCAGCATGTTTTTCTCTGTTCGTGCACAATTAATTGGTTCTGCCTATCGACAGAAAGGCCAAATCTACTATAGAAGCGAGAGACCATTTGACCAAAATGAACAAAAATGACTACTGATTAACATTTAAATAAACCATGTAATGGTGTAAAACAAAAAGAAAAAAAAGAAAGTTTTTAAAAAATATTCTAGGTACAAATATTCTAAGTATTCTAGGTATCGTCTAGATAATGATGTAAACACATGCTGAACTTCACAAATCTCCATTGTAGGCAATACGTGCTTGGTTTACCCAAGTAAGAGAATAATAAGAGAATGTTTGCCATTTCAGTTACATAACATTGTGGGTTATATAAAACATATCTGTGCAAAACCTCTTTTCTTTTGGCTCTTTTCTCCTTTATCTTCTTTTGAGCTGGTATTGAGACCCACGGCTGTAGTGTCATCAACAAACTAGTGATGTGATATCTATGATGTTTGGTGATGCAGTCACAGGTGTGCAGGGTGTACAGCAGAGGGCTCAGAATCACTTTATTCTGCCAAATATGTGTATACACATACAAGGAATTTGTCTTGGTGAGTGCCCACATGTAAGATATACCTACTAAAACAACTGACAGCACATATACTGCAACAGTATTTGTACACAGATGCAATTCATGCACATATTTTGTACAGACAGTGCATGACCATTAACATAAGCAGAAGAAAATGTATTCTGGAGCTGGGAAAGGAGTGGTGTGCGCATCAGAAAATGACAAAAGTAGCAGGGATAGTTGCATATAAACCACTTTGAACAGAAACACCTTAACTGCCTGCGAAAAGGAAATAACATCAAGTTGGCAGATGTTCAGGAAACAAAACTTTTGACATCTACTCTGCCCAGCTGTGTGGGTTTGGTGGGTGGAGCTCTCCCTAAATGTGTGGGTTTGGTGGGTGGAGCTCTGCCTAGCTGTGTGTTTGGTGGGTGGAGTTCTCCCCAAATGTGTTGGTTTGGTGGGTGGAGTTATGCCTAGCTGTGTGGGTTTGGTGGGTGGACTTGTTTTATAAAAATGGGTTGGTCTGGAGAACAGCAGAGGGGTGACTTTGATGTTCCAGAAATGATCCTTTTTAAATTCTCCTTTTTAAGATTCATAACAGTTGAGTCCACTATGAATACCTTGTTTCAACACTCATTGATAGACACCATCTTTGAAACTGGAGGAACTGAAAAGATTTTAAATCAATCTCAGTTCTGTCATGAGCTCTAAATTGTAAACATGAACCATTAAGTGTACTCATGAAACAATTAAAGGAATCTTAATTGACCACACACACACACACACACACACACACGAGGGAGGGAGGGAGGGAGGGAGGGAGGGAGCACCAGTTCCTGACTGGAAGACTGGGCCTCAGCATGATGTTGCCAGGAGAGCGCATCCGTCATCGCATTTTTCTTTCCTGGCAACATCATGCTGAGGCACAGCCTACCCGTCAGGAACCAATGCTCCCTACCTCATGTGAACCCCCAATGTCCACCCAACCGGCTGTATCTCCCACTTAGACATCATGGGGACCTCATCACCTGGGCACACTCATCTGTGGGGACAGGACTTCCGGGATGGACGCACACCACGCATCTGTTGAGTGCAAGATACTGGTGGCCTGCCATGCACAGGGACATCATCAGGTATGTGTCCTCGTGCACCGACTGCACCCGCAGCAACTTGTGCACTCCTCCTGCTGGTAAGCTACTCCCCCACTCCTCAGTGGGGGAGTTGGTCCCCATCTCGATAGATTTTGTCATGGACCTGCCTGCCTCTGAGGGGAACACAACCATTTTGGTGATTGTGGCTCACTTCTTCAAAATGGTTAGGATCATCCCGCTAAAAGGCCTATCCATAGCCTTGGAGACAGTGGACTTGCTCTTCTGCCATGTCTTCAGACAGTTTAGGTTGTCCAAGGACATTGTCTCAGACAGGGGTGCTCAGTTCACCTCAAGACTGTGGAAGGAACTGCTTGGGAAACTGAATATTACCATGAATCTGATGTCAGGTTACCATCCCCAGTCCAATGGCCAAGTGGAAAGGGTAAACCAAGAAAGACCCTTCATATGTTCTCCCAATGACATCCAGACACCTAGAGTGTATACCTAGTGTGGGCCGAATACGCACAAAACTGTGTCATGTTGGAAAAAGGCCAACACCAGTTGAATGTGTTTTAGGGTACCAGCCCCCCCTTTATACCTGGAACCCAATGGCGTCAGTCCAGCCGTCTGTTGAGCAGTGGTGCAGACACAGCAAGCAGGTTTGAGACCCACAGAAGACTGCGCTTCGCCATCGCAGCCTTCAAAAGAAAGGTGGACCAAAAGCGGGGAGTGACTCTGCAATTCGAGCCAGGACAGAGAGTGTGGGCCACCACCAAGGATGGCCAGGCGGGTCCTTCAGGCAAACTGTGGGCCAAATTTGAGGGTCCGTATATCATAAGTTTGGTGAATGAGGTGACCTACAGGTTGGGTCTGCCAAGAGATAGCTGGGCCTCCAGGGTCTTCCATGTGTCTGCCCTGAAGCCCATGGTGGAGGGTCCCCTCTTGGAGCAGGGGAGCCCATCAGGAGCTTCACCCCCGCTGCTGGAGATTGGTGGTAAGCTAGCTTGCAAGGTGAGGGCCTTGCTAGACTCTCGGAGGAGGACCTTGGACTTGCAGTACCTGGTGGACTGGGAGGGGTACGGGCTGGGTGCCGGCCCCCAAGGTGTTGGACCCTGACTTCATCACCTCCTTCCACTGGGAACACCCACAGAAACCTGCTCCCCACAGGCCGGCCGTGCTCCAGAAGCTTGGCGGGGAGGAACACGCCCACTCGCTGGGAGGATCACAGTAAACACCTACCCCACTCCCAATCACCAGCCTACTAACGATGTGCACCTGTCCCTTGTTTCTCCCTTCCACTATTTCAACCCGCAGGTCAGCAGGGACTGTGCTGCGCATTAGCGAATTACCTGTTGGGGAACCAACATAAAAAACCACGACAAGCACTTACCTTTTGTTTCATTTTTGTGGCTATACGCTAGTGCCTTTAGTTATGGAAAATAAAGAGCACCTTCTAGCAACCACATCTCTTGCTCCCTCTGTGCTGCCAGCATCACATGGGGTTGCAAAGAAGTGCTCTTTATTATCCATTGGAGAATAACTATAGAAAGCACTGACAAAACAAAAGACAAAATAATCTCTCCAAGAAGATTGCACAACAACGCATCAAGACTCAGGTCTGTAGTCCACTAATGTGCAGTGCTGTCTTCTGGGACGTGTGGGTTTAAATAGGTGCAGATGAACATAGGGAACAGGTGAAGATAATTAATAACAGGTGATTGAGAGCGGTGCAGGTAAGTGGTGTGATCTCAAGCAGGCGTGGGTGTCTCCCTCCTGCTGGATGGTCAGCCAACCATGACACTAACCTAGGGAATGCATTGAGGCGCATTCCCTAACCTAATTCTATGGGGAAAATTATTATTATTATTATTATTATTATTATTACAAGTTGTAAACTGGCCTCAAACTAAGATAGGAAGTAGTGGATATCAATTTGCATACATTGAATGATGTTTGGTTTGGAGAACAATAGTGGAACCTGGACAAGCTTTTATGAAAAAATTAAAATAGTGATGAAGAAAATGTATAAAGCCCACCTGAGACTGTTAGACATTCTCCAGACAAGGCCTCATTTGTAACATTGAGCTCAGAATAAAGACGGGACCAGCTCTTCTCTTCCATTAATTCCAGAGTCTGCATCTTTATTTCTATTTAGTGTGTGCTGAATAAACAGCCTTGAATTTCTGAAGATCTAGGAAGGACAATGTAACGGTGAGCGGTAAGGAGGCGGACGCATGTGTGGAGAAGAGCGAGATTTATTATGGGCAAATCCAAAATCAGAGTCGTTGTAGCATCCAGGGTCATAGAGCCAATACGGAGATTACAGGGATACATGATCAAACAAACAAAACACACAAAGGCAAAGGGGAATTGGGCTATAACAAAGACTAGGGAAAACTCGGGGCTAAGAAACATGAAGGCTAGGATACACGGAGTACAAACTTACAGGTATACAGAGACAGGCTTTCAGAAACTAAACACATAAACACATAGATTCAAATAAACATGCAATGAACAGCAAATACAGGGCTCAAGACAGGGTTTAAATATATGAACGATATGAGGG
This sequence comes from Electrophorus electricus, assembly GCF_041902795.1. Taxonomy (NCBI): domain Eukaryota; kingdom Metazoa; phylum Chordata; class Actinopteri; order Gymnotiformes; family Gymnotidae; genus Electrophorus; species Electrophorus electricus. The sequence continues at coordinate 36,346,375 of NC_137502.1, read as the reverse complement.
ACAGGTGTGGAAAAGCAAACGAGGGGCGGAGAAAACGAAACTATGGCATGGAACTAAAAAACACAAGCCAGGGAAATCATGGAACACAGATGGAAGATGGAAGGGACTAATCGTGACACATGAAGTATCTCTACTGCACACCCTCTAATCCCTCATCACAACAGTTGCTATTGTTGATGTATCCATATTGGCTCTGCTTACAAAGCATCGGTATTGTCACTATTGCACTTTGTCCATCTGAAGTTGCTGCATATGTGATGGCATCACTCCAACCACTGATATATCGCCTTGGTATTGCCCGCATATGATGCCTTATACTGGATTCTTAGACTGTCATTCACACGACACCTTATTTCATTGTACTTGAATCTTATTCTACTCCCTGTCATTCACACGACACCTCATACTGGAATCTTAGCCTGGTCAATGTCATTCAGTACGGCATCATTCAGTATTGTATTATTCCAGCCAAGTTCACCCTCTCAAACCCATTTTAGTACCTCATCTTACACATGTATGCATATCACATATTTCATGTATGCCTATATGCCAAAAGCCCTCTGCGGCTACTCGGTCTACTGCAGACTACACATCCCATAAACCTCCTGTATGGTCCCAGTCACCTGTTATAAACTCACCTGTGTCTTGTTCTTCTCAATATGTTCACCCAATATATATCCTATTGTCTCTATCTGTCATTGCAAAGTCTCGATTGCTAGCCTTGCATTTCTGTGTTGTAGTTTATTGTCTTGTTTCTATTTTGGATTATTGGATTATCTGCCTGTTTAGGATATTCTCTTGCCAATTCCCTTTGGACCTGTTTGCTCTGTGCCGCTAATTGTATTGACCCTTGTTTTTGAATTGCCCCTAATTAAACTGTAATTTTATACTGAATTTGTCTCTGTCTATTAAAAAAACTGACAATATGCACATATAGGCATATGCATATGAATGGCATCTGGGTTAGCATGTAGTGAGTGTGTGTGGATATTCGGTAGGTAGTGTTCTGAGTTAGTGTGTAGTGAGTGTGTGGATATTCGGTAGGTAGTGTTCTCGGTTAGTGTGTAGTGAGTGTGTGGATATTAGGGAGGTAGTGTTCTGGGTTAGTGTGTAGTGAGTGTGTGGATATTAGGGAGGTAGTGTTCTGGGTTAGTGTGTAGTGAGTGTGTGTGGATATTAGGGTGTTTGTGTGTGTTTGTGTGTGTGTGTGTGTGTGTGTGTGTGTGTGTGTGTGTGTGTGTGTGTGTGTGTGTGTGTGTGTATGGTGCCTTTGCTCTTAAACTGTACTTTCCCCACTTAATAAAGGTGGTGGCAGAATTACACTACCTAATTAAGTTCTAGCTTTATTACAGATTATGTCTTATACACACTCAGAGAGGAAATGCACTTGTAAACACATGCTTTTATATAATTTATATAAAACTCCTTTATATAATTCATTTATAAAGATCAACCCTCTCTCCCCCACTATATAACTTGTAATTGTGTAGTAGAGCTGTCTATAACCTGTTATATTATATATTATAGTAGAGCTCTCTATTACCTGCTGTATTATATACATTACATACATTATAGCTGTCTATAACTTGCTCACTGTAAGAAAACTGTACACCTGCACTTTCCAAAATGTTGTATTATCATAATATATATTTCTTTAAGTGCATCACAAATGTGTGGTTTATTTACATGGATGGTACTTATGCCACAAGTTATAAGAACATAATTAAGAATATTAAATACTATATGACATTGTAGTGAATGTTACAAAAGCCAGTGAAAACATTTTTGCGGGACTGCAGGTAACATAATACATTAGGGACAGTGATAGTGTGAGTTAAATACAGACAGTAGTGAACAGAATACATTAGGAACAGTGATAGTGAGAGTTCCATACTCAACACTGAACAGCTGCTGGGGGGTAGTCTTTACACAGAAACCATCTGAGATATCATAATGCTTCCCTGTTGAAGACTTGGAAAAACACAAAATAAAAAAAAAATGTAAGTGATGGTAAATGTTTTCATTCATTTCCTTATTTCCACTCTCTTCAGTGTGTTTGCAGAGGGTTGCATATCACGGTTAACTACTGTGCTTCTTAAAATCATCTTGTGGTGACATCAAACAAGTGTTTAGTTTTATCTAAGAAAAGACAGAAATAAGTTCAATAGAACCAGTGGACTTCTTTTCACCCTTTCCTCCAGGTTTAATGTATTGTACAGAAGGCTGTGTTTTTTAATACTTTTCCTCCATATTCAGACTTTGATTTCCTCCTCTTCTTCAGGGAAGGTGAATGGTGACCTCTGTCGCCCCTTTAAGATGCTACCTCCTCCATAATGACGTGCCAGTAAATCGGTTGCCTGCTGGAACCTCTCAGCTTCCATAATGGGCTCCACTCTCACTGGGGACCACAGAGAAGCATCTGGCATTGCCCTTTTAAGAGCAGCCCCATTCTCATCCCTCTCTGTGCGCTGCTGGACCCGGTCTGGGCTGCAAGAGCGCCCTCTGCTGTTAACACTGTCCATCTGCGGGCTAGAAGTTATAGAAGCAGCATGCAAGCACACATGCGAGCTCCCCTCCAGCATATCAAACAATGAGTTTGGCTCCTCCTCTTTCTCCTCCTCCTTCAGGTCCTGGTTGGTCCTGGTGAAGCTACATGAGCTGTCAATCAAACTCAGGAGCTCAGTCATGAGGGAAGGGCCAAGGTCGACGGTGAAGGAGGTGAGGGAATCGGAGCGTGCGAGGGGAAGATTGATGCCGTCTGGCAGAGAACCATGGTAATATTCAGTTAGTGGTGGTGATTCTGCCAAGTTCCTGTCATGGCGAGTCAGACGAGGCAACGTAACAAAGCCCGACTGGAGGCCTGGAGGAGAACAGAACCATTAAATCACAACAGAACCATGATGTTGTGGCATAGCCACTACATTACAGCAGAGTCATGAAATCACAGAATAGCTGTGATGTCACAGCAGAGCCATGATATCACAGCAGTTTCATGTCATTACAGCAAACACAGTAGCTCAAACATAGTAGTTCAAGCACAGCAGTTCAAACACAGTATCTCAAGCACAATAGTTCAAAATAGCTCAGGGAAAATTTAAGTTTCTTAACCAAAAGTGCCTCCAAATCATTAAAAAGTACATGGTGGAGTATGTAAAAAATACAGAATTCATCTGATGTCTTTTGAACATGTTTTTATCAGCATTAGTCACACAAGCAAATTAAGACATCATAGAGAAAAGCAAAGTTCTAAACCAAATTAAACCAAAGTTCTAATTATTATAATGATGTAATTATATTATAATGATGTAGTAATGTAATTATCATTTCCTTTGTACTACAACTGTGTAATCTTTGAATAACCCAATAAAATGTCCTCTTTGCTGGGCCACTGTCTGCACTGTGCCATGGTGTCCACAAGGTGGCAGTGGCAAACAGCTTTAGAAGTGCTGGGTGTCTTATGACATGGTCATTCCACTCATTCATTCAGATACATACACACACATTATGTATGAGCTCACTTTGGGAGCTACTGGGGACAATTTATGTGGCCCAGTGAGCACCTCGGGGCTAGGAAAGAGACAGTGAGAGACAAAGAGAGAAAGAGGGAGGGAGACAGAGAGAGATAGAGTGAGCCCGAGAGTGGCAGAGAGATGGAGTGAGACAGAGTGAGAGAGAAAAGAAGATGCGTTCACTGTATGACAGGTGAAACAGAGATACACTTCCTTCTTTACTGTAACAAATGTAAAAACATACATGACAATTTCACATTAAAAATAAAAAAAAACATAATCCATTTTAGTAATATGACCCAACATGAAAAATGACAAATCTTTCTTGGAGCAGGTCACACATCAAAGCTTGCTGCAAAATATGTCGCAACATGTCATCACCTAGTGATGTAGCTACAGATTAGCTGAGACAAGCTCTCCTCTCAACATTACTCCCCCAACACACACACACACAAAACACACCCCGACCCCTCCACACAGTCCTCTTTGCTAAACATTTACATAGTTTAATAGTTTACAATGTTTAAATAGTTACAATACCTTGCTAATGTCTTATTGACTTGTTAAAGTTACTATAAAACTGTTATCTGTTTTTTTTAATTTTTTTTTTATTACTATTATTGGTGATGGTGGTAGCGCTTTTATTATTATTATTATTATTAGTATTATTATTATTATTATTTAAAACAAATACACTGGACACACTGTAGGGGCAAAGATCATTAATAACCATTTAGGATCTGTGTTTGTAGCTCAGTGTTGTGCAAACCTACACAAACAATGCCAGTATGTGCTGTGTCACACACACTCACAACCACACACACACACACACTGCCAGTATTTGTTGTGCTATCTCACACACACACACACACACACACTTAAACTGCCAGTATTTGTTGTGCTATCTTACACACACACACACACACACTTAAACTGCCAGTATTTGTTGTGCTATCTTACATACACAGACACACACACACACTTAAACTGCCAGTATTTGTTGTGCTATCTCACACACACACACACTCAAACTGTGCTTACACACTCTAAGCGCTTTCTTTTGGGGGGCTGAATTCTTTCAGCATTGGGTAAGTACTCTCAGGACAAGGGGGGAATTCCAGCCATTCTGAAATGAAAACTGAACACAAACACATTCAAGCTCATGTACAGAAACACCTGGTCAAATGCAAATCTTCACATCCTTATTATCGTAGCACCTTTCTCATACTCAAGGACATTTTACAGTGTCCTTGAGTATGAGATGAGACATATATATATATATATATATATATATATATATATATATATATATATATATATATATATATATAACCTGCACAGACACAAGGACAACATAGAAACGCCACCCAGATAGGGACACAAACCCAAGGCCCTGGTGCTGAGAGGCAACGTGTTAACCTCCGAGCCTCCATGCTGCCCATGCTCATTCAGTTATTCAGACAGAGGGGAGGAATGCCATGGCTGTCTGAGCCTCAGGCATTTGTGAGTCTATGTATGTGTGTTTGTGGCTATAATCGCACTCTGGTGTTGTCATAGTGATTAAAGATAACTCAGTAACAGGCAAAGTGTTCATTGCTTATCTGGAGACACAGTCAGAGGAGGTCCCCATCAGAGAGACCTAACCACAGATAACCACACAAACATGTGTGATATTTGGGTTTCCTGTCAGCTGACTTTTCTCTGTGTGCCTTACCGTAAGAGTAGAGTGGCTGTTCCGGAGAGCTGCTGGAGGTGGGGAACAGCGCCCCCTGTGTGTGGCCGTTGGGTGTGGTTAGGGACAGCTGTGGTAAGGAGATGGCATTCTTTATGATGGGTGATACGGGCGGAGGCGATGGGGACAGGTCATCTGACTCTCCTGTCAACCTGGCCTGGGGGTTCCTCCTAATATGCCGTAGTGTGCGTGAGAAAAAACCTGTCGCCTTGCAGCCGGAGCCCTCACCCTCAGCCCCTCCACCACCTCCATGGTTACTAAGAAACGAGGTGTCACCGAAGATATCGCCACCGTGCCCCACATGCATGGTGTGACGGAAGTCCCCGAGGGGCGGGCTGATCATGTCTGCTGAGAGCTCGCGCTTATAGTGCCGCTTGCCCTGAGTCGCCGGCACCAGGCCCTTAAAGTCTGCAAGCTTGCCCAGATTCATGGAGACAGAAAATAAGATCCCTTTCAGGCACGGATCCACAGGAGGTGGTCACAATCCCTTTAACTCCAAGAAAGAATTTGCAACGGAGGGTTAGAGTTTCCTGATATGAAAATATTCATAAAGTAAATGACCATAATATATCCTGAGGTCTGAGGTCTGACTTATATTAGCAGTAAAAATGTGCTGAAATGTGCTCATGCAGATGATAAAGAATCTCTCTGTGCTGTCTTTAATGTGCCTCAGACTGTGTAGCACAGTGTCTCGCCACACTGTCTTTAAGGTGCCTCATACTGTTTAGCACAGTGTCACTTCATGCTGTCTCCTCAGACCACTCTAACATTGTGAGTGTGTCTGACTGACCTAACACGTTCCTCTGGTGCCTGAAAAATTTAGTCCACAGTGGGTGAGGATCAGTCTGGTCTGTGTAGTCCACAGTGGGTGAGGATCAGTCTGTTCTGTGCTGCGAAGTGAAAACTCACTGCAGGAGTGTGTTTGGGGGTACGCAGTGATAGAGTGGATAGTCTTCTCTCTCTCAGATTTACCATCTGGCCGTCTGAAGATTCTCTGAGCAGTTTCTGCCGTGGTGCTGCTCGTGGGGGCCTGGCAGTGTTAGCAGGAAGTCTTGTAAGATGTGAGCAAAAAGAATACACAAAAGAATACATGTTATTTATTAGAACAGGCCAGTCACAGAGTTTGTTGGGCTGCACTAAACGTCATGACCCTCATTTCACCTCCACACTCCCCTGGACGTTTATGAACAACTCATTGAGGTTAATAGGCTGTTTGAAACAGCTCTTGACAGGCTGCACCCTAACCAATGCTACCACTCTCTCTTTCTGTGTCTCTCTCTGTCTCTCTCTCCATTTCTCTCTCTCTCTCTCTGTCCCTCTCTCCATCTCTCTCTCTCTCTGTCTCTCTCTCTGTCTCTCTTTCTATCTTTCTCTGTCTCACTCTCCCTGTGTGTGTGTGTGTCTCTCTCTCTCTCTCTCTCTCTCTCTCTCTCTCTCTCCACCAGTGTGTTTTTACCTATTCAGCACGCTGGTGGCATGATCAAACCTGCTGATACACTCTACCCTTGTTAACACACAAACACAAGTACACACATGTTTGTCTGCATTATTATTAGTGTAATAACTTGACCAACCTCCTTTGGTCTTCTCAGATATGATGCCTAGATGTGATGTTTCTGCAGATGTTATGCAACAAATCCCTTGTAGTGATTCCCAGCACAACTTTAACAGTGGTGATACTGTGTGTAAGTGCAGTGTATAAGTGCATTGTGTAAAGGCTGTGTGTAAGTACTGTGTTTAGGTGCAGTGTGTAAGTGCAGTTTGTAAGGGCTGTGTGTAAGTATTGTGTTTAGGTGCTGTGTGTAAGGGCTGTGTGTAAGTGTAGTGTATAAGTGCAGTATGTAAGGGCTGTGTGTAAGTACTGTTTGTAACTGCAGTGTGTAAGGGCTGTGTGTAAGTACTGTGTATAACTGCAGTGTGTAAGGGCTGTGTGTAAGTACTGTGTGTAACTGCAGTGTATAAGTGCAGTGTGTAAGTGCAGTGTGTAAGGGCTGTGTGTAAGTACTGTTTGTAACTGCAGTGTGTAAGGGCTGTGTGTAAGTACTGTGTATAACTGCAGTGTGTAAGGGCTGTGTGTAAGTACTGTGTGTAACTGCAGTGTATAAGTGCAGTGTGTAAGTGCAGTGTGTAAGGGCTGTGTGTAAGTACTGTTTGTAACTGCAGTGTATAAGTGCATTGTATAAAGGTTGTGTGTAAGGGCTGTGTGTAAGTACTGTGTTTAGGTGCAGTGTGTAAGGGCTGTGTGTAAGTGTAGTGTATAAGTGCAGTGTGTAAGGGCTGTGTGCATGTACTGTGTGTAACTGCAGTGTATAACTGCAGTGTGTAAGGGCTGTGTGTAAGTACTGTGTGTAACTGCAATGTTTAACTGCAGTGTGTAAGGGCTGTGTGTTTCATTTCCTCCAACACTATTCACCTCTTGCTTCTTTTATAGCAGGATGGACTCTCTCACAGTTTCTGATACAGTGTCTCTGTGCCTTGATTCCTGAGGATTTATTCTCTATCAGTCTATCAGCTCTGCCTTTCTCTGTCTCTCTCTGTTTTCTTCTTTCTCTGTCTCTCTCAACCCATCTCTCTCTCTCTCCCTCTGCAACAGTGGTGTGTGTTTCTCTCGACCAGGATGGAACTGTGGTGGGTTTTTCTCTCAGGGAATGTGAGGACGGACTGTAATCTCTGTCTATCTGCTGTCACCGTCTCACAGGGCTTCATAACAGAGGGTTCTGCTGAGATTGGCCTGACTGACCTGGATTAGCCAGATTATTGCTCCCTCTCTTGTTCTGTCTGTCACTTTACTTTAATCCATTTATGCCTTCAATCCACTACTCTCCTTCAGTACCCTACCATCTAGCTGGCCTCTTGCGGGGGAGTTAGAGTAGACTAGTCATATCCAGCTCCAACATCAGTCAGCATTCTGACCTAAACTAAACCCATTGATTACTTCATAATAAATATGATGTTCCAAATCTACAATCACATGACTTTTAAATGAGTGAATACACACACACACATAAGCCTGAACGCACACATTCTCACTCTCCTGCCAAGGCAGTGATCTCACTAATCTAATATGGTGGAGGACAGAAGAATAGGAAGATTAGTATCACTGAGAGGCAGTGTGATAGAGAAATAGAGGGATGCACTGGTGGAGTATTGGTGTGATGGAAGGATGGATGGATGAAGGGATGAAGTGGTTTGTTGCAGAGATGGAGGGACAGAGAGATGGTGATGTTGGTGTGATGAAGAGATGGATGTGGAGTGATCAACAGGTCTGGAGAATTCCAGAACATTTAGCATTTTTAGGAAGGCCCAGTGAACACACAGACATTTTAGGAAGAGATGATGAATGATTCTGTCCTCTGTTTCAACTGCCTGTCTGTAAACAGCTTCAGTGGGGTAAAGTCCTTTGTACTCTGCTCACAACCCCCAGTAAAGCCTGACCAGCAATAAAGCAAACTAATAATAATATCTCTCATATCCTACACACATGCATAGATATGACCATGCAAAGCTGCTTTGCATGAATGGCTTCAAGCAGGGTGTCAATACCACACACACACACACACACACAAACACACACATAAACTTGTATAAACAAATGCATGCAGCCCAGGTATGTGGAGCTGTGTCACACATCATGAGTTTAACAGTACCACCAGTCTATAGACCCACCCACAAACAATTTGATTTCCTTTCCAGCATGGAAGGAACAAGAGTAATGAGAACAATGTTTGAGACAGAGAGAGAGAAAGAAAGAGAGAGAGAGAAAAGGATGCTATTGGACCACCTGTACAACCACCTCCATAAAGGGAGTGCTGTGTCTGATTACAAACAAACTCTGCTCAGTCAAGCCTGTTTTTCCCTTTGCTCTTGTATCTGTTCCATGTTTGCCAGTGTGTTGTGTATCTGTTCCATGTTTGCCAGTGTGCTGTGTATCTGTTCCATGCTTGGCTGTTCCAGCAGGCTGGTGTATTTGGGTTGGAGTTGCTCTCTGTCAAAAATACACCAAAATCATGCAACGTGGCACCACCCAGCATAGTTGTGTGTGTGTGTGTGTGTGTGTGTGTGTGTGTGTGTGTGTGTGTGTGTGTGTTATGCATTTAAATCTCTCAATATAGAACACCCATTTGGAGATCTCTCTGTGACAAATCTTTTAAAGATTTTTTTCTGTTATTTTTCTTTAAAAAGTCCCACAACAAACTAAGAGTTCCCCTAAGAGTTCAATACTACTGTGGTTCAATGACCACAGTGACACAGTAATCTCTCTCTCTCTCTCTCTCTCTCTCTCTCTCTCTCTCTCTCTCTCTCTCTGTCTCTCTCTCTCTCTCTCTCTGTGTCAAGGAAGTTTTTCTAAATGTCAAAAGCCCATTAATTATTATACAGTGTTTTTAATTATTTTAGTGTTTTCTGCTAAAATTACAGTGAACGGTACTAAAGTCAGTTAACCATACATGTAGAAGTTCAAGCACTGTGTGTATGCATGGGGGGGGGGGGGGGGGGGGGAATGCAGAGAGTGAAGAGAGAGTGAATAATGTGGGTTGAGCCCTTCTCTGTGTGAGGATAGACAGCTGGAGAATTGGGGAAACGCAGAAACACACGCACATGCACACCCACATACAAACACACACACACATACACACACACACACACACAAAGCCATGGCAGCACAAACCACAGGGTAGACTAGGTTTTCGGTTCCCATCACCTCTAAAATCAGAGTCACATCAGTTACTCTGGACTGGTTACACCACTGACTCCACACCAGTTGTTCTGGACCATCAACATCAATGATATTCTGACAGAATTAGGTTTCTAGTGGGGTGTTTCTCAGTGACATCAGAGACATGCCTCTTACAGAGAGAATCAATCACAAACAGATACGTGGCTCTCATAGACAGAATCAGTCAACATCAGATACATGCCCTCTGTGAATTATTACCCAGAAGGTCAAGGTTTGATCCAGCAGGTCATATGTGTCGCTGATTATTACTGGATCATACAGGCACAGAAAGAAAGCTTTTTAAAAAAAAAGTTGGTTTTTTTTCCATTATTCAAAATATTTTTTACATATAGTAAATTTTTAGTCATAAGAAATAAACAAAACAATGTAAATACAGAAAGAAATTATGATTAGGCTAATTGTCTTATGCTGGTTCAGAGCTTGTCTTTCTTTTTGCACATGCTGACAAACCCCATGGCTGAAAAGATATTTCTAGCAATTTCTGCTCATGAGCAGATGCCACTGGAATAAATCACAGTTGTCACTGTATACTTGGGTCTAGCATGTGGCAAATATATGACTGAAGGAGGCAGGTGATGAGCACATCAAACTTGCTGAAGGTCTCTGCACAGGCGGAGGGATAGACATGAGCATAGGTACAGATACAGGCAGAGGGACAGTAAGAGGTAGAGGAACAAAGCACAATCACAGGGCTGCTCAGAACTGCTGGAGGCATGAAAAACCTCTGCATGTGGTTGCGACACATCTGTCTGAGCCACACTGTTTTACATATGCATAATAATCACAATCCAATTTATCCATTATACTCCATCACAATCCAAGTACACAGTCCAAGTTTTTGATCACAGTCAAATACAGTACATCATAATCAATCCATCACAGTATATCACAATCCCTCGCAATCCATCACAACCACAGTCCATCACTGTGCGAATTCTGCTCTGTTTGTTTAGCACGAAAACCGAAATTAAGCACTACAGTACGGTGCATCACCAGAACGTTCTATACAAATAGCAACCCCTCGCCCCTACCGTCACGAATCTCTCTCTCTCTCTCTCTCTCTCTCTCTCTCTCTCTCGCTTTCAGCATAATAGTTATCCTCATCCTGACCAAAATCTAAATAAATTAATACACGAATAAGCGCATGCGTCTGCCAGGTATTTTTGTTCACAACCCAGTGTATTATATATATGGAGATATATCACACAATTCTCCAGAAGTAGCCAAGATCAGTAACGGCTTTCCACGGACGCACACACATTTTTTTTTCCACAGAGGGCTTCTACAACTGAATTTAGATACGACACCACTATGTATTTCCTAATCCGTGTGTAAATATAGTTCACTCATCATTTCGCTATTTACTTAGCTATCGTCAATATCGCTATAAATAATAAGTACAATAAGTATAAATCACAATTCCAAACGCCCTAGAAAAACTTACCAGTAAAAAAAAAAAGGCAATAAAAACACGAAACTAAAAAACGGTCTTCTTCTGGGTGTGAGTAAAAGCAGTTTCGGGCGTGCTCATAACTCGCAGTTGAAGTTGAGCAGAGCAATGCGCTGTACGTTTGTGTGTCGAGACGCGGGGACGACGGTAGAGGGGTGGGCGGCAGCGAGTCTTAGCGTGCGAAGGAACCGGAACTGCACTGACCGTCGAGAAGCTTTAACTGTAATTGCTTTTGGATATGTACATCAAATGTTTTGTTTTCAGTAATTATTTTCCAAGGGCTGCTGGCTTTTTTTCAGACAACTATAATTATTCATAAACATAACCTAATACGACACACTAATAGACAGTGCAACACGCTGTTAAAGACGTATTAAGAAATGTTGCTTGCAAAATAGTGACCTGCCTTGATCTGGATAACATGATTTCTGAGAAAGGGCAGAACAGAATGAGTGTGTGCTACAGACACACTGCAGCTGTGCACCACTCCAGTGATGAGGTTCTGGATTCCAGGATACTCTGTAAATGGTCTAATTCTGGAGCTGACTGTTGACCTCTGTGTGCCCCAGCTTGATCACTTTCATACAAAAGGGAGAATGCCTTTTTTCATTCAGGTCACTCAGGTCACTAGTTGGAAGCACGTATCTTGTCTTTGTGTATGTGTGTGTGTGTGTGTGTGTATGTGTGCGTGTGTGCATGTTTAGAAGACACTGAATCAGCGTTCTGGGATTCATGCAGTTCTCTGCACTCTCATCTTTTCCCTCCTGACCTGATGAATCTTCTGTCTGCGTCACCCAGCAAGCCCTTACCTGCATCCGAGGAGTGAGTAATGCACACACACACACACACACACACACACACACACACACACACACACACACACACACACACACACACATACACACACACACACACACTTTAAAAATGATATCCACGTTCTCCTACTCTCAAAACATTACCACACACACCCTAAACCATGTCCTAAACACACAGAGATGATTTTACCCATCTACACAGGTGGTGTTCATCAGGTCCTGTGACCTGCACCATCACACAGGAGCTTCATAGCACCATTAACCATGGTAGATAATGCACTGACCTCAGGTATTAAGACTTATTGCAATGCAGTACCATTGAACAGGGTCATATCTACATTCTTGAAAAAGTGTCAGGTTTGGCCACCCTCCTAGTGTGCCTGTTTTCATAGTTTCCCAGTCGTGTCTATTTTACTTTCCTTTACTTCCTCGTTCCATTTTTTGGTTTCATTTTCTCTGCCCCTTGTCTGTTACTTGATTCCAGTCCTTGTTTTGGTTTTCCCTGTTCATATGTTAACCTGTGTCTGGTTAGTGCTTAATTGTCTTGGTTATTTAAGCCCTGTGTTTGGTTTCCCATGTGGTTGGTTATTTTGGTAAGTTTGGTCTATGTGTGGAGTTATCCCCATTATCGTCCTCCTTGTATTTGTTTGTTTAGTCTGTGTGTTACTTTGCCTTAGTGTTTTTCCCATGTCTCTGTTTTATTTGCCTCCCTCGTTTTTTAAAAACCTCCTGCATCTGTATTTTGCCTCTTGCCTCGTCCCTGCAAATATACAAAAGGAAATACAAAAAGGAACTCAAACTCTTATATTATCGTGTTCACTGTTGATTTCATTGTGTGTTTTGATTGTGCTCAGGCCTCTCTGTGCATGGGTTTCAGCCATGTATGATTTGAGCTGCCTCTAAAGTATACTGGAGGAGAGGGAGCCTGCAGGGAAGTCTGCATCAGCGTTTCAGAGTCATCAGTCTGTGTTCAATCAGTATAAACCTGATCTGCCACACCTGCCCTGCCCCTTGATCATATGTTCCACTCCACCTGTATATAATCCACCCCCTGACTGTATATAACCTGCTCAATCTCTATACACTCCACACCAACTATATACACCCCAACCACTGATGTGTTCAATTACTGGTGCAGCTATATTGTCAATTTAAGAGGTCAAGGCAATTCAAGAGGTGGTTTATTGTCATTCCAGTTTTATACAGGTTTACAGTGAAACAAAACAACATTCCTCCAGGACTATGATTCAAGTTCAAGTTTGGTTTATTCATCACATACTTAGTCATACACAGTATAACTCGAAGTGAAATGGTGGAGAGTGCTCTGTCCAAACTGAGGAAAAGAAAACAGGGGTGCATAGAGAAATATAGACATTCTCTATATGTGAAATATATATATGCAAAGATAAATATATATATTCTATGTATGTACAAAATATATTAACAATGTATGTACAATATATGTATATTATGATTATATACACAATGTACAATGTATATGGTTGTGTATATATGTACACAATCTACAGAATGTACAGATCCATTTCGTATAATAACATATCTACAGTTGTTGTGTAACAAGGTAATTGAATATAAATATATATATACAGATATACAGTTATGTTACATGGTGGTGGTGGTCCCCACAGCTTATCAGTTTCCCTGATTCAGGGCCCGAATGGCCTGTGGGAAGAAGCTCCTCTTCAGCCTCTCTGTCTTGGTCTTCAGGGAGCGAAAGCGCCTCCCTGACCGCAACAGAAAGAAGCGTCTATTGTTGGGTTGGGTGGGGTCCTTCACAATCCTCCTGGCCTTGGTCTGGCACCGCTTGTAGTAGATGGTCTGCAGGTCAGGAAGTTCCGTGTGAGTGATGCGCTCTGCTGAACACACTACGCTTTGGAGTGCTTGTCTGTCCTGCTTGGTGCTATTCCCAGACCAGACTGTGATGTTCCCCATGAGGATACTCTCGATAGTGCAGGTGTAGAAGTTCCGCAGTACCTTGGAGGGCAGTCTGTGGTCTCTTAGGCATCTGAGGTGGTAAAGATGGCACCAGTTTTCCAGGTGTTTAATCTCCTCCAGGTAGGCCCTCTCGTCGTTGTCCGAGATCAGACCCATGACAACGGTGTCGTCAGCAAACTTGACAATGATGGTGGAGCTGGAAATGGCTGTGCAGCCGTAGGTGTACAGTGAGTAGAGCAGGGGGCTTAGGACACAACCCTGAGGAGCTCCAGTGCTGAGGGTGAGGGTGGATGAGGCGCAGTTGCCCACCCGTACTGATTGTGGTCTGTCTGTTAGGAAGTTGGAGATCCAGTCGCACAGGGATGTATGCAGTCCTAGATCCCCTAACTTAGTAGTGAGTAGGGAGGGGATGATAGTGTTAAATGCTGAACTGTAGTCGACAAATAGCATTTTAACATAATTTCCCCTCCCTTTGTCCAGGTGAGTCAGTGTAGTGTGGAGCAGATGTGCAATTGCATCATCAGTGGAGCGGTTGTGGCAGTATGCAAACTGCAGTGGGTCCATGGAGGCTGGCAGTGAAGATGTGATGAAGTCTCTGACTAGCTTTTCAAAGCACTTCATCAAGACTGATGTGAGGGCGACAGGGCGGTAGTTATTGATACAAAAGATGCAACACAAAAGAAGAACGCAATCGTAAACAATAAATATGACAACACTCAGGTCATGTGAGGTGGTTTGGGCAGACACCATTCAGGTCCTCGTGAGGTCATATGTGGGCAGACACCATTCAGATTCCACCGTACTTCTGCTCTTACTCTCCCTCTCCCTGACATTTTTCTTGGGAAACAGGTTTCTCTGCTACAAAGCAGCTCACTGATTCTCAAAGCTCCTCTTCTGCATAAATGTGTTCTGTTGTTCTTCAGCCCTTCACGGCATCTGCTGCTTGGCTCTCAGGCTGAGTGAGGCCTCAGACCTGCCCTGATCCCTTACCACAGCTTACCCAGGTGCACAGCCCAGACACAGACCTCACTACCTCCAAATGACCTCACACAAACCTCCAACAGCCTTCACAAACCCCTGCCCTAACTACAAATATGTAGCATAAAAATGCTTGTGCATAATAAGAATGTTCTAACTCCAAACCTGACCTCAGCCTCAATAACCAAAAATAAATGTTTTCAAACATTAAATTTTAAAAATACATTTAAAAAAAAGCAATTAACTGGTCCTTCAGAAATATGAGGTCATTTGCCTTGGTTTTTCTGTGTTTTTTCTATAGTCACCACACACTTTTGTCCTGAAAATGTGTAATACACACACACAAACACAAACACACACACACACACATCAAAATCTTTATACAGACTAAACAAAAAGGAGACTGAGAGTGTGTCTTCTCAGCACCAGTGAGTTCTGAAACAGGGTGTTTGTGTTTGTGTGTGTGTGTGTGTGTGTGTGTGTGGCTAACTGCTTTTCAATGATATTTCTGTTAATGCAGCTTTGCAAAATCCAGCCCAGGCTTGTATGCATGGGTGTGTGGGTGTAGAGAAAATATTGCTTATTAAGTCCTATGGAGAGGGAAATGTCTTTCGGATAGCTTTTCAAACTCTCAAACTAATATGACCAGTGTGGGTAGACTACTGGAACTGGTCTTCAATGGGGAAATCTGACAGATATGACCAGTGTGGGTAGGTGTGAACTGCTAGAACCTGCACTTTAGAGGTGTATACGGAGAGAACAGATCTGCTGACTACATATAAGTCTGGTGTTTAAAACCTATAAGAAAGGATCTGGTAGCTGTGGAGGAAATGTGTGTGTGTGTGTGTGCTGTGGGAAACACTGGGACTCCTCACATACCAGTAGTTTAAAACTGCAGTACAGTCAGTTTAGTTCAATTCAGAGACCAAACTTCCACCAGGCTAAATAAACGAATAAACTAAACCTGAGATCAGAGGTTTTTTCCCCTGCTATGATTATTGTTAAAAACTCTAAATCTAACGCCTGAAGTATACTAAATATACAAGCATACAAGTAGGCTCACACAACTGCACGCGCACACACACACACACACAAACAAAAACCTTTTACAATTAGAAAGCTTTATTGTCTGCACATGTGCATATGCGCATGCACACATGTCTGGAAGAAACAAGGGTTATGAGGTCTGGGGAATGTTTATGTAAATGAGAGGACAGGAAGGATATACAGGTCAACAAAAACAACGACACCAATCCCACTCATCCCAACAGAACCACCTACATGCTGTAGTGTGTGCGTATTTGTGTGTGTATGCATGTGTGTGCATTCAGGTGTGCGTATGTGTACATGTGTGCTTGCATGGGAGGGTGGTGCTGGTTGACAGTTAGAAATGGCAGAATGTGGGCAGAGCTTGCATCATCAGTATAGGTGCATGTGAGGTAGCCTAGATACAGGCTACAAAAAAAACTGTATAAAGCCTACATGAACTAAATACATACATGTACAGTTTAAAAAAGTCCTGTAAATATCTGACCAATCACATAGTAAATATTGTCACTATTTTGTAAAAAAACATGTGTTGTTCATTCTGTTGTTCAACAAAAAAATGTGATCAATGCAACAACAAAAAGTAGCTGGATGTGATTCATGTATCAGACATATTCTGATTGACTCTTAATGCACTGCATGGCTCCATGGAAATGGTACATTTAGTCTGAGCAAAGCAGTGAAATCTTTGGAAGCAGTATGTTTGCAGCTGTCTGTACTCATAGTGAGCAAAAGTACAAATGAAAATGACCAGAAATTGTGAGAAACGTAGTTGTTAAACATAAAACAATAAGTTCTGGTTTTACAAACAGTTTCTGAAATCTTCTCTGCATAGTTGGCCATGGGTGTACAGTACCCATAGCAGTTTCTTTGTAGGCCAGAATGAATAAAAAGAATGATCAACGCATAAACAAACACAGTATTGGAGCAAAACGAGAGACACAGAAAGAGAGAGAGAGAGAGAGAGAGAGGGGGGGGGTGGTGAGAGTTGGCAGAGGGAGGAAGGGAATGAAGGCAAGAATTTTTCAGACAGAGAAAGCATTCCTCCTCAGGAAATGACTCTCACTCAGCTTGGCCTAACTCAGCTTTGCCAAGAACACCAAAACCTCCCTTCATGTGGTGTGTGCGTTCAGATCTGTAATCTAACTCTCGGACTTCTCGGCTGCTGGGGGGTTGCCGTAGTGGGCACTCAAAGTAGCTGCTGCCAGCATTCAGCTCCGTTAGCTCTGTATACATGCACACCTGCTGAAGACTCAATGTGTACACTTGACTGAACAGAGAAGACAACGAATACTGCTCATCCGGGGCATCTCCACTGTGCTGTGCCAACGTGTACAAAGAGCAGTAAGTTAGTTTTACAAAACACACCTTGTCTCTCTCACACACACAATTAATCCATGTGAAAAGGCAAATATACACACATACACAGCCCTGAATGCTAATTGATTCACAAACAACAAATGGTACAGAGATGCTGTTTATATTGATTTATTCATAAAGGGGTTAAAACCTCAGGACCTAACAAGACCAAAACAAACAAACAAATAAAGAAGTAAGGTAGATAAGCTAAGTAGGGAGGGTAATCTGCCCTACCTACCCAATAAAAGGCTCAAAAATGGCATTTCCTAACTCCCTAACTAGTGGGAAACAGGAGAAAGAGTTGAACAGAAACAAACAGCACTGCACTCCCTACTGACGACTACCAAACACACACATACCCAGATATACACACCCATACCACAGTATGCACTGTGTAGAAGAGTTAGACATGTGCAGAAAAAATTAAAACCAGGCAAAACAAACCAAAATGGGCAAAAGATTAAAAAACACAAGACAGGGTCAGACTCACTCACAAAACCAAAAGGCCTGGAAATCAAACCCACCAATCAGCAAGCAGTCCAGAGGAGGCAGGAAACAGCCAATCACATAGAGGAGGCAGGAAACAGCCAATCACATAGAGGAGGCAGGAAACAGCCAATCACATAGAGGAGGCAAGAAACAGCCAATCACATAGAGGAGGCAGGAAACAGCCAATCATGTATTGGTGGCAAGAGCGATTAGGGACAGCAGATGGAAAGACTGAGCATACCTGGAACACTTACAATGACACACACACCTGGAACACATACACTGAGACACAGACACACACATATACACCCACCTAGAACACACACATCTGGAACATATACACTGATACACACTGACATAAAAAACACTGACACACAACACTTTGCTAATGGTGCCTGTAAGAAACTTTATTATAATGCACTGATCTAATGAGAATAAAATAACTGAATTGAATAAATGTTTATTACGTATAAAGTTATTACTTATAAATATTTCATATTGCAGTAGGACAGAATGTCGATCTGAATTCACACTCTTACACTCTGTGTTGTCATATTGCAGTTCCATGTTCTGTGGTACTTCAGGATCTCAGTCTGACCTCAGAGACAATGGCACATCTTATTAAACAGGTTATAGTAGATCTGCACCAGGACATCGCCTTTACAGCTCAGTAATACATCAGAGAGTAAGCCACATTCTCACACATAGACAAACTTCTTCAGAATTGTTTTATGACCTGAACTAAAAATAATCTGGACCTCTGTGTATACTGCATATGCTGTGTGCATGTGTATTTTTTTGATGACTCACTCTTTGTTGCGGTGATTGCCAGTCAAACAGAGAGAGGATGAGAGGAGAAAGGGTGAAACAAAATACAAAGGCTCCACCTGACCACAGGCCACGGGCAAAGAGCACAGGATTTCACAGGCCGTAGAGTCAAATACTGTGGAGTTTCAGACACAACATAGGGTTTCAAAGGCTGTAGAGTTTGAGGCAGCAGATTATAATGAAAAAAAAACAAAAAAAAAATAGATAAATAAATAAAGACTAACAAAGGGAGGTGAGGCAGGATGCAGAGACGAACCATGTTGCAGACACAGACGTTTATTTAACACGCATCGAAGCACACTGTTTACGTGGGATCAAACATCAACAAACACCAATGACTAAACAGGACTTTATATACATACGTGATAACAGCATAAAACGAGGAACAGGTGATGTACACAAGAGGGGTGTGGCCATGCAAACGAACACACAGGGAGGCGTCTGGGAGGAGGGGGCCGTGCCGTGACAGACTACTCCATAAAATACATCTGCTCACATCTAAACATCATGCATCTCCATACATACATTTGGTTCCTGCCCTTCCTCCCAAGCATCTCGTGTGTGTGTGTGTCTGTATGGCTACACTCTCCTTGTGCTTCACACCTGCTCCTCGTTGTGTATCGTTAGTGTGCGTGTATTTTGTCTAACTGTGAATGTTGTCGATGTGTAACTTTGATTGCCTGCGTGTTATGTCTTCATTGTTTTGTGTGAAAATAAAGGTAAGTTTCAGTTTTATGTGACTCGTCCACGCTTCCTGCTCTAACTCCTCACCATGACAGAAACATCGACTGCCGAAGGAGGCCTGAGATGAGAAGTAAAAAGAGGAAGAAAGGGCGTAAATGCCCCCCCACAGCCCTCACAGCAATCTCCTTAGATGTTCTTTGCCGGATGCATGCCAATAATTTGACCCTTCTGAAACAGATTAACATCTTTTCCACAAACACAGGATGTGTCTTTCGATATGGTTGTTTAACAAATGAGAAGCTACTCACTGCATCAGTTAGGGTTAAATAACTTGTTGCCAGCTGAAACATAATTATCCAAAGTAATTATCCAATGTGTAGTAATGAGTGGTAAGGAGCCGGACTCATGTGCGGAGAGGAGCAAGGGAAACACGAAGGCAGGAGTACAAAGAAACAAGCATGACGAAACAATAATTCAAACAAACGAACAATGAACAACCATGAACAAGGCACACAACAGGGTTTAAATACATGAAACTCACAAAACTAGAAATGAGGGACAGGTGTAAGCAATCAATGTGAGGACAAAACGAAACTATGGAACGGAATAAAACACAAGACATGGAAAACACGGAACATGGAATGGACTGATCGTGACAATGGGAGGCTCTTACCTATTTGCTTAGTTAAATCCAGGTGGTGACACACACACACACACACACACACACACACACACAAATACACAAATAAATACATCAAATTAAGTCAAAATGAATTAGAATCACTAATGTTTACAAAATACTTTACCACTTGTAAAATTAAAAAAAAGTATTATTTGTAACTCTTTAAATATAAGTTATCTCTCTTTCAACTGCTACACTAATTCCCAATATAAACACAACCACTGGGCCAAGAAAAGAACCATGATGAACACTGGTGTGCTTCCTGTTTACTAAAGCTTTTTTTTTCTTCAAGGAACAGCCATGGTGTCTGCATTAATCATCTGCCGTTACTCCTAGTAAGGGAGTGACTAGGAGTTAACTAACAGTTTCATTTCACAAAGTTTTATTTGTTACTTCACATTTTGAGCGGACTATATACGAGGAGTTGGTGTACTGTAACTACAGCCTGACAGCTGAGACACAGAGCTCAGCAGCTGTCCTGTGGAAGTGTATGTTCCATTCAATGTTTCGTACAGACTTTGCTCTGCATGTGTTGCTGAACCTTGTTTATATATAAAGGCTTCAGCCTTATTCAGAGTCCTCACATTCTTGTGTAATTGAATACATCTTACCTGCCTTACACATAATACTGGTTGGATTATATGTGACCACAACAGCACTGAAAATTTGATCTAAAAAAACTATTTAAACATTGCCCTGCTGAGAATCTCGTCAGGTCAAGAGAAGAGCACAATCTAATGGAAGCACAATCTAACTGAAGCCAGAATTACACTAACAGCAGGCTTTACAATTTCCAAACAATCTTGTCTTAGTCTTGTCAGAACTGATATATAATGCCCTCAGAATTATATGATTATCAGAAGCAGACTGGCGAATCACTGAAGGCGGCAATTCTAGAAGTCTGGTGATCTATTTGAGTGGTGCATAAGGGTGAGTGACCCTCAGGCTCACTGCCCCTCGGGCGGGAATGAGGTCTGAATCAGTCCTACAGTGGGTGGCGGATGCCAGCATCTGCGCCACAGAGTGGAGCTTTGAGTGAGCACCAGACCCCATCATGCCCTGCTACATCAGTCACCATCTGACTGATGTCACAGTGTTTAAATCTGATACCAACACTCCAGTCCTTTCTTTGCCTGTTTCCACCAAACTCCAAGTGAGAAAGAGTCATTCTTCCCCAGGACAAAGCATTGATTATGCTGCTGGATTGGGGCGGACAGACCCATGCAGTGGGGATCACAGGGGTCGGACACTCAAATGGTTTGGTCTGGCTGTGTCTCTCTGGGACACCACATTCCTACTCTGCAGTAGCACAACACTGGAAGAGCTTCCTCACTTTCTCCATCTCACTCTCTCTCTCTCTCTTTCCTCCTCCCACTCTCCCTTTCTCTCTGTCCCATTCTCTCTCTGCCCCTTTATTTCTTTATTTCAATCCCTCTCTCTCTCTCTCTAGGGCTCAAGTTGACTAATGGCTTCTTTATTTATGGACACAGGTATTCCCAGAGATGCTTACATGCTCTTTAGCAAAAAAAAAAAAAAAAAAAAAAACAGATCAGGGAACAGCTCCTTTCAGTTTGTTCACAGGCATAGTTGAATCACAAATAAGATTAAAATTTAGCCATTACTGTTTAAAACAGTAATGCCCTCACTGTTTAAAACTAATGAGTCAGTAACCTGTAGAACTCCTCCGCTGTTTCGGTGAGGTCTGCCCATGGCAGCATGACTAAGAGTCTGTGTGTAATGTATTTACACAGTATTCCCGAGCATAAAGGGCAACTTGTGTTTTGACGTTTATTGACTCACAATTGACTGGAGTTCATTTAGTAACACACTCACCTGATCAAAGTAGTAGTGCGACAGGAGTTCCAGAGTACAGCAATAGATCTCACTGCTCTTCACTAAGAAGACCTCACAGGAATAAGAGCCCCTTCTAGTGGCTGTTTGGGGTACTGTATCTACTGTACATTTACATTTACGGCATTTGGCAGATGCTCTTATCCAGAGTGACTTTAAAAAGTTCTTTGTCATTTACTCATAGAATACACCTTAGCCAGTACAGTAGGTCAAAGATACCAATGAATTATAATACTGTTGAAATACAGGGATCAATGCTGATGCCTATAAGTGCAAAATACATAAGCTCTATCTCAGAGAGTAATCAGTGCAATAAACAATATCCTACAATAAGTACTAGTGTTTTAGTTTAGTCAATATAAGATCAGGATCAGTGGCCATTTAAATAATCCACAAATAGATGCATCTGCAGTCTGTGTTTAAAGACCGCAAGGGACTCTGTTGTCCAGACAGCAAGCAGATGTTCGTTACACCATCAAGGAGCCAGGATAGAGAATAGTCTCGATGCTTGTCTTCCATGACACTTGAAGCATGGTATTTCAAGCCGAGCTGTAGTCGAGGATTGAAGAACTCAAGGTACAGATCAGGCTTTGACCGTTGACATCATGTATGGAGGGGCTGGTCTTTGTAGCCAAGCATAGTCTATTTCTGAGATTACAAGAGACTGCACAAGCACCTGGGCAGCTTCCTGTGAGACAAAGGGCCAAATACTTCATATGTTACACAGGAGAAATCTGCAAGGGTCAGATTTGAAACATGAGTTGAGAACAACAACTGGTTGTCCAAAGTTATGCCCAGGCTATGAGCAGCTTCAGATTGTGGTACCAGGGAGCTCTCAAAGGAAACTGTGAGGCCATGGTAAGGGCTGAGAGTTCCTGGGATGTACAGAAGCATGGTTTTACTGGGATTGAGCTTCAAGTGGTGGGTTGTCATTCATGTCGCAATGTCAGTCAAACATGCTGAGATACGTCTGGAAACCTGAGTGTTGGAGGGTGGGAAAGAAAGAAATAATTGGGTGTCATCAGCATAGCAGTGGTAGGAGAAGCCGTGAGAAGATATTATATCACCAAAAGAACAAGCATACAAAGAGAAGACAAGAGGGCCTAATACTGAGGCCTGGGGAACACTGATGGAGAGTTTACATGGATCGGATGTGGATCCTATCTCCTGATAGGACCGTCCCTCCAGATAGGAATAGGAATGAAACCATCTCCCCACAGAGCCAGTCACACCAAGACTGGAGAGAACAGAGAGGAGAATGTTGTGGTTTACGAAGATCCAGAAGAATCAAGACAGAATCAACACACACAGTTACAGACTACAGTTCCAGGCCATCTGTTCATCACCAGTTCTTCTATGGCCTGGTAAAAGTGTACTGAATAACTATGAACCTTTGTGGACTCTCTAGAATGCACTTAGTGTGCACGAAAGAACTCGCTCTGTTCTTTGTTTACTGTTCCTGTTCCCCTCGCTCTCTCCACTCCTGCTAGGAATCCGCTGATGGACTCTTATATCCACATTGTAGTTAAACAATAACCAGCATATGTGATGTAACATGGCTATATAACACCACGCCCTCTGCTGTGACCACTCATTTGGGCCTTCTTTATACGAAATTATCTTATCAGCTCTATAGACGGGTTAGATCGTTTGCTGTTGACCATGAATGGTGTGATTTCAGTGTTTGACGGTCAGTTAGCTGGATGACCCAAGGCGTGTGTTTTATGCACACAACATAACCTCTAGTGATTCATTATTTAGGTCACTAGACACAAATGTACACTGGAAAGTCAATACATAACTCAGTACTGGGTTTTTGCGTGGGGAGGGCGGAGATAGACTGTAGTCTACTTGTGTGGTTGGGTATGTGTGTGTGTCGGGAAAGAGGGCGCTGTATTGGTGTGCGTGCTGTGCTGTGTAGACTAAACAGCGAGAAGGTGCAGATTCAAACCTGCTTTTGCACATAGTTTTTTTCTAACGTTTTAGCAAGATTACTTTTCAACTTTTGTTTGGAAGAACAGACGTATTTCTCTAACCTCCAGCTGGTCGATGAGTGGTAAGCAACTAAGATTTTTAAAACGTTTAGTGCAGGATAAAACTACTATGATCTGCTTTACATATATTATTGGCTTTATCTACGGAAAGCCTAGTTTGTTGTTATCAGTAGCCAGACTGAGATGTTTACCCATGAATCGATAATAAACGCACACAAACCTTTCTTTCTTTCTTTCTTTCTTTTGAGTAAAAGCATTATATGGACTTTCCACTGCTCTGTCGTCTAGTTGTACTTGTGAGATACCAGTTGCTATGATGATCGAGTGTCGTCTTGACTTAATAACATTAGGGATTCGCCACCTATGGAATGATGTATGAATGCCACCTATGGCATTACTGTGAGACCTAGTGAGTTGGAATAAGTTTATTTTGGACAGTGCAGTGAAGAGATCTCAGGGGACAGCTGTGGATCTAAGGATTCCAGCATCCTGCCCCAACCTGCCCAGTATCTGCGCTCAGGAGACGACAACAATTAAGAGAAAACAATGAATAATTTTGCCCGAGGTACTAGTCAAGCAGATTTTCCATTCTAATTCAACAATTCAAAGACATCGTTTTGAAATTTACGTTGTTACATTAATGGTCATGTGACTTTGCAAACATATCTGTCACAGATTCTGTACAGCCAAACCGCAGTGGTGAATAAGCACATATCGTGTTTATTCAAGTCCATCTGCTCTTATAGAGCCTGATTGCCAGAACCAGACTAAGCTTAATTTAAATAAAACTCTCAGATTCCAAGACTAGTCTTAATCCATGTCTAGAATACCAGCCCACAGTGTTTATACAAAACCAGATGAACACTGAGTTATAGTAACAATGTAAGAGTTCATTTGACATTGAATGAATTAATTTAACATAATAAAATTTAAATCAACACCTAATATGATCTATCAAATGTGACATGTTTTGTGCAGGCAGCAGGTGTGTATGACAGTGGTGAGGCTGTTGCTATGGGTGGTGGCAGTGTGGTGTGATGGGTGTGCTGCGTGTAAGGTGGTGGGTGTATTGGGTGTGTTCACAGTCTCTCTCCCTCTTTCTACTGCTCTGTCTCACTCACAGTCACCCTCTTTTATCCCGCTCCCTGTATTTTTCTTATCACTCTCTAAGGAAGTTCTGGATGACACTGTTGACATTCTTCAGGAGTGAGACAGGCCAGTATGACTCGCTTGCTGAAAAGACCCTGTAAATTACAAGCACAAAACCCCCTATTTAGGGGGTTTATTCACACACCACTCACCTGAGAAACATCCATATCTGTTCCAGACCAGACAATGGGTGAAAACCCATCCACCCACCCTCTGCAGATTCCACTTTGAAGATTCCAGGGTCTAATCTAAGAATCTGAAAAATCACCTGACAGTGTGGCTTGCAGTTCTGTGATACATGGAACTACCTGTATCATTAGAGTGAATGAAGTTACTGTTCATGAAGTTAAAGTTAATGGTTCAGATTGCAACCCCTTAAAGGCCCATTCAGGAATGGCTACACTGATACCTCACCAATTCTAATCCACAAACAGGCAGAGGATGGAGGTTTATAGCCAGTCCTCCTCATTTTAGCATAATCCTCACTGCTTCTCCTGGATACCAAAATATTGTTCATCCACCCACTCTCTCTCTCTCTCTCTCTCTCTCTCTCTCTCTTGCTCTCTCTCTCTCTCTCTCTCTCTCTCTCAGGTTTAAGTGAGTGGCCATTGGATGTGGGTGTGGGTGACTCTGAAGGTGCGCTGGCGCCCCCCTGGGGTGAGGAGCATTATGAGGAATTGTGGGAGCGAGTAGAGGGGGTCAGACACAAGCTGACGCGCATTCTGAACCCTGCTAAACTGACCCCGTACCTGAGGCAGTGTAAGGTCATCGATGAGCAGGATGAGGACGAGGTCCTGAACTCAACCCAGCTGCCCCTGCGTATTAGCAAGGCAGGTCAGAGTAAATACACACACACACATACACACACACTCGCACTTTAACCCCTACAGCTGTTTTCATCCCATTCATCCCTGCTGCCATTTTACCCCCTCGTTATGATGCATTCATTTTTAAGTGATCTGATTGGTTGGTATGATGTTTCCCAGGCCGTTTATTGGACATCCTGAGAGGGCGTGGTGAGCGGGGGCTGCAGGCCTTCATGGAGTCACTGGAGTTCTACCACCCAGAGCAATACACACACCTGACAGGGCATCAGGCCACCCAACGCTGCTCCATCATGCTGGGTGTGTGTGTGTGTGCGTCTGTGTGTGCGTCTGTGTGTTTTCCTGTGTGTGTGTGTGTGTGTGTTTCCTTGTTGAACTACATTTTCTATATTGTAGATCTCATACTCAGGAACCTTTAGAACTTTTTAAAATTCAGTGTGTGGGGTGTGTATGTGTGCGTGAATGGTGTGTGTGCGTGTGTTTGTGTGCATGTGTGTGTGTGTAGATGAGGAAGGCCCCGAAGGTCTGACCCAGTTCCTGCTGTTGGAGGTGCGTAAGCTGCAGGACCAGTTGCGTGTCAATCGTGTGTGTGAACGCCGGCTGTCTCAGCGCTGCCGTGTAG
The DNA here is from genome assembly GCF_041902795.1 of Electrophorus electricus. NCBI lineage: Eukaryota > Metazoa > Chordata > Actinopteri > Gymnotiformes > Gymnotidae > Electrophorus > Electrophorus electricus. The sequence continues at coordinate 36,319,671 of NC_137502.1, read as the reverse complement.
CTGAAGATGAACGAAGCCGCGCTGAGCGCAAAGTACAGGAGCTCCGACAGGAATGTATCCAGCTGGAGAGGTACACGCACATACACACACATGCATAAATACATACACACACACGCCTAAATATAAACATACACACACACAGGTACACACACACATAAACACACACACATATACATACACACACTCACATGCAGATATACATATACAGATATGCACATACAGATATACACACGAATGTGCTCATAGATATACACACAAATGCACATGCACACATGCATGTGCACACACACAAATACACACATACACTCACAGATTTACACATGCACACACAGATACACAAATATTTATACACACACACTTGCTCACACATGCATGTGCACACACACACATTGAGACCGTTCACACACAGAGGCCATTCATACACTCGCATGTGAAATATGCTTATGCATGTGAGTGTAAATCTTAGTATATCTGTGTGCATGTGTGTGTGCGTGTGTGTGTGCTAGGCTGAGGCAGGACTGGGAGGCAGGGGCGAGAGAGCTGGGCCGGCTGAAGGAGAGGCACCTGGAGCAGGCAGTGAAGTATTCACACGCCCTGGAGGAACAGCGCAAGACCTCCACCCAGGAGAAAGAGCTACTCAAACAGGTAACACACACACATACACACAAACAGACAGATGCACACACATACACACACACACACAGAAAAACACCACACACGCTAAACCCCAGCACACAGAAGAAAGTAAATCTTATAATGCTAAATATATAACACCAAGAATATTCTGCACACAATCCCCTACCAATCAGTGAAATGACTTTTTAAGTTACTTGTCATAAATCTCTTATTCACTAAAACAAATAACCCGAAGAACATTTTTATTTCCTTAATAATGTAGTTGTGCGGTGTAATGCAGTAGATTTCAGGTCATGCCGTCTGGTGCTGATATTTTGACCCTGCCTGGAAAGGGCATGTCTCATGTAAGGAAGTGATCTTTATTCCTCATAAATCTCACGTGGTCTGGTTATCCAGCTGCTCACTCCTGATTCAGCTCCAGGCTGCTGTATGTGGCAGTTGTAGTAGTGCAGTGAAGCTCTACAGCAGTGCTGTATATGCATTACCAGTTGATATGATGCACTGAAACTGCTTCTCAATTGCTCTCTCTTCGGAACGCATGTTTTTCATGATCATTAAGTCATTACCCATTTTTACAGAATTCATATCAAGCAAATTTATTTTTCAAAAACCAGCCAGCAAACACACATATACAATATCATGATTTTTAACATATCGTATACACATCTTTTCATCCCTGCATTCAGAGCATATATAATGATAACTGAATATGAGCATTATAGCTGTATGTTGCTGATTCCTCAGAACATAATAATGTCAGGCCCTTAAGGACATGATGATGTCAGGGCCTTCAGAATGTGATAATGTCAGGGATACTGCGATGTCTTCAGCTTCAGCTGTCTTTGAGCTCACTCCACCAGTTTGCTCTTTCACATGGGATCTTTTAATTCAGTTTTGATGGGTTCATGCTCTCTTGTGCGAGTACTTTGCTAAGTATCACACAAAGGGGGGTTTTAATCTGTGACCTTTTTATCATAAATCCAGATTTACATCCACTAGATCATATTTCCACTTCACCCTCTTGCAAGATAATTTAACCTGTCATCTTTCAATCTACTGCTGGCATTACTATGGCAACGGCTAGCCTACTACACAACTTTTATGCACTTTTGTTAAAATAAAAATAAAATCCAATATTTAAAGCATTTGAATAGAATCTTTAAGCATGCAACCCAACCCCACAGACAATTCAGACCATGTATGACCCAGTGCTCTAAAAGAAAGTGAGAAAGTGTGCTCTAAAGTTTGCTGCCCTGTGGGTGGGATCAGCACCAGTGACTCCTCCCCCAGTTACAGCCTTGACTCCTCTTTTTGTGTGCAGGTGGAGCAGCTGAAGAGCAGACTCATGGAGGTGGAGAGAAGTGCTAATGCAGACGCCACCCCCATGGCATCTGTCAAAAGGGCCAGTTTAGTGCGTGAACCTGAAGACAGCACTCCTGCTGGCCAGAATGCAGTACTGCAGTGCACAAACATGCTGAGAGAGCGCATTACTGGCACTCGGGTAAAACACAGCACTCACTGATGCACAATTCACACATGGATTTATACAACACACAAGCATGGATTTATACAACACACACACAGGGACTTGCACAACGTGTGTGTGTGTGTCTGTGTGTGCGTGTCTGTATGTGTGTGTGTGCGTCTCTGTCTGTGCGTCTCTGTGTGTGTGTGCATGTGTGTGTGTGTGTGTGTATGTGTGTGCATGTCTGTGTGTGTGTGTGTGCATGTGCGTGTGCGTGTGTGTGCGTGTGTGTGTGTGTGTGTGTGTGTGTGTGTGTGTGTGCAGGCTCTGTTGGATATTCTGCAGCAGGACAGGAGAGAAGCAGCAGAACAGAGGCAGGAACTGTGCGGTACCATCCTCAGACTGCAGGGGGAGCTGGAGAATGCTGAGGTTGCCAGGGAGAAGGTGGGTTACACGAACAGAAAGTCATGATAATGCTGTTACTGTGGAACATGATGCTTGTTCTAAAACCATTGTACACTACATGCAGTATAGCTGCATTTTACTATGTGGTCCTGTGAAAAAAAGGCCATACCCTACAGTTTTCTATTCACTTTATATGTTTCCTTGATGTCCACTTACAAGGAAGTCCACTTTTAAGACATAATTTAAATCAGCTCTGTTCTGATTGTTTGCCCTGTATTGTGCTTCATTTAAAAAGCACTGCTGTAGGCTGCTTAGGTAGAGACAGGGAGTTTGTTCTTGTGATGTCAGAGAAACAGTGATATCAAAACAGGCTGTGTGTGCAGTGAATGGTGTTTTTTTCAAACATTAACAATATTCACATATAAATTCAATATTCTTTATTTTAATAAAGCGAAGGGAATTCAGTTTTCCAGGAAGGGGCACTTTAAAAGCTAAGCACCACCTAATGGACCTCCTTGAAGATTTCCTTTTATCTTAGCTACTGAAAAAAATGTATATGTGATTTAAAATTAAAATAACATGTTCATTTGTGATAGGTTAAACATATGTGTCTAGGTTATATGTGTCTAGCCTTAAAATGTATACATTATCATAACCTTCTCTTCTGTGTGGCTTACTTGAGTGAATTTCTAGTACTAACTCTTCCACACCATCTGCCATACACTTCGATGTTATTCAGTGTACTCTCTTACACCAGCTGTGTGCACTACATGGCACCACGGGAAAAGTGACAAAACAGCAGTTTCTACATAGAAACAGTACATCATTAAGTATTCTTGCTATATCTAGGCCCATAACCAAAACAGAAAATAGCTAGCCTAGGCTAGATCCATACTCAACAGCATTCACACAAACCTCGACAAATGTCTAGACGAGAGAGACCGTTTTAATTTACTAGTCATCAATATTTGTTCATTTAATAGGAAAACTGTGACAAAATTCCTCTGAACAGAAGCTGTTTTAGGTCAAACCAGGCAGGGGGAACACAATAACTGTTACCCAGTGGTTAACAGTTATTTTATTATGATTCCCACAGTACTAGGCTGCAGTTGTTCCCCACTCCTGTTGTCACTGATGATACACTGCGTGTGTGTGTGTGTGTGTGTGTGTGTGTGTGTGTGTGTGTGTGTGTGTGTGTGTGTGTGTGTGTGTGTGTGTGCAGTTGGAGGCTCACACTGAGCAGCTCCAGCTGAAATTAAGGACCCTGCAGCTGGACTGGGAGACAGAGCAGAAGAGGTGTATGTCTTACTTCAACCAGATCATGGAGCTGGAGAGAGAGAGAGACCAGGTACCCCCCCCCCCCCCCCCAACACACACATACAGACACACACACACACACATACCCAAACACCTGCAACCATGTGTGTGTTAGGCCCTTCGTAGTCGGGACAGTCTGCAGCTGGAGTTTACGGACTGCCTCCTGGATAAGAACCGTCTGCGGAAGCGCATCGCTGAGCTGCAGAGCAGCCAGGAACAGCTGCAGAGAGAGCTGGAGAGAGAGAAAGAGAAGAGCCGTGAGCAGAGCAGCGCCCCCTGCAGGCACGGAGTAAGTACTGCAGCTCTCCTAATTCACTCAGCCCTCCATGTAGTCTACCTTTGTCTACTGGCCTTTCATTCTGTGTGTGTGTGTGTGTGTGTGTGTGTGTGTGTGTGTGTGTGTGTGTGTGTGTGTGTGTGTGTGTGTGTGTGCATAGTCTCATCTATCTCTCCTCAGTGAGGACCAGTGTTTTGGACCCTGCTGTTCTCTTGGTCTGATTTCCCAAGATGGCATACAACAATTACAGCACAAGGTTACACAAAAACACAAGCACACATGCTTCTGCTTTTCTTGCTTATGTGAACATATTTACTACATTATTCCTTCTTTACTTATTTATTTGTGGTCAGTATTTATTAATTTATTCACTGTTTTTTTTTAATTATTTGTTTTCTCTAGTTGTCCTTAAATGGTCAGGAAACTGTGCCACTGGATGGTAAGAGAGTTTCTCACCGCTGTTTCCTCTATTGCATGCACCTCCCACTATGTTGAAAACAGAAAATTTCTTAATCACTTGTACTGTCGTCTGAGCTTGTTTGAGGGGAATCGAGGGCCCACTCCCTCTCAACAGGTGGGGTCAGGTGTAGTTGTCCAGGGAGGATGTGTCTTGTGCTCTAGACACGCACTCTCATCCCCAGAATACCTCTGACTGTACAGATCCAACTCGTTAGCTAATTAACAGACTCTTGTTCAGGTTGTATTGTTATGCAATTCAGTGTTACATACAGACCTGTAGTGGGAAATAATATTGCATTATGTAACATTTTTGATGCTGTAATCCCACTGTAAATAAGACATTTCTCACCTAGTAATCCAATCTGTAAATAAGACATTTCTGACCCTGTAATCCCAGCTGTAAATAAGAGATTTCTGTCCTTGCAATTTCAATTTTAAATAACATGTTTTTGACCCTGCAATCCCAGATGTAAATTAGACGTTTCTGTCCTTGTGTGTCTCTCAGACTTCTGCTCTAACTCTGAAGAGAACCTTTTCAGTCAGTCGGTCAGTAGTTT